>NC_140515.1:6427500-6896088 GCF_964339955.1 Pipistrellus hanaki
TGCAAAGTGGAGTCAATAGTGGTACCTCATTATTGGTTTTCTGTGAAAATTCAGTAAATAATCTGACTCAATCAAATTTAGCTATTATTATTCACTTAGGTTAAAATAATCTTTGTGATGTTATTTTCCTCTTCTTTTGAAACACTTTCAAACTAAAAAAATAATGGAATAACTAATTGCCCTGAAACCTCCATCCATCTTGATTCAGGAGAAGTTCTTCCTTTTGAAAACTGCCCAGATATTTTCTTTAATGTCCAGCACTTTACTAAAGTGCTTACCTATGTGTCTCAGTCCACCTGATGCTCCAAGGGAGAGTCTGGTTTGTCTTCCCTTAATAGAAGAGACTTGTTAAATGTGTTGAGTGAATATGTAAATAACAAATAATGAATGAATGAGTGAAAGTTACTTCTGATAATAGTAGGGGAAAAACTTTGAGTTAATTTTCCTACTATACATATTACAATATGAAAAATTTGCAGGACTCCTTGTAGTTAGGGCATGTGAACCTGGTCAAGAGATTATAGCCATGCAACACTCTGATGAGAAAGATAATTTCATAATTTGAGAATGAATGATTGTTATGCAAATGCTTATAGATATATAATAACAGATTTCTATACCCTATATTTTAGGATGTTTAAACTACATAATTCATCATTGCACAAATCAATGAGTGTGCTTTGTCTGAGATGATGGTGAATAAGAGTCCTTCCCCCCCATACACGTATGAAATAACAATGTTTTTGTGTACCAATTATGTTCAAAGGCTTGAAGTTTGTCTCCAAAAATGTATATGGTTAAGTCCTGTAGGGAGCATGGGACTTGGTTGGAAAGTATGTAAGGAGGATTCTACAAAAGGTTTGGGGCCTCTAGTGGAAACTTGCCTAAAGTGGCAGCCCCTGCCTTGACTTTTCCAAATAAGTAAGAGCCCCCAGGTGTTTTACTAGAATCTCTATGTTTGGTCTTTAAAGACCTGACCTTGTTGAAGCATGTGCTTTCTCAAGGATATTTACCTGCTGATTGTATCTAGAGGTTAATTTTAGTTCAAGCTGTTGTGACAATAAAAGCCTAAAAAGGCAGGAGAACATGGCAGTCTGGTGCCTCTTGCCAGGCAGCCCCTTAGCCCTCTCACAGAAACATATGTCAGAGTAATCCATTCATCCGTCACTCAGGGTCTGCTGGTCAGTTCTGGCAAATGGTGCCCTGTGTGAGGACTTAGACACAACAAAATGCAGCAAAACCCTCGAAAACAAAGAGGAAGAAAACAAAAGTAACTGCACAATAAGTCATTGAAGCCTGTTTGGGATTTCCAAGTTCGAGAGATTTTTTTTCTCAACTAAAGTTTCATAATGGGACAACAGTTGTCCACAGAATAGCAGCAATATATAACAGTGCTGAAACAGTTATTAAAAGTAGGTGATGCCCTGTTACTGAATAACAACTAAAACGCTTATTACAAACTGTTATAATTTATAATACTTGGTTTTCTGATGCTGGAACGCTAGACCTTAATCTCTGAGAACAAGTGGTCAGGAATTTAAAGAGAAATCAGGCCCAGGGAGAACAAGTGCCCCATCATCAGTAACTGTGTGGGCTCTTGTTTGAGCTGCACTGTGCCCACTTTATATAGAGGATCAAAAGCCTACAGAGCGACAGGAGGATTTATCACGGCCCCCTCCTCCTGAAGCAGAGCCTCTGAGCCTGTAATACCTAAAGCCCCGCTGCTGGAGGAAATACTTCCCAATCCTCCATCTCCGGTGTGGGAAGGCTCATCAACTATATAGATCCTCAGTTATGGGGTCCTGTGTCAGGCAAGCCAGGTTAGAAGGAAAGCTTTTGGCTTGCCCAGTTATGCAAGATCAACAAGGTAATAGAATTCAAAAGCCACTCTCCTTTAATACCTTTTTAAGAATAAGAAAAAATATTAGAGAAAATGGAACAAACAGTCCATTTACAAAAGGACTCCTTAAAGTCTTGTCTGAAAATTATTACGTGACTCCTCAGAGTTGTTTGTGGTAATTTTGGCCAAAACAACTCTAGATGCCAGTCAACATTTATTATGGAAAGCAGAATATAATCTCTATATATGAAATCCTAATAAGCAAATAGATCGAATGGTGGAACAACCGAACAACCAGTTCCTACCACATGCGCTGACCACCTGGGCACACGTGGAACATGGCAGGTATTGGTGGCAGCAGGATGGTGGAGCAGGTGAGCAGGGGCACCAGACCAAGGTGGGGCACTGGGTGCTGCCATTGGGGTGAGCCTCTGGTGGTTACTGAAAATTCTTTGCTGGGTAATCGCACCTGCTGCTGGCACCGGCCCCAATCGCTCCACTCTATCAGCCGGTGAGTGGGGCTGACACTGTCAGCTGTGGGAGTGGCGGTAGCAGGATCAGGAGAGGGGCTGCCACCAGACAGGGGACTGGGCCATGGTGGGAGAGGCCAGGTAGGGTGGCAGAAGATGGGCCGAGACTCCCCTCTGTGCCCACCACAGCCTTACGACCCACAGTTCCTTTCAAGGTGCATGAATTCGTGGGCTAGGCCCCTAGAAAAATATATAAACAACAGATTATTTGTAGGTGTTCACTGACCACCCCATCCAGATCCCTCTGGGCCACATTCTGGTTTTAACTCCCAAGCACTATAAACATCTTCTAAAAGACCCATGAAAAGGACTCTGGTTTATTAATCTTTATAAATTATGCATACCTATAACTATTGAACATAATGTCCCTGTTAATTATTGTTTTGTAGCTTTGTCATTTCATTTAATTTGCTTAAACATGGGACATATTCCACTTTACTAGGGGCCACAGCTACTTGTAGCAGACTGAACACATGGCAAGAATTGCAAGAACTTCACAGCAGCTGCCAAGAATTCTTAATCTTGGGGACCCTTCCTACTCTCCCTCTCAATACATCAGCCACTAAAAACTCTTAGCTAGTAGAAGTTCTTGTCTGTCTATAATAAAACTTAGTTACTAATTAATGTTCTTTACTATACTGGGTTAATCCTATATAATAAAGAGGTAATATGCAAATTAACCCTCGTGCCCTACAACAAGGCCGGCAGGGGTATTAGCGAGGGATGACCAAAGGACTGAACAGCAGGCTGCATGGGGAGACCAGGCTGGCAGACGGGGCAGTTGGGGGTGACCAGGTTGGCAGGGGGGTGTAGTTGGGGGTGACCAGGCTGACAGGGGGCACAGTTGGGGGTAATTGAGCTGGCATGGGGGCAATGAGGGGTGACTAGGCTGGCAGTGGGGGGCCAGTTAGAGGCAACCAGGCCAGCAGAGGGGGCCAGTTGAGGGTGGACAGGCCATCAGTGGGGGGCAGTAAGAGGTAACCAGGCCAGCAGGAAGGGAGCTGTTGGAGGTGACCTGGCTAGCAGTGGGGACAGTTAGGGGTGACCAGGCCCACACACAAAGGCAGTGAGGGATGATCAGGCCATTCGGGGTAGGGGTGCAGTTAGGGGCAATCGGGCTAAAAGAGGAGCAGTTAGGTGTTGATCAGGCTGGCAGGGGAGTGGTTACAGGGGGTTATCAGGCTGGCAGGCAGAAGATTGTTATGGGCAATCGGGCAGTCAGGTAGGCGAGCAGTTGGGGGCCAGCAGTCTGGGATTTTGAGAGGGATGTCCAACTGCCCATTTAGGCCCAAACCACCACTGGAATCAGGCCTAAATGGCAGTCGGACATCCCTTGAGGGGGTCTAAGATTGGAGAGGGTTTAGGCTCGGCTGAAGAATACTCCCTAGCCCCGTGCATGAATTTCCTGACTGGGCCTCTAGTACAGTGGTCAGCAAACTGCCGCTTGCAAGCCACATACGGCTCTTTGACCTATTGAGTGTGGCTCTTCCACAAAATACCACATGCAGGCATGCATGTACAGTGCGATTGAAACTTCGTGGCCCATGCACAGAAGTCAGTTTTCGGCCTGAGTGAGTCTATTTTGAAGAAGTGGCATTAGAACACTCAGGGGCCAAAGAGGAGCATGTGAGCTGCAGTTTGCCAACCACTGCCCTACTATAAAATAAAATTCTAAGGCTAATGTCCCAGCCCGCCTTGTGTGGAAGATTTTTCTCCTGTTTTTAAAATCTCTTCTTATATACAAAATTTCATATCACTAGTCTACTCAAAAAGAGAAAAATATGGGATATAATTATTTAAACTCCCAAGTATTTATCTTAAAGAACTGGAGTTATAAAAATACCGTTAAATAGGTTGCAAAAACAACAACAGTAAGGTGTTGGGGGAAAGAGATAATCTCCTTACGAAGAAGGGGAAAAAAAGGTACTTTTATCTAAAGCCATTAAAGACCCCAAAATTGCTACAGTCCTGGGAACAAACCCCAGGACCTGCCATCTCCCCACATAAACACCTACCCTTTCTCCAGGCTCCTAAAAATTGTCAAGGTCATATTATCTCTATTATACTTTTTTAAAATGTAAATATATTTTCCATTGAAAAATTAAGCCTTTGTTTAAAAATAAAAGGGAAATTTCTTCCCTACATTTGCCTAAAAACAAAAATTATATATATATTACTGAGATGATTATATTATAATAAAAAACTTAATTACTTTAAATAAATAAATTACTTAATACTATTTAATAATAATATATTATCTTTTAATGTAATATATTTAACTACCTTCCCAAAGTTTAAACTTTAAAAAACATTTTCTTGACCTAAAATTGACTTTAATTCATTCCAATAGACTCTAAAATGCCTCAAATATTTATTTTATTTCTCACAAGTTTTTTTCTACCTAAAATACATAAAACTTTGTCAAATAATAATAACTATATTATATTTTTATTTATAACTTTAATTATTTTAAAATATTATATTTTACAAAAAAACAAAATTCCACATCATTTAATTACTCTATAAAATATCTAAATTTACAAAAATACTAACAAAAAATAAAAAATAATTTTATTATAACACTAACTAAATAAAAAATATTACTAGTTCTTAAACTTTTTTACTTTTCAAATATAAAAAAATTAATAAAACAATTTAATAAATTATATGCTTCTTTCCCTATCTGTCTCTACAAAATTTAATAATTCTTAATAAATAACAATATATTTCTTTACACAAATTCAATAAAACCTATTTCTAGTTATAACTATGTTAACCAAAATAAAAACTAACAATAGGCCTGCTTATAGCAGCCATGACTTTACTCCTTTTATGACTTAGTCCATCCAACATTCCATAAAAATTCCTTACAATTCACAAAGACAGGCCATTATTAAACATGCCCATTCAACATTAAAAAACATACTAATAAAACAACAAAAAATAGGACTCAAGGACCCAATGAATTATTAACATAGATACAAGCATATTCATGTGCTTCTACCCCCACAGGCTCTCTATGGATTCCAGCTCGTCGGATTAAACCCTATCATGGCATGGCACTGTGACTGCCAGATCTCCTCCAGCCACTATAATATAACCTTTACTAATAATCTTACTGACAATACCCTAACTTGCACCATTTACCCCTATGTCTTTGTTATGGGCCCGATCTATTAATAAGCCATAGTGCATCTTTTTTATTACATGTTGAAAAAGGAGCTTATTCTGCATCCTGTATTAGCACCCAGAATATTATTTCATTGAACATCAACACTATTATGATACTTAAAGACAAGCAAAAATCCTAATACCTATTAATCTCACCAGGAAATGGCAAGGGTCATTAGCTATCAAAGTCTTAAAAAAAAGCATTAAGCCAATTATGGCCCAAAAAATTTTGGAGAATGCTTATTGCAGCCATTATCTTGGCTGTTGTTATTTTTACTACTGCTAGCATCGCCGTGATGGCCCTTTCTGAGTCTGTACATACTGCCACATTTGTAGACAACTAGAGGCTCGATGCACAAAATTATGGAAGGGACTTGACCCTTGCAGCCCTGGCTTCGTCTGGAAGGTTGTCTGGAAGGAAGTCCAGTGTAGCATATTACAATTTTATTATTATAGATATGGCCTATAACATAACTAGAATATTCACTATAGAACAGCACATAAATAAAAAAATATTAACTAGACTACAGACAATAGAAACAACCATTAAATATCTGGGTGAATAACAAAACACCATAGCACACAGACAAGTGCTTAATTGTGATTGGAAACATAAGCACATATGTGTCAACACTTTAAAATGGAGTAGTAGTCACCATCAGTGAGTTGATGTTAAAAAGCATCAATTGAGGGGCCTCCTAGTGCTTACCACAGACTGTTCTTACCCTGACTGTACAGAAATTAGAGGCAGAGTAAACTCATGCCATATACATCTAGGCTCAGGCCCTTTGCCTGGTCTGTATTATAAATGGGGAGACAAAAAAAAAAAAAAAAAAAAAAAAAAGCCTCTATGGGGAATCCTATATAATAAAAGCCTATTAGGTAAAGTGTTTGGTCATCTGTTCAACCAGTCAAAGCATAATATGCTAATGATATGCTAAGGCTGCTCAACTGCTCACTCTGATGTGCATTGACTACCAGGGGGCAGATGCTCTGACTGGTAGGTTAGCTTGTGTTGGGGTCCAGCCTATTGGGGCTGAGCAAGACAGGGCAGACATGCCCTGGAGCCCTCCCATGGTCCCTTCTTGGCTGGCCAACATCCCGTGTCCCTCCCTAGCCCTGACCAGTGGGGTCCCTCGGCCCAATTGCAATCCAAGATCCCTCAGGGGGGTGTTAGAGAGCTGGATTTGGCCCAATCCTGCAAACCAGGCTGAGAGACCCCACTGGTGAATAAATTCATGCAACGGGCCTCTAGTTTTCATAATAACCTTACTAAAAAAATAAACACATTACAAAGATAAATTAAAAAGTCATTATTTACTATCAATAAACATGAAAAACAAACTACTACTTGAAATATGGTAAAGGACATTTAGAATGAATAGACGCCACCACATAGTTTTCTAACATCAATTGGTACTTGATCAGACTAACCATTGCTATCATTGTAATTCTCTTTGTTTTTCTTACAGCCTACAAAATTAAAACTCAACCAATGAACATGCTTCACAGACCCCAATCTTCCAAAGCAAAAATCTTACTGCCTCACTCTGTCTTCTGTAGCCAGCAAAGTTCTTAGTCTCAGTACCTCAGAATGTAACCTTATTTGAAAACTAGAGGCCCGGTGCATGAAATTTGTGCACTTGGGGGAGGATCCCTCAGCCTAGCCTGCTTCCTCTTGCAGTCTGGGACCCCTCAGGGGATGTCTGACTGACTGCTTAGGCCTCAAGCCATCAGTTGGACATTCTCCACACTGCTGCGGAGGCAGGAGAGGCTCCTACCACCACCACTGTGCTCACCAGCCATGAGCCTGGCTTCTGGCTGAGTGGTGCTCCCCATGTGGGAGTTCACTGACCACCAGGGGGCAGCTCTTGTATTGAGAATCTGCCCTCTGGTGGTCAGTGCACATCATAGTTACTGGACATTCCACCATTTGGTCGATTTGCATTTTAGCCTTTTATTAGATAGGTTTTATGTAAATATATTGACTATCACTTCAACATGCTAGATGGCTGCCCCCATGTGGTCACAAGATAGTTGCCACAAGATGGCCAGCAGGGGAGGGCAGTTGGGAGGGACCAGGCCTGCAAAGGAGGGAAGTTGGGGGTGATCAAGCCTGCAGGGGAGGGCAGTTAAGGGTCACCAGGCTGGCAGAGGAGGGAAGTTAGGGGCAACTGGGCCTGCAGGGAAGGGCAGTTGGGGAGGACCTAGGCCTGAAGGGGAGAGCAGTTAGAGGTGACCAGGCTGCAGGGGAGGGCAGTTAGGGACAATCAGGCTGGCAGGGGTGTGGTTAGGGGTGATCAGTTTGGCAGGCAGAAGTGTTTCGGGGCCATCAAGAAGGGGTGCAGGCAAGCAATTGGGAGCCAGAAGTCCTAGATTGTGAGAGGAATGTCTGACTGCCCTTTTAGGCCTGATCCTACTGGGACCTAGAGGGGTCCCATATTGGAGAGGATGCAGGCTGGGCTGAGGGACACCCTCCCCCCAGTGCATGAACTTCATGCACCGGGCCTCTAGTTACAGACATAATTGGTTTAAATGAGTTCTTATAAGTATAGGCCAAGGCCCTAATTAATATGTCACTTCATAATGAGAAATTTGGGACACAAACATATAAACAGTGAGACAACCATTGAACATGATGCAGCAGGAGCCACAGAACACCAGAGATTGCCAGAAGTCCCTAGAAGCTATGTGAGAGTCCTGGAACAGAGTTTCAAAGTTTGAACAGGAACCAATTCAGTTGACACCTTGATCTCTGACTTTTATCCTCCAAAACTATGGGAAAGTAAATTTCTATTGTGTTAAGCCATATAAAAAGGTTGGAAGTACAGTACAAAGGATAGTTTTGTTCTAAACCATTTGAAAACAAGTTGCTGAACACATCCCCCAAGTCCCTGAAAACCTTAATATATAATTCTTACAAGGACATTCAACTACATAGTCACAATGCTATCAAGATCAGGAAATGCTTAAACATGGCCTCCATCTGATCCTCAGACCTTATTTTAAGTTGTATCAACCCACTCAAAAATGGTCTTTAGAGAGGGATCCAGTCCGAGATAAGATACTTCCTTCATTCATTATGTCTCTTTTTGTCCTCTTTACGCCAAGAGAGCTTCTCAGTCGGTCCTTGACATGTATTACCCTGATCCTGCTAAAGATCACCATAGGAGACTGTCTGTCACTTTGGGTTTGTTTGACATTTCCTCATTATTAGATCAGGCGATGCATCTCTGGCAATAATGATGGCACAGATAGGATACTATGTTCTCATTTCATTCTAGTGGATCGCCCAAATTTCAGTTTATTTCATTATTGACCACATGATTAAGGTAGTGCCTGCCAGACCTCTGCTCTGTAAGATTTTCCTCCTTTGTGGTCGTATTAGTTTTCTGTTCTTGTTGTGACAAGTTACCACAAACTGGGTGGTTTAAAATAACAAACATATTCTCTCATTGTTCCGGAGACTAAGAGTCTGAGAGCAAGGTACCAGGAGAGCCAAACTCCCTCTGGAAGGTCTAAAGGAGAATCCATTCTTTGCCTCTTCCAGCTTCTTGCTGACTTTGTTGGCATTCTTGACTTATGACTGCATCACTTCATAACAAAGTGGAATTTATTCTGGGATGTAAGGCTGGTACAATACTCACAAATCAATAAATGTGATACATCACATTAATAAAACGAAGGATAAAATTACATGACCGTATCAATATAGGCAGAAAAGCATTCAACAAAATCCAGCACCCTTTTTGACATAAACCTCTCAGTAAAGTGGGATTAGAAGGATCATACCTCAAAATAATAAAGGCCATATATAACAAACCTACAGCCAACATCATATTCAATGGGCAAAAACTAAAACCATTTCCCTAATAATAGGAAGAAGACAGGAATGTCTGTTTTCACCACTCATATTCAACATAGTACTAGCCACAGCAATCAGACAAGAAGAAAAAATAAAAGGTATCCAAATTGGGAAGAAGGAAGTAAAACTGTCATTATTCACAGAAAGACATGATATTATACATAGAAAACCCTACAAAATCTACCAATAAAGTATTAAAGTTAATAAGTGAATTCAGCAATGTAGCAGCATAGAAAATTAACAGCCAGAAATTGATGGCATTTTTATACACTAATAATGACCTATCACAAAGAGAAACTAAGAAAACAACATTTACCATTGCAACAACAAAAATATACCTAGGAATAAATTTAACCAATGAGGTAAAAGACCTTTACTCAGAATACTATAAGTCCTATAGTATAGGACATTGAAAAAATAAATAGAGAAGGATGCAAACAAGTGGAAACATATTCTGTGTTCAAGGATTGGAAGAATTATCATTAAAATGTCCATACTACCCAAAGCAATCTATAGATTCAACACAATCCCCATTAAAATACCAATGGTATATGTCATAGATCTGGAAAAATAATCCAAAAAATGTATATGAAACCAAAAAGGACCCCGAATAGCCACAGAAATCCTGAGAAAGAAGAACAAAGTTGGAGGGATCATAATACCAGTTATCAAACTATACTAAAAGCCATTATAATCAAAGCAGCCTGGTATTGGTACAAGAAAAGGCAAATGGATCAATGGAACAGAACAGAGACCCCAGAAATCGGCCCAAGCCATTACGCTCAATTAATATTAATATATATATATATATATATATATATATATATATATATATATATATATATATATAAAAATATATTTTATTGATTTTTTACAGAAAGGAAGAGAGAGGGATAGAGAGTTAGAAACATTGATGAGAGAGAATCATCGATCAGCTGCCTCCTGCACACCCCCCACTGCGGATGTGCCCGCAACCAAGGTACATGCCCTTGACCAGAATCGAACCCGGGACCCTTCAGTCCCCAGGCCAACGCTCTATCCACTGAGCCAAACCAGTCCTGGCTACGCTCAATTAATATTTGACAATGGGGGCAAATACAATGAAGTAAAGATAGTCTCTTCAATAAATGCTGGTGGGGAAATTAGACAGATGAATGCAAAAAAATTTAGATCATCAACTTGCATCATACAGAAAAATAAACTCAAAATGGATAAAAGATTTAATTGTAAGTTATGAAACCATAAAATCTTAGAAGAAAATATAGGCAGCAAGATCATAAATATCTCACATAGCAGAATTTTCACAGATACACTTCCCAGTGCAAGAGAAACAAAGGAAAAATAAACAAACTGGTCCACATCAAACTAAAAAGCTTCTGCACAGCAACAGAAACCATGAACAAAATGCAAAGGGAACCCACTGTATGGGAGAACATATTTGCAAATGATACATCTTATAAGGAGTAATTCCCAAAATATCTAAAGAACTCATACAATTCAATAAAAGGAAGACAAACAACCCAACTTAAAAATGGCTCAGTGGATAGAGCATCGGCCTTTGGACTGAAAGGTCCCAGGTTCGATTAAGATCCAGGTCATGTACCTTGGTTGCAGGCACATCCCTGGTGGGGGACATGCAGGAGTCCGCTGATCAATGTTTCTCTCTCTTCGATGTTTCTAACTCTCTATCCCTCTCCCTTCCTCTCTGTAAAAAATTAATAAAATATTTTTTAAAATGGGCGAAGGACCTAGACACTTCTTCAAAGATAGCAAAAAGATGGTAAAGGGACATAAAAAAGTGCTCCAAGTCTCATGCAAGCCCCCTACTGTGGATTTAGCCTGCAACCCAGGCATGTGCCATCGTTGGCTGAGACCTCCTGTTTCATACATGGGTCGATGCTCAACCACTGAGGCACACCAGTCCTCTTTCCCCATCTTTAGAGAGAGATCTTGCTGTTTATGGCTAATAAAGGTAGTGGGAAAGAGTTATGCTACACCAATGTACACTTGGTATTTTTACTGCCAAAGGTGGGGGGGGTGTGAAGTCCATTTTCTCAACCTCCCATTGGAGGCAACTCGAGGCCACATCCTGTGCTTTAGTAGCATTGGGCCATGGTAGCTTGAGACGCTTGGTTATGAGGTAACTTCCCCAGGTGGCAGATGCAGAAACTAGTAATTTTAGATCTATGACAGAGCCTTGCAACCTTGTACTCAAATACAGAAACTACTGCTATAGTGAATCTGAAAATGGAGAAGATAACCCCACTTCCTGCCTTCATAATCAGTAGCAACATAAAACTTGGGTCTCGTGGGACAAGCCTTTTCTGCTAATGGTAGTTTTCATATTGCCTGCAACTCCTGTTATCTTTCTGTTTATCATGGCAAATGATTTTAGATCCCATCTAGGTTTGTGCCTTCTGTCAACTTAAATCCATAGATTCTTCCTGACTTAGACTGGAGACATCTGAAGCTGCTGCACCCCAGAATTTAATTTGGGAGATGCATTAACAGAAGATTAGTTTAGCGCTCTGTGTTTTATTTATAAAACACGGCTTACCCTTGCAAGCCTGACGGTTCATCATGGAGCACCCCTACTAGAGGTCAAGTTTTGTTTTTCTTGACAGCTAGTTCTCCAAACCCCTGGGAAAGTTCCCCTGATGTCCAGTAGAGGCATCCTCTTCCTTGGGAATTGTTCTAAGGAACATGGTGGTTTTCAGGTAAACAGCCCTGTGGTAGAGGCCCCTGATTGTCCTATAACGTTTCTGGGAGCACTCAGGCCTCTGAGAGGAGGTTCCAGAGCTGGGAATCCATAGCTACCATAGGGACAATCCACAGAGCCAAGACACAGCGTCTCACCAGGCTTGAGGCAGGTTGCCATAGTGGTTTTAACAGGTGAGCTCCCTCCCACATACACTGAAAAATCCAGCTGAGATGAGCCCTTGCTATAAAAAGCTGTACCTGAAAAGACATGGACATGTTTATTAGTCTCTAAGGCCCTGGCAGTTGACTATATAGAAGAATGTCAGTGTTCTCAATGAAATTTAAATTCAGAAATAGCAACAATGTGAAAACTTACATTCATCAAATAGTAGCATTTAAAATATCCATGACTAATAAAGTGAACATTCAGAGGTGCCACTGCTCAGCATGTACCATGTTAGTCAGTTGAGGACAGTGATCTCATCCAAACAGAACAGAAGTTTCAAACATCTGAGTAGTTTAAGTTGAAAACAGGAGAACGAAGAAGTAAGAGAAGATAAATGTCTTCAAAGGGAGAGTAGCTGGTGCCATAAGCAGTCTGACTTCAGCAGTTACTGATCACAGACGTGTGATGAAGCCAGGCTGAACCTGGGAAACCGCATGTCCACAGGCTGACAGGCATATGGCATGGACGAATGTTGCCGTAACTTAGGATGAATCTTTGTTCCCAGTTAGTGAAAATAATTTTTAAAAATAATTTCAATTTAAAAAAAGTGCTCCAAGTCACTAATTATCAGATAAATGCAATTACAATGACAGTGAGATATCACATCGTACCTGCCAGATTGTCTACCATCAACAAATCAGCAAACAAGTGTAGGTGAGGATGTGGAGAAAGGGGAACCCAGTACACTGCTGGTGGAAAGTACTAGTAGACTGGTATAGCCACTGTGGAAAGCAGTGTGAAATTTCCTTTAAAATTTAAAAATAAAACTACCATTTGACCCAGCAATCCCACTTCTAGGACTATATCCTAAAGTTCCTGAAACACCAACCAAAAAAACAAAAACAAACACAAAAACAAACACAGAAAAACACCTGTGTTCATAGCAGCACAATTTACAAGAGCTAAGACCTGAAAATAGCCCAAGTGCCAATCAGCAGATGAGTGGATAAAAAGCTGTGGTACATCTGCACCATGGAATACTATGCAGCAGTAAAAAAGAAGGACCTCTTACACTTTGAGACAGGAGGGACCTGGAGAGTATTATGCTAAGTGAAAAAAGTCAGTCAGAGAAAGTCAAGATTCACTTGATCTCATTTATATGTGGAATCTAATTAACAATTTATACAACTGAACAAAATGGGCTCAGAGACATGGAAGCACGGCATGGTCTGATGGATCTCAGAAGTAAGGGGTGTGGGGGAGAAGCCAGAGAATAACCAGAGAAATTGTATGCATATATGCATAATCCTTAGACACAGACAGTAGTGTGTGAAGGCCTGTAATGCACTCAACAATAACAATAAATATATTTTAAAAGTAAAATTTATTGATTTTTTTAAAATCCATACTACCCCAAACTATTCTATTGATCCAATCAAATTCCTATCAAGATACCAATAGCATATTTCACAAAACTAAAACAAATATTCCAAAAATGCACACAGGAATCACAAAAAAAGCAACAATCTTGAGAAAGAACAAAGTTGGAAGAATCATGCTACCTGATGTCAAACTATACTGCAACACCATAGCAATCAAAACATCATGGTACTGGCATAAAAAGAGACATATAGATCAATGGAACAGAACAGAGAGCCAAGAAATAAACCCATGCCTTTATAGTCAATTCATATTTGACAAAGGAGGAAAAACATACAGTAGGGTAAAGACAGTCTCTTCAATAAATGGTGTTTGGAAAATTGGACAAATACATGCAAAAAAATGAAACTAGACCACTTTATTACACAACAAAAGAATAAATCAAATTGATTAAAGACTTAAATGTCAGCCACAAGCACAGTAGGAGAGTTGTACAGGTGCTGACAGGGAAAAGCAAAACAAACAGGAACATACAAAACATCCTGCCAACAGCAAAAACAACCACAAAAGAGAATTTAAAAAGAGAATAAGAATAATCCTATATATAAAGAGGTAATATGCAAATTGACCATCACTCCAACACACAAGATGGCTGTTCTCATGTGGTCAAAGATGGCCACCTCCATGTGAACACAAGATGGTCACCATGAGATTGCCAGCAGGGGAGGATAGTTGAAAGGGACCTGGGCCTTCAGGGGAGGGCAGTTCAGGGAAACCAGGCTAGCAGATGAGGGCACTCAGAGGTGATCAGGCCAGCCGAGGAGGGCCGTTAGGGGCAATCAGGCTGGCAGGGGAACATTTAGGTGTCAATCAGGCTGGCAGACAAGTGGTTAGGGGGTTATCAGGCTGGCAGACAGAAGCAGTTAGGGGCAATCAGGAAGGCAACCAGACAAGCAGTTGGGAGCCAGCAGTCCTGGATTGTGAGAAAGGTGTCCGACTGCCCAGTGGGATTAGGCCTAAATGGGCAGTTGGACATTCTTCGAGGGGTCCCAGATTGGAGAGAGTGCTGGCTGGGCTGTTGGACACCCCCTGTGCACGAATTTTTTGCACTGGGCCTCTAGTAAACAATGAAGAAATAGAGAAAAAGACAATAGTATTAATAGTAAACTAACAAATAAAGATAATACTGGAAGAGAAAGGGGGCAGAAAAAAAAATTCTGAAAGAAGGGAGAACAAAAGATAAGAGTAGAGAATAGCAAAAGGGAAATGGTTAAAAAAAAAAAAGACAAGAAAACAGAGAAAGTAAGTTAATAAACTATGCAAAGGTAGAAGACAAGAGAAGTGTGAAGTGAAAGAATTAATGGAAAAGAAAAATAGAATAAGAAAAGGAAGGAGGGCAATAAGAGGTATGAAACAGGAGAGAAAAGAGCAAAAATATCAACAATAATACCCAAGCAATACAGACGAAAATCCTATATAATAAGAGAGGAATATGCAAATTGGGTTGGGACTTTGTAATGGTCATGACTGATAGGCAGAGGGCAGGGAGGGGGGCAGAGGAGGTGCGGGGTCTATGGCCAGGACATGAGCCTGTGGTACCTCCTCTGGAGTTGGGGAGCTAATGACCAATTGGACTCCAGTCTGCCCCTTTCCAGCAGTCATGTGGCCTCTAGCCACAGCTTCGTGGAGACAGAGTCTACCAGGCCGCCGGAGGCCATGTTGCTGGGCCGCAGGGTGCTCATTCAAGATGTGACACAGAGAGGGGGTGTGGGAGGAAATCCAGAGAATAGGATGTGAGGGTTCAAGACTCACTTCCTTTGGGCTTTGTCCTTCTTGGCCTTGTTACTTTTCTTTTGGGCCTGGAGTGCAAGCACTGCAGGAGAGAGGGATGGATGAAGGGAGAATGTGGAAGAAAGGAGGTGACCCAGGGGAGAGTTGGGCCCTAGCAGAGGCACGGCTTTCGCAAAGCAGCTGGCCAGGAGGAGGGCGGCCCAAGGGGCACAGAACGGTGCCACACCGTCCCTCTGTGCGGACACCCCACACAGGTGCTGCCTTCTCCAGCAGGCGCTGGGCGACATCTGCAAATGCACCTGCAACCTCTAGCATTCTGGGCAAAGAACTGACCCTGTGCCCCTCTGGGTACCAGGCTTGCTAGGAGTGCGCTGTCACCAATGCCACAGATCAAAGGCAAAACCTGGCGAGGCTGGGTGCACAGGAGGGGGCTCAGGCCGGAGCAGGGGCCAGTGGGCAGGGATCTGCCTCACGGAGAGAGAGATTCTGCAGTGGCCCCAAGACACGGGTGCGCCTGGTGGGGGACAAGGGGCATGGGAAGACGCCGGGCTGAGTCAAGTTCCACAGCCAACTGGAACTGGCCTCAATCTCCTGGTCTGTAAAATGGATTAAGCATGTCCCAGTGCCTTCAATGAGCTTTGAGGCCAATTGAGATACTATATAAAGAAAGTGAGGGAAGAAGTGAGAAAGAAAAGGACAAACAACACAAAAGAAGGACTGGAAACCCATTGTCATTTAAATAGGGAATACAGTCAATGTGTTGTAATGATGGTATGATGCAGGTGGGTCCTGGAAATACTGGGGAACTTTGTAAAGTATATGATTGTCTAACCACTATTCTGTAACTAACATAAAACCTGAAACCAATACAAAATAATAATGAATGTAAAGAAATGAAAATAGGAGTAAAATTTTTATAAATTTCAAAGTTTAAATAAAAGCTGTAAAGGAAGAAAGGGGGAGAATAAAAATCATGTTTTTCATTTTACCACTTTATTGTCTTTATATGGTGCTTTTATACTTTTCTAAGCCATTATCTCATTTAAATTTCAGAGCAATTTAAAGACAAGATAGTTATTCCCTATTCCAGTGTTTCCCAAAGTGCGGTCCGCATATCCCCAGGGGTACGGGAGGAGTTTGGTGGGGGTACATGTTGCACCGGAGTTTGGTGGGGATATGCACTGCATCGTGCTTAGCTGCGCCTAATTCTATGTTCTCATGAGTACAAGGGGTACTCAGTGTTACGAAAATTATAGAAGGGGTACACATATGTCAAAAGTTTGGGCCTATTCAAAGAAAGGAAATCTTGGTGTCTAGTCCCAATGATTCAATTGTCAAGCCCTTGTTGTAAGTCAGGGTTAGTAAAATTTTCTGTGAAGGGCCATATCCTATATAATAAAGAGGTAATATGCAAATTAACCCTCATGCCCTCACAAGATGGCTGCCTACAAACAGGCTGGCAGGGTGTTAGTTATACTTGCATTTAACAAAATAGGTTTCAACATAAAAAAGTTAATGAGACAAAGATGAACATTTAAAAAAAATCTTTCTTGTTGAAACTATTACATAAGTTCCGCTTCCCCCCACATTGACTACTTCTAGCCTGCCTCTGCCCCCAACCTCAGGCCTTCACCACCCTATTGTCTGTACCTTCACCACCCTATTGTCTATGGATTTTGCATATATGCATATATTTTCATTGGTTGATCTCTTCCCACCCACACACCTCCCCTGCCTTCCATCTGAAGCTCAACAGTCTGTTCCATGCTTCTGTGTCTCTGGATCTATTTTAAAATATATATATTTTATTGATTTTTTACAGAGAGGAAGGGAGAGAGACAGAAAGCCAGAAACATCTATTAGAGAGAAACATTGACCAGCTGCCTCCTGCACACCCCCCACCAGGGATATGCCCACAACCAATGTACATGCCTTTGACTGGAATCGAACCTGGGACTTTCAGTCTGCAGACCGATGTTCTATCCACTGAGCCAAACCGGTTTCAGCTGGATCTATTTTTTATTCATCTTTTTATTTTGTTTATTAGATTCCACATGTGAGTGAGATCATGGGATCCTTATCTTTCTCTGACTTGCTCATTTCACTTAGCATAATACTCTCCAGGTCCCTCCATGCTGTTGCAAATGGTAAGAGTTCTTTCTCTTTACAGAAGCCAAGTATTCCACTGTGCAAATATACCACAGTTTTCTAATCCATTCATCTGCTGATGGGCACTTGGGCTGTTTCCAGATCTTCGCTATCTTGTGCTGCTATGAACATAGGGGTGCGTATAATCTTTTTTATTAGTTTTTTGGGTTCCTTAGGATTTTTCCTAGAAGTGGGATCACTGGGTCAAAAGGCAGTTCCATAATTAATTTTTTGAGGAAACTCCACACTGTTCTCCACAGTGGCTGCACCAGTCTGCATTCCCACCAGCAGTGTACTAGGGCTCCCTTTTCTCCACATCCTTGCCAGCACCTGTCATTTGTTGGGAGAGTAGAGAATAAGATGATAGCCATTTTGAAAGGTATAAGATGGTACCTCACTATTGCTTTGATTTGCATCTCTAAGATGATTAGTAACTCTGAGCATTTTTTCATATGGTCTCTTGGCCTTCTGTATGTCCACTTTGGAGAAGTTTCTATTTAGGTCCTTTGCCCAATTTTTAAATCGGATTGTCTTTCTTTGTTAAGTTGTATAAATTCCCTATATATTTTGGAAATTAACCCCTTATCAAATGTATCATTGGCAAATATGTTCTCCCATGTAGTGGGCTCCATTTTCATTTTATTGATATTTTTTTCTGTGCAGAAACTTTTTACTTTTTTATATAGTCCCATTTTTCCCCCTTAGTTTTCATTGTCCTAGTAGATGTATCTATAAACATATTACTAGAAAAAATGTCTGAGATTTTGCTGCCTATGGTTTTTTTCAGGATTTTTAGGGGTTCATATCTTACATTTAAGTATTTTATCCATTTTGAATGTTTGAGTTTACTCTTGTGTATAATATAAGTTGGTGGTCTAGTTTCATTTTTTGGCATGTATCTGTCCAATTTTCCCAATATCATTTATTGAAGCGACTGTCTTTGCTTCATTGTATTTTCTTGTCTCCTTTGTCCAATATTAATTGAATATAATGGCGATTTCTGGATTCTTTGTTCTGTTCCACTGATCTATATGCCTGTTCTTGTGCCAGTGCCAGGATGTTTTGATTACAGTGGCTTTATAATATAGCTTAATATCTGGCTTTGTGATTCTTTCAACTTTGTCCTTCTTTCTCAAAATTGCTGCGGCTATTCAGGGTCTTTTTTGGTCCCAATACAATTTTGGAGTATTTTCTCTAGGTCTGTGAAATATGCCATTGATATTTTAATAGGGATTGCATTGAATCTATAGATTGCTTTGGGTAGTATGGACATTTTAATGATGTTGATCCTACCAATCCATGAACACAGTCTATTCTTTTATTTCTCTCTTATCTACATCCTATATTTTCCTAAGTATGGACCTTTTACCTCCTTGGTTAAGTTTGTTTGTAAGTATCTTTTTTTTTTTTTTTTTTTTTTTTTTTTTTTTTTGCAGTGGTAAATGAAAATAATTGTTAGTTATAAAGATGCCATAGATTACTGGGTGTTAATTTTGTATTCTGCTACATTTCCAATCATTTATTAAATCTAATAGTGTTTTGATGG
The DNA here is from genome assembly GCF_964339955.1 of Pipistrellus hanaki. Lineage (NCBI taxonomy): Eukaryota > Metazoa > Chordata > Mammalia > Chiroptera > Vespertilionidae > Pipistrellus > Pipistrellus hanaki. The sequence goes on from NC_140515.1 coordinate 6,446,638, forward strand.
TGTCTTTAGGATTTTCTATTAATATGTACAATATCATATAATCGGTGAATAATGACAGTTTTACTTCCTCCTTTCCAATGTCAGTACCTTTATGTTTTCTTCTTGTCTGATGACTGTGTACTGGAAGTCCTATCCTATATAATAGAAGCCTGGTATGCAAATTGACCAAACAGCAGAACCACCAGCAGAACCACGGGTTGCTATGATGTGTGCTGACCACCAGGAAGCAGACACTCAATGCAGGAGCTTCCCGCAGCCCACAAGCCCCAGGCTGGCCAAGGCTGGTGCCAGTGGGGGCCCCCCATCACCCCACCAGTCATCCTACAGAGGTAGGCAACTGGCAGTAACAGTGGGGGGTGGGGACAGCTGGCAAGTGGGCTGGTGTTGGCTCCCACTTGCTCCATTGGTTACCTCCCGCAGAGGGAGGCTACTGGCAGCGGTGGCAGGGTCGGCAAGCAGGCAGCACCAGGTCGGCCAAAGAAGGTTCCCTGCCAGTCACCCCACAGATAGGTTCTGATTGTACTCAGGCCTAGGGATCCTACTCATGCACGAATTGCATGCATCAGACCTCTAGTCTATACTAATAAAAGGGTAATATGCTAATTAGAGTAGATAGACTAGATATTTTCTGGCCATCCCTTCCAGATATCTTTTGGACAAAGCCACAATGGGGGAAGTTGAGGCAGAGGTGGTAGGGGTAATCAGGCAGGCAGAGCAGTTAAGGGTGATCAGGCTGGCAGAGGAGAGTTGGTAGGGGTGATTAATTCAGCAGGGGAGAGCAGTTAGGGGCGATCAGGCCAGCAGAGGAGCAGTTATGGGCATTAGGCAGGCAGGCAGAGGCAGTTAGGGGCAATAAGATAGGCAGGCAGAGAGTTTAGGGGTGATCAGGCTAGTAGGGGAGCAGTTAGGGACATCAGGCAGCAGGCAAGCAGAGGTGGTTAGGGCAATCAGGAAGACAGGCAGAGGTGGTTAGGGACAATCAGGCAGGCAGGCAGAGGGGTTAGGGGCAATCAAGCAGGCAGGCAGAGTGGCTGGGGCAATCAGGCAGGCAGGCAGGCAGAGTGGTTAGGGGCAATCAGGCAGGCATGCAGAGTGGTTGGGGCCATCAGGCAGGCAGGCAGGTGAGTGGTTAGGAGTTATCAGTCCCAGATTGAGAGGAATTGGGCCTAAACCAGCAATCAGACATTCCCCAAGGGGTACTGGATTAGAGAGGATGCAGGTTAGACTGAGGAACTCCCTTCCTCCCATGCATGAATTTTGTGCACCAAGCCTCTAGTCCTAAATAATAAAATCCTAATATGCAAATCAGCTGAATGGAGGGATGATCTGTCGCTATGACATACACTGACCACCAGGGGGCAGACACTCAATACAGGAGCTGCCCCCTGGTTGTCAGTGCTCTCCCTCAGGAGGGATGCTGCTCAGCCAGAAGCAGTGACAGCACTAAAAATGCCTGACTGCTGGCGTAGGCCGGCTCCCTGTGGAGCCATCAGTCAGACATTCCCTGAGGGCTCCCAGACTGTAAGAGGGCACAGGCTGGGCTGAGGGACTCCCCTCTCCCTGCCCCCCGAGTACACAATTTTCATGCACCGGGCCTCTAGTATTGAATAAGTGGTGAAAGCAGATATCCCTAGTTGTAGAATTTCCACTCAGCCAGCTTTCCTGTGGTTCTGGACTCATAATTCTCAGGGGGAAAGTGGTATAGGAGGTGCAGGAAGAGACTGGACAAAAATTGTACTCTGCCTGCCTGCCTGCCTGCCTGCCTGATTGGACAGTGCAGGGGAGGTAAAGGCAGAGTGTGGGGTGGGAACCGGGTAGAGGGGAGCTATGGTGGGGAGGGGGAGAGGAGAAACTATTATAATAATCTGAACAATAAAGATTTATTAAATTAAAAGAAATAATGTCTTATAATTTCAATGTAAGTTTATTCCTTGGTATACAGTATATCTATTCCTTTTGTCTACCACAAATGGAATGTTTAAATGACATTTTATTTTTAGTATATATAACTACAATGGATTTTTGTACCCTGATTTTTGTATCCCACTACTTTATTTATTGTTTCTAAGAGTTTTTTAGTGGACCCTTTAGGGTTTTCTATATAAAGAATAATGTCATCTGCAAACTGACTATTTTACTTCTCTATTCCCAACTTGGATGGCTTTCCTCTCTTATCACTCTGGCTACTACTTCTGGTACTGGTGAATAACGTGGTGAGAGTGGACATTCTTTTCTTGTTCCTGACCTTAGAGAAAAAGTTTTCAGTTTTTCAGCATTAACTATAATATCAGCTGAGGGTTTGTCATACATGGACTTCATTGTATTCATGTACTTTCCTCCTAGACCTGTTTTTATATAGTGTTTTACTAATAAATGGATGACGTATTTTTTCAAGTGTTTTTTTTTTCTGTGTCTGCTCATATGATCATATGATTTTTGTTAATGTGGTGTATCACATTGATCATTTGACCTGTTGAACCATTTGTGTGCTCTTGGAATGAACCTTACTTGATTCTGATGGTTTGATCTTTTAAATGTATTGTTTTAATTTGCTAGTGTTTTTGCATCCATATTCATCAGAGATATTGATCTGTAGTTTTCATTTTAATTATCCATGCCAATTTTTGGTATCAGGGTAATGTTGGCCTCATAAAATGTGTTAGAAAGTATTGCCTTTTCTTCAATTTTTTGTGAGGGATAGGTATTAAACCTTTTTTAAGTTTTTGGTAGAACTCATTAGTAAAGCCACCTGGTTTTGGACTTCTACTTTTCAGCTTTTTATGACTCTTTTTTTCCTTCTCATTTGTAATTTTAACCAAGGCATTGCTAATTCACCAAGTTTTAATCATGTAAGTCAATTCATTTTTTGGGAAAGAAACACCATCAAGAATTCCCCTCCAGAATAAGACAATGATGTTTATTCTTCCAAACAACCAAATTCAAAGTCTATCAAAACAAAAACAGAAACAGCCCACACAGGAAAAAAAGTAAAAAAAAAAAAAAAATCGCATTCTAGGGCTCAGTGCATGTAGCAGCCTTTGCTATGCTAACTAATCATCCTTCAGCTGACTTTCAAAAACAACACCCTAGGTCATCAAAATATACATTTTCCATTTGCCTTTTTAAATTAAAAAGTAATTTAAAAAGAAACCTTGAAGGAATTCACAATCAATTGCCTGACTCGTTTTGATGGCAAGTACAGCATGTGAAGGCCAGGAAGGCTATGGTTAGCTTTCTTCCAAACAGTGCAAAATACCCACAATTCCAAGTATGAAGGGACACAGACGATCGCCTTTGAGAATTCCACAGGACAATACAGGTGTCCAAGCTGTTCTTCATAGAGTGACAGGGCTTCTGTCAAATTGGCACAGTTCCCCTATGTAGAACATTTCCCATCCTGCTTCACTACTTTCTTGGAGAGATCAAGAATCAATCTGAGAAACTCCCAGGTGGAGTCTTCTTCCCGAGATGGAGATGGAACAGCTGTCAAATCATTCATCACATAATCAGCGCAGTCCTCCAGGAGGGCCTGAGAGCAGTCCCTGTGAGAGGTCTAAGAGCCGCCTCGTGTTTTCCGATGGATTTCTTACATCCATCAATCACCGTTTGGTCAATCTCTAGCATAGTGACCATCCTTGGCTTCACATAAATGCCTTGGTCTCCGCCTCCCAGAACCAGTCTCATCCTCTTTGCCAGAGGGCGCCAGACTCACGTCCCAGGATGAAAGCATTTCCACTGCTGCGGGCCGAGTCCCACTGCTCTGAGCAGCGCACCCTGCTCCGCCCCGCGGGTGGTCCTCCCCGCGGCTCCAAGCAGCGCCTGCTGCGAGGTCCTGGCTCGGCCTTTCCTTCCTTCTTCCACTTCCTTCAAAGGCGGTCAGCTTGTCTGCCTTCTGGTGGCCGCCTCGCTCTGAAGGTCCAGCAGCCCCAACCCGTGTGGGTAAATCTCCGGTGGGCAAAGCTGCCGGGTTTGCTGTGCAGGTCGCTCAGTAACCATGGTCCTGTCAGGTGTGCACGGGCCGGCCATCCTGCTCCTGGACGGCACAGGCCATCCTGCTCCTGGACGGGACCGGCCATCCTGCTCCTGGACGGGACCGGCCATCCTGCTCCTGGATGGGACCGGCCATCCTGCTCCTGGACGGGACCGCGGGCTCCTGGACGGGACCGGCCATCCTGCTCCTGGACGGCACAGGCCATCCTGCTCCTGGACAGCACAGGCCATCCTGCTCCTGGACGGGACCGGCCATCCTGCTCCTGGACGGGACCGGCCATCCTGCTCCTGGATGGGACCGGCCATCCTGCTCCTGGACGGGACCGCGGGCTCCTGGACGGGACCGGCCATCCTGCTCCTGGACGGGACCGGCCATCCTGCTCCTGGACACGGACCGGCCATCCTGCTCCTGGACACGGACCGGCCATCCTGCTCCTGGACACGGACCGGCCATCCTGCTCCTGGACGGGACCGGCCATCCTGCTCCTGGACGGGACCGGCCATCCTGCTCCTGGACGGGACCGGCCATCCTGCTCCTGGACACGGACCGGCCATCCTGCTCCTGGACACGGACCGGCCATCCTGCTCCTGGACGGGACCGGCCATCCTGCTACTGGACACGGACCGGCCATCCTGCTCCTGGACACGGACCGGCCATCCTGCTCCTGGACGGGACCGGCCATCCTGCTCCTGGACACGGACCGGCCATCCTGCTCCTGGACGGGACTGGGGCTCAGGTGGCCGAGCGAGAAGCCAGGTGCCGCAGCCGCCGCCACAGGGAGGCCAGGCCCGGGGAGGCCCCGGGAGGCAGCTCCGCCAGCGGCTGGCCGGTTCTTAGGGCTTTCCATCCCCTACTGGGGATGTGCCCACAACCAAGGTACATGCCCTTGACCAGAATCCAACCCGGGACCCTTCAGTCCGCAGGCCGACGCTCTATCCACTGAGCCAAACCAGTTTTGGCGGCTTTCGATTTCTTTACTGTTCATTCTACTTAGATTTTTCAGTTTCTTATGGTTCAGTCTAGGAAAGTAACATATTTCTAAGGACTTGTCATTTTCTTCTGGGCTATCTAATTTGGTGGTTTACAGCATTTTATAATATTCTTTGTTGTTGTTAATTCTAGTCAGAGGATATTTTTCCATTGATTTTTAGGAGGCGTAGAAGGGAGGGGGAGAGACACAGAGAGAAACATCACTGTGAGAATCAATTGGTTGCCTCCCCCACACACCCTGACCAGGGCCAAGGTATCAAGCCTGCAGCCCAGGTGCTCTCCCTGGACGGAATATCCCCTCTGAGCGAGGGCTTCGGAGGACTTCTTATTTCTGGGGTTCTGTTATAACATTTTTTTTTTCATTTCTGATTTTGTTTATTTAAGTGTTTTCTCTTTTTATTAAGTCAAAGGTTTGTCAATTTTATTTCTTTTCAAAGGACCAGCTTTTTTGCATTATTTTTTCTATTGTCTATTTGTTCTATATTTTGTTTAATTCTTCTCATTTTTTAAAAACTTTCTTCTAATGATTTAGGGCTTCGTTTCTTATTTTTTCTAGTTTTTAATATATGAAATGTTAGATTATTTATTTGAAAAATCTCTTGTTTCTTTAGATAGGCCTGTAATAATAAAAACCTCCCCTTTAATACCACTTTTGCTAAATCCTCTAAATAGTGGTATGATGTATTATTAATTTAATTTGTCTCTATGCATCTTTCTATTACCTCTTTTATTTCTTCTTTGACCCAATCATTACTTAGTAGCATGTTGTTTAATCTCCACATATTTGTGTTTTTCCAGCTTTCTTTTTGTAGTTGATTTCCAATTTCAAAGCATTGTTGTTGGAGAATATGCTTGGTATGATTTCACTTTTTCTGAGGTTAGTCTGGTGTCCAATTTATGGTCTATCCTTGATAATCTTCTATGCACACTAGAGGAGAATGTATATTCTGTTTTCTTTGTTTTGTTTTTAGCAAAAAAAAAAAAGGTATAAATATATTAGTTATGCCAATTTTTTCCTACTGTGTCATTTAATGTCAGTATTTCTTTATTGACTTCCTATTAGAATGATCGATCCATTGCTGTAAATAGGGTATTTAGGTGCCCTAATAGAATTGTGTCTTTGTCAGTTTTTTCCTTTCTTTTAATAGTTTATATATTTTGGTGCTCTCTGGTTTGGTGCTAATGTGTTATATTTTCTTGATGTATTGTCCCCGTTGTCATTATAAAATGTCCATCTTTGTCTCTTGTTACCTTTTTTTATCTTACAACTAGAGGCCATGCACAGATAGGTGCACAGGTGGGGTCTCCTGGCCTGGCCGGCAATTGGGGCCAATTGGGGCTGTCTTGCCCAGTCTCAAGTGGGGACGAACAAGGCCAGTCAGCTGGGGGAATGGACTGCGGGAGGCTGGCCAGCTGTGGGAGGTTGGCTGGGGGAGCACACTGACTGCCAGGGGGCAGCTCCAGCATTGAGTGTCTGCCCCTTAATGGTCAGTGCACATCATAGATACCGGCCAATGGTCCAGTCGTCCAGCCATCTGGTCATAACAGTCTCTTAGGCTTTTATATAGACAATTTTGTCAGTTTTGAGTGGGTACGCCCTCTTTTATCTAGATGTACTATTATATTCCACTCCTTCACTTTGAGTCTATATTTGTCCTTAAAACTGAGATGTGTTTATAGTTGGGTTTTGTTTTTTCATCCAACCCACTATTCTGTATCCTTTGGTGAGTTTAGTCCATTTACATTTAGGATGATTAGTAATATATGAAAATTTTCTATAGCAATTAGTAAAGCACTTCTAATGATTTTTACAAGTATCTAAGCTAATGCTAAACCAATTTTATTTTTACTAGCTGGAAAAACTTAAGTATTATTTAATATTACAAATTTTCATACTTGAAATCTTAATATAAGAAAAAAAAGACACTTCCAAATTAACACAAACACATTTTTTAAAAATGTTTTTAATTAAAAAACGTAAAACCATAGATGTATTTATTTATTTATTTATTTATTTATTTATTTAAATAAATTTTTATTGTTCATATTATTACAAATGTTCCTTCCCCCCCACTCCCTCCATTGCTCTCCTCCACCAGGTTCCCAACCCACTCTCTGCCCTTTCCCCACCCCCCATTGTCCTCATCCATAGGTGCACAGTTTATATTCAGTCCATAGATGGTATTTAAAAAGACAAGATAATAATTAAATCATGATACTTATATTCCCTTTAGTTTGCTATAGTTCTCTTTCTTTAGAGTATTTTTTATGGTATTTTCCCAACAAAATTACTAAAAAAGTTTTCCAACATAAAAAAAAGCACTCAGAGTCTCCTTGAGAGCTGCAAACAATGGATGCACTTTTCAGTAACAACACAAACATGTAAAACTGAGGAAGCAGCAACTGCATCTGACCCTGACATGTTCATGCATCTCATGACACAAACACATCCTGAAGGCTTGAGAAAACAATCCAGGACAAATATCTGTTTGTCAGAGTAATCTCATCAGCTTTAACTTCCAGCAGTGCAATTGGGGAAATGCCATGACATAGGTTTCACTATAATTCAATTCACAGACCATAACAAAATGCTAGCTCCTTCTTAAAAAGCATGCTGGTGGTTTATGTGTGTGTGTGTGTGTGTGTGTATTTCATGCTTTTTAATTTTTAGAAAGTTATTATCATAAAAATTTGATCTAACGATTAAATTTAATCCTGCATTCACAGGGATCCTCAAAGTTTCTCACTCTGTCATTTGGATAATGCCAAGAAAAGCAAAATGAAAAAGAGGAAGATGAAAAAGTAGAGAAACAAGGAAGATTTCCTACCATTCTATTGAGTGTGAATATAATGATTTGCACTCCCCTGCAATTAAACATATATTGCTGAATTAGTCATGAAATCATGTTCACTTTGGTTTATCTAATACAACTAATTTATCTTTTTTTGTATAAGTCTCAGGCAATATTTATACATTTACTTAAATTTTGTGGCTATGAATAAGGTTTTTATGGCTATGAATAAGGTTTTTATGGTTGGGTTTTATGAAACCATAATAAGGTAAATATGCTCAAACTGCTATGAGTTTGTCTAAATAATAAATTCAGAGGTGGATAAGAGGGACATATATAATACTTTCAACAATAAAGATAAGAAAAATAATAAATTCAATAAAAGTCACAACAATTTTCAATGGAAGCACTGAAAATGTGATAGAAATCTCAAATACATACTGAAGTTTGGAACATTATACCCTAAATGCTAAATTGTCATTTTGGAAGTTGAAGAAAAACTTAAGTAGATTTTCTAGCCAATTAAATTTTTAAATATTGGAATTTTCAAAGTAAGTTGCACTTTTTGAGATTTATATTGGAAAAATACTCAGCAAGAAAAACATCATTAGCATTTATAGTTAATCAGCTAATGACCATGTCAATCTCAATCTCAATACTGTCATATTTTGCTCTCAGGAAGTGTTCTTTCATTCTGCAGTGGAACTCATAGTAATGTGCACTAAACAGGACTGTAAAGAAAATGAGCAAAGGAGAGGAGAGGACAAGTCTTATGTCTTTCCATACAGACATTCAATGTGGCACACTAGGCAACATTCCCTTTGGCAAACTTCAGACTATAGACTGAATGTTTAGGAGTTCACTGAATTAAAATTTGTAATTATCCAATTTCCAAGGCACCGATGTAGTAGTTTTCTGGGAATCATCAAAGGCAGAAAACATATTGCCTCATGGTAACATCACAATTATAGAAAATAACTGCAGGTAGCAGGGATTGGAAGAGCAAAATTTTCTCTAAATTCTCTACCAAACTACCTAAAATATCAGCATATAGCAAAAGGATTCCAAGGCAGAAAACCAAACCAAATTCTAAGGTTTTACATTTTCATAATGCATCATTCTAGAATGTTCTTGGAGTTCTATGACTGACCTTTGTTGGAAATCCTATTCTGCATGTTAAGACCAGAACCACAGCTGAAAGTTCTGGGTAAACTTCCTTCTCATAAAAGAAAAGGGATTGCTGTATTCAGAGTCTTTTTAGCAGATTATTTTGTAGGACTCACCAAAGGAAGAAAGGACTTCATTAGATATATGCTTCAACAACAATCAGAGTGACATTGTGGGTTTACTGGCCATGCTGAACAAACACAAAGAAAATGAGAATGGAAGTCAGGGAACCAAGTTCACATTCTGGCTCTTCCACTAAAACCATATTTGTGGATGTATAGGATGCATTTCCCCCTCCAAAGACAACCCCAAAATTGTCTCATACCCTTTAGATATAATGAATGATATCACCTTTAGTGGCAAAATGAGAAAACATAAAGTACAACACAGAGAGACAAGTTGCACATCATAATGGTAATTTCCTTAACAAAAATAATAAACCACAAGCCATCCAATGGAGCAAAGAGAAAATATGAGCTATACCTCTAACAATTTGGATTTAAATTTGTTAGTACCATAACGATGCCCCATACCAATATTGATCAATAGTTATATTTCTTTGTAGTGCTGAGATTTTCATAATATTTTTTAGGATAAGACTTCTTCTTTTGAAAAATATATTTTATCGATTTTTTTTTACAGAGAGAAAGGAAGAGGGTTAGAGAGTTAGAAACATCAATGAGAGAGAAACATTGATCAGCTGCCTCCTGTACAATCCATACTGGGAGTATGTCTGCAACCAAGGTACATGCCCTTGACCGGAATCTGGGACCTGTCAGTCCCCAGGCCACCACTCTATCAACTGAGCCAAACTGGTTAGGGCAGGATAAGACTTTTTCTGCTAATTATAAAACATATGATGTTCTACTGGATCCCCACATATAAGATACCATGTTATATTAACAAAATAATATTTTTAATTTTATACTTTCAAATTGTTGCTTAAATATAATGAAAAGCAGTTAATATTTTTGTTTAGAAGTATTTTTTTTAAACAGGATGTTACAATTTACTTTTTGCCCAGTAGAGATAATACAGGTCCCTACTAAGCTCACAGGGCTGTTGCATACATCAAGGAGATCATTTATGCAAGTTTTCTGAGATAAATAAAGCATAAGCACAACACTGTTATGTTGATGCCAGCTACATGAGTAACTAGGGATTAAGTCAGTTCTCCTTGGGGAATAGACTATAGAACTTCCTATACTAAGCTAAGCATGTATCTGGTTCCTTGACTAAAAGCTGGGTAACCCTAGAGAAGGGAGAAATGTTAGAAACCTTTCTAAGGCTGGTAGAAATTTAAATTTTCTTACCAATGAATCAACTGCACTATTTATGTTGTGCAGATTAAATTCAGTTGCCCAAAAGTTTAAAGAAAAGAGGAGGCTACACATACTGATGGTAAGAAATAAAATGCTCTTATCTGTGGGCAAACACAAAATTCTATCTCTTTGATAAACAAACCCCTCAGGTTTAAAACATTTAGCCAATTTTCTCTCAAAAGCTGTGGTTTCATAGACACTTCTTATGATTTAGTCTTACAGAAATTTCAGTAAGTTTTTTTTAGAAAAGCAACCCTAGATATGGTTTTTATCAACTTTTTAGTTTCTTACATAAAAATCTCAACATACGGGCCAGCTTTTACTCAGACTACCTGTTTTAGATATGTGATACAATGGGGAAGATAACCAACAAGTAAAGATAGAACTTGTGGTGAAAAAACTGGAAGGAACTACATTAAAATAGCAATTATTTTCACTGGCTGATAGAATTATGGCTAATCTAATCTTGATTTTGGTTCACTAAACTAAATTATCTACAAGTTTTTAAAATTTGTTTTATAACAAGCATGTATTACTCAGTTACAAAGGTGTAGAAAGACCAATTGCATAGAAAGAGTTGCAAGAATACAGAATAAATATATCACCTCAGCCCAGCTGGGGTGGTTTACTGGTTGAATGTCAACCCATAACCCAAGAGGTCACTGGTTCAATTCCAAGTTAGGGCACATGCCCAGGTTGTGGCTCCATCCCCAGTAGAGGCTGTGCAGGCGGCAGCCAATTGATGACTCTTATTATTGATGTTCCTATCTCTCCCTCCCTCTCCAAAATCAATAAAATATATATATATATATATATATATATATATATATATATATATATATATATATACACACACACACACACACATACACACACACATATATACACACACGCACAAACTCAAATGCTACTGATACTGTTTCAGACACTTAACAGGAATCGAAGGTTTAACAAAAGTTCCTTTTTCACAGCTAGCTCAACCTAAACAATGTTAGATGAGTAATAATATATTTTTAAAAACAACAAGAGAGATAAATAGCATTTTAGAAAAAAAATAAAGCCTATTTTTTCTTATAGAGGCAAATAATTTAGCAACATTTTACAAAGCTTTTAAAACTCAATTGTCACAGAGCACCATTAGATATTCACTCAGAAATGGCCCAGGCAGCTTAGAGATGACTTTTCCTCATGGGCGAGATGCCTGATTAACTGCAACAAGATGAAACATTCAGCGCATCTGGTTGGGGCCAACATGCAAGATGACATGCTTCTCATAAGCCCTTTTCATTGTTTTCTCAATTTGCTTCAGAAACACTTGTGGGATTCGTCCACATAAAGTGTGTACAGTTTCCAAAAACTTCAACTGAAGAGGGTAATACATGGATTGAAAGAGATTGTCTTGAAAGGGAAACTGAAAGAAAGAAAAATTTTATTTTAGTTACTAAAATGATATTTAAAATGCAAATAACTTTTATTAAGAAATGAAGCACGGAATTACTGTAAGCATGCAGGCACAGTCTGTATATACATGGTGACAAGGCCTCTGAGGACCCAGGGTCAAATCTTTACTCAATCCTGTGCAATTCCAAGCAATCATTAAGCCATTTGTGGCTTCAGTTTCTTTACCTTAAAAAAAAAAAAAAAAAAAAAAAGATGATGTACTTGGGTCCTCAAAGCTTTTAAAATTTTGTAAGACTCAAGTAGATACTTATTCTACTATAATAAAACAGGAAATTCTTAATAATTTTTGCCTTTATAGTCCAGAGTTTAGCAATTACTACTAACATTTATTAACAATGAACTTTATTTTAATAATTCATATACCAAATACTAGTTGGTGGTTATTTCCCTCTTATTATTAAGGTTTCAAAAAATTTCTCTTGTTTTACCATGGAATATATACATGAGTATTCTTTTTGAAAATAAAAATTTCAGGAGAAACCAAGATAGCAACATAAACACTTAAACTGCTGTCTTGCACAACAATTTCAAAACTAAAACTAAAAGACAAAACAAATATCATCCAGAACCACAGGAGAGCTGGCTGAGTGGAAATTCTACAACTAGAAGGAAAGAGGAAAGCACATAGAGACTCAGAGGAGCTGCAAAAGGCTGAGGTACAGAGACACACACGCAGGTGGCTGAGTGCTTGGCTCGCTTTCTCTAACGGGAAGGAGACAAAAGTTCCTAATTGCGCTGAACCACAGTTCCAGGCGAGTGCCTGGGGACCCAGGCTTATATGGGGGGATTCTGGACTGTGGGGCGGAAACTCAGGGGAGCTGCGAAAGTCATAGGTCTGAAGGTGGACACACACAAGTGCATGAAGAGAGAACTGCCAGCACAGAAGTTGTCCCAGTGTAGACACAGCTTATCCTCACAGCCAATTGTCCTGAAGGTCAATCCTTCCCAGTGATACCAACAACAATCAAGACTTAACTACATAGCCCACAAAGGGGTGCATCAAGAGTGTTACCTCAGGTAACTGGGGAGGCCAAGCCACGAAGACAAAGAAACAGGACACAAACGAAAGAAATGGAGGAAAATAAACAACTGGATATAGAGTTCAAAACCATGGTTATGAGGTTTTTCAAGAATTTCTTAGAAAAGGCTGATAAATTTAGTGAGACCCTCAAGGATATAAAAAAGGACCAAGTATAAATTAAACATACCCTGACTGAAATAAAAAAAAATATTATACAGAGACCCAACAGCAGACTAGAGAAACGCAAGAATCAAGTCAAAGATCTGAAATATAAAGAAGCAAAAAACCCTCAACTGAAAAAGAAAAAGAAAAAAAAAAAAAAAAGAATCCAAAAAGTTGAGGATAGTGTAAGAAGACTCTGAGACAACTTCAAGAGTACCAACATTAGAATTATGGGGGTGCCAGAAGAAGAGAGAGAGCAAGATATTGAAAACCTATTTGAAGAAATAATGACTGAAAACTTCCCCCACCTGGTGAAAGAAATAGACTTACAAGTACAGAAAGCACACAGAACCTCAAACAAGAGGAACCCAAAGAGGACCACACCAAGACACATCATAATTAAAATGCCAAGGGCAAAAGACAAAGAGAGAAACAGTTAGTTACCTACAAGGGAGTACTCATATGATTGTTAGCTCATTTCTCAACAGAAACTGTGCAGGCCAGACAGCAGTGGCAAGAAATAGTCAAAGTGATGAATAGCAAGAACCTACAACCAAGATTACTCTACCCAGCAAAGCTATCATTCAGAAATGAAGGTCAGATAAAGAGCTTTACAGATAAGAAAAAGCTAAAGGAGTTCATCAACACCAAACCAGTATTATATGAATTGCTGAAATGTATTCTTTAAGAAGAGAAAGAAAAAAAAGGGTAAAGATAAAAATTATGAACAACAAATTCTTATCTATCAACAAGTAAATCTAAAAATCAAGTGAATTAAAAATCTTATGAACAGGATAAACTGGTGAATATAATAGAATCAGGGGCATAGAAAGGGAATGGATTGACAATCCTCAGGGGAAAGGAGTGTGGAGGTGCGGAAAGAGACTGGACAAAAATCATTCACCTATGGATAAGGACAGTGTGGGGGGTAAGGGCAGAGGGTGGAGTGGGAACCAGGTGGAGGGGAGCTATGGGGGGGGGGGAAGGAGGAACAATTGTAATAATCTTAACAATAAAGATTTATTAAATTAAAATTTTTTTTCAGACCATTTAGTTATGAGCATGTGTCAAAGTTTTATTACAATATTGTTGAAAGTGAAAAGGCCTCTAATCACTCAAGTTAAAGATTTATTGTTGAGAAGGACATTTTATAACAGAGAGAGAGAGAGGGGAGGGGAGGGGAGGGGAGTGGAGGGGAGGGGAGGGGAACTAAATTTTTTTCAGACCATTTAGTTATGAGCATGTGTCAAAGTTTTATTACAATATTGTTGAAAGTGAAAAGGCCTCTAATCACTCAAGTTAAAGATTTATTGTTGAGAAGGACATTTTATAACAGAGAGAGAGAGAGGGGAGGGGAGGGGAGGGGAGGGGAGGGGAGGGGAGGAGAGGGGAGGGGAGGGGAGGGGAGGAGAGGGGAGGGGAGGGGAGGGGAGGAGAGGGGAGGGGAGGGGAGGGGAGGAGAGGGGAGGAGAGGAGAGGGGAGGAGAGGAGAGGAGAGGAACGATGGGAGGCTCTTGCCTGCCAGCAGAATGGGTGAGTGTCTGGTTCTGTATAACAAGCTTCAATCCCTTTAAAGTTAATCAGAAATATTACTTAATCATGTTTAGTAGAAATCATATTTCTTCCAAGAAGGAGGCTATGCATTATATGATACAAGATGGTTCTGTCCAAAACTATGTTTAGGACACTTTTTTACATAGAACAATTTAGACCATTGATGAATTCCTTTTCACCACTGTATCCTCAGTAACAGAAACAGAGTAGGTCAAAACTATGGAATCATCCTTGATTCCTTTCTTTCCCTTACATCCTTTAGCTAATCCATCAGCAAGTGCTATAACTCTGTCTTGATAACATATCACAAACATGCCCACTTCTTCCGATCTTCCTGCTATCACACAAATGCTTGCCAGCCCCATCTCTCACCTGAATGCTTCAATAATTCTCATTAAAGAGCCATTGTATTTCCACTCTTGCACCCTTTCCACCAAGTTACCAAGGAGAAATTTTTAAAGGATAGGTCAGCGCGTATCATTTCCATGCAGGGGCTTTTCACTCTAATTATAGTAAGAGTACAACTCCTCTCTTGCCCTGAAGGTTCCATGTGACCTAGAACTCTCCATGCTCATCTCCTCTCCTCTTGTTTCATCATTCTGCTCACTATGGCTACTTCCATGTCTTTTGGGAACAACAACTCATTCCTGTCTTGCTGACTTTCACCAAGTTAATCCTACTTAGCAGTATCTTTCCCCAGATTTCCCCATAGCTTCTTTCATCTGATCATGCCTCAGTCTTACATAAGCCACCCTAAGGATCCTAGCTCATCAATTTACCTCTTTACTTGTGTGACTCGGTCCTTCACCCTGCCCTGGTTCCCTTCTATAACCTCCCACTATCTGACACAATTGTTAAATGTTTATTGTTCATATGAGTATTATCTGGCTTCCTCTATCCAAAATATATGCTTCATGAGGACAGGGCTTTGTCA
The DNA here is from genome assembly GCF_964339955.1 of Pipistrellus hanaki. Lineage (NCBI taxonomy): Eukaryota > Metazoa > Chordata > Mammalia > Chiroptera > Vespertilionidae > Pipistrellus > Pipistrellus hanaki. Next base: position 6,462,032 of record NC_140515.1, read on the forward strand.
GTCTTGTTAGTTCTGACTTCCCTAGAGCCTCCTGCATAAAATAGGTTCTTCTTAGATGATTGTTGAAAGGGTTATTGAAAGAATGTGTACCTGATAGATGAATTTCCTTGGATCATGATGGGAGGAGATTATAATTCCTTTTTACACAAACACATAACACCAGATTAAGGTGTGTGTGTGTGTGAGAGAGAGAGAGGGGTGGGGGGAGAAGGCACAGGTATAGGAAAAATATTTTCAAAGACAAATGTTAAGGGAGAAAAATATAGTGAGAGAAAGAAAGGCAAGAAAAGAGAGCAATGAGAAAGTGTAAGCAATGTAGGGAAAGAGATAAGTGTGAACTGTTATAATCAAAACAATTTCTAATTATTGAGCACAGCCATATGTGAGGCATACTAGAAGTTTAAAGACCATCATTTGTTGAAATCTCCTAACACTGTTATGAAGTATGTAATATTATCTCCATTTCACAGATGAGAAAACTAAGGCCCAGCATGGAAATAGCACAGAGTTAATGAATAATATCCAGAAAGTGACCAAATTTGGACCTGAACCCAGGTCTGTTGATCCACAAAGACAAGCCCTGACCCTATTTATCTGTGATGCACATCACTATGGATAGTTGGGAAATACATATTTTATAATGTAATCTGCCTATATTTACTCATATTTCAAGATAGGTTTAGTGATATTCTGACTGAAAGGCTTGAAAGAAAAAGCCTTTTTTTTTTTTTGATCCACCAGAAAACAAGATAAATTATAACTATAGAATCAAACTTGATCAATTCTAAACCAGGGATGACAGATCACCAATGAAATCTGAGAATGGCTCTGACGTACCCATATCTGCTCAATACTTCTTTATATGCCAGGACCTCTCTTGTATTCCCGAATGGGCTTGCCCCTGGAGTCAGTGTTTGAATCACTAAGTACAAAACAAATTTCCTATGTATGCAAATCACCTGGCATTTGCAAACCAACAGGTCAGTGCCTATCATTTAGAAATATGGGAAATATAGGAAAAGAAGTATTAGACATGGGCATTCAAAACCTTCTCTGCACAGAAGATAATTCTAGGAAATTTAGAGCTTAAATTCTCTGGGAATCTCCTTAGTGAAATGTACATTTTCACATAGGAGAAATGTGTTATTATATTGCAGGATTCACCCTCTACCTCACTCCTGCCAAAGTCAGCACATGAATGTGGGGAAGATTCCTCAATCCTAACAGAAAAAATAAATAAATAAACTCAAATAAAGTCTACATGCTTTAAATTAAGGGGTCAACAAACTTTTCCTATAAAGTGCTAGATAGTAAGTACTTTAGACTTTGTGGACTATATGATTAGTCACTACTACTCATTTCTGCCATTGCAGCATGAAAGCAGCCACAGACAATACATAAATGAATAGTTGCCACTATGTCCCAATAAGACTTTATTTATGAATGCTGAAATTTGAATGTTATATAATTTTTTTCATGTCCTAAAATATTATTTTTATTTTTACTTAAAAGCCATTATTGGATAGCCACAGGGAACTGAGGAAAAAAAAATTGAAAGAGAGTAAAAACAAGCAAACAAACAAAAATTCCTAACTCCCATATCTTACAAACACTGGCAGCAAGGTGGATTAGGCCTAAATTTGGTAACCCCTATTATGTCTTGGAATTGCCAATAAAATTAAGGGAAGTATAGATGAAGTTAGTGAGAACTTCAACAAAGAGGCAGTAAATTTTTAAAAGACATAGACACCATAAAAGAAAATTAGTCAAAATGAAGAATGAAATAACTAAAATGAAAAATACACTAAGAAGAATCAATAACAAATTAGATAAAGCAGAGGATTGAATCTTCACTTTAAAACACAAAGTAGTGGAAAACACCAACTAAGAGCAACAAAAAGAAAAATATAATTTAAAAAAATGTGAATATTTTAAGGAATATTTGGGACAACATCAAGGGTAACAACATTTGCATCATAGGGGTATCAGAAGGAGAAAAAAGAGAAATAATAACTGAAACTTTCCTAACCTGGTGAAATAAATAAATATATAAGTCCAAACAGTGCAGAGAGTCCCAAACAAGATAAACACAAAGAGGACAACACTATGACACATCATAATTAAAATGCTAACATATAAAAACAAAGAGATAATCTTAAAAGCAGCAAGAGAAAAGTATTTAGTTACTTCCATAAGACTGTCAGCTGATTTCTCAACAGAAATTTTCCAAGCCAAAATGCACTGGTACAAAATATTTAAAGTGACCTATAATCAAGATTATTCTACCCAGGAAGAATAGTTGGTGTTTTCCACTATTTTGTGTACTTAGCAGCTCACAGTACATAAAAACAAATACAGTGGCATAGGTAAATACCTACACTTGCTGACTCTCACGATCACATCAAAATTACTAAAAGGTAGAACAACTACCATCCAGAACTGTGGGAAAGCTGGTTGTGTGGAAGTTCTACAATTAGAAAGGTGAAGAAAGTGCATTGATACTGGTAGGATGTGTGGAGACATGGAAAGTGCTGGCACCTGGATGTGCTGCTCTTTTTATTGGGAGGGAGAAAGAAGCTCCCACTTGCTCTGAACTCCAGTTCTGGGTGAGACTCTGGGGGACCCAGACACATATAGGGAGAAACTTGACTGTCTGGCCTCTGGACAGGAACGTGAGGGCAGCTTTCTCTCAGAGGTGCTCCAGCGATCACTGTTCCTATGTGGGGCACAGGAAGCAGAGACCTGGGGACCTCTCTGGTTAAGGGCTGATGGCAGTCATTACTGTTTGTTCCATACTGGTGATTCCCAGAGACCCTGCCCCACCCAGTTTACAATTGTACCCAAGATGTGCACATTGGCTTTTGCATATAAATGGCCTGCCCTTTCTCCACCTAAAACCTGTCAAGTTGGGTCAGAGAGCCCAAGAGAAATCCCAAGGCCCAGCAGTAGCAGCCTGCCCTGCTCCACAATGGGGCCTCGTCTGGGCACCTCCAAACTCCAAACAAACAGGAGGAATCTGAAGATCTCTCTGTAGCTCCTGCTGGGCAGCCCCAGACACTGGATGACTTTGCACGTCCTTGCAGATCCAAGAGTCAGTGTACCCAATGGTAATGTCAGACCATACCAGATTACAACTCCTCACATCCATAAGAGACACACTAAGGGGGCAAACTCAGTGAGCACCAAAGCCCCACTGAATCCAGTCCTACCCCATAAGGGTGTCTCCTGCACAACAGATCTTCCATGTAGACACAGATGGTCCTCATAGTCAATTGGCCTTGAAGTCAATTCCTCCCAGTGATACCAACAGCAATTAAGGCTTAACTACAACAAGATTGCACACAATCCACAAAGGGGTGCACTAAGAGTTTCTACCTCGGGTGACTGGGGAGGCTGACCTACTGGGCCCTGTAGAGCACCTACCACACAAGACCACTCTATCAACTCAAGGACACTTAGGAGCTACACAGTACATAAAAACAAATACAGGAAGCAGCGTAAATATGGAGACAAAGAAACAAGTCACAAATGAAAGAAATGGATGAAAGCAAAATGCTGGTCATAGAGTTTAAAACCACGGTTATAAGGTTTCTTAAGGATATTCTAGAAACCTTTGAGGAATTTAGTGAGACCCTCAAGGAGATGGAAAAGGACCAGTCATAAATTAAGCATACACTAACTGAAATAAAGAATAATATACAAAGATTCAACAGCAGACTAGAGGATCCCAAGAATAAAGTCAAAGATTTGAAATACAAAGAAACAAAAAACACCCAACTGAAAAAGCAAAAAGAAAAAATAATTCAAAAATATGAAAATAATGTAAGGAGCCTCTGGGACAACTTCAAGTGTACCAACATCAGAATTATGAGGGTGCCACAAGAAGAGAGAGAGGAATATATTGAAAACCTATTTGAAGAAATAATGACTGAAAACTTCCCCCACTTGGTGAAAGAAATAGTCTTACAAGTACAGAAAGCACACAGAACCTCAAACAAGAGGAATCCAAAGAGGACCACACCAAGACATATCATAATTAAAATGCCAAGGACAAAAGACAAAGATAGAATATTAAAAGCAGCAAGAGAAAAACAGTTAGTTACCTATAAGGGAGTACCCATATGATTGTCAGCTGATTTATCAACAGAAACTATGCAGGCCAGACAGCAGTGGCAAGAAATATTTAAAGCGATGAATAGCAAGAACCTACAACCAAGATTACTCTACCCAGCAAAGCTATCATTAAGAAATGAAGGTCATATAAAAAGCTTTACAGATAAGAAAAAGCTAAAGGAGTTCATCAACACCAAACCAGTATTATATGAATTGCTGAAATGTATTCTTTAAGAAGAGGAAGAAGAAGAAAAAGGTAAAGATAAAAAAAAATTTGAACAACAAAGTGACAACAAATATTTTTCTATCAACAAGTATATCTAAAAATAAGTGAATATAAAACCTGATGGCCCTAGCCAGTTTGGCTCAGTGGATAGAGCCTGCAGACTGAAGGATCCAGGTTTGATTCTGATAAAGAGCATGCACTTTGGCTGCAGGCACATCGCCAGTAGGGGATGTTCAGGAGGCGGCTGATCAATGTTTCTCTCTCATGGATGTTTCTAACTCTATATCCCTCTCCTTCCCTCTCTGTAGAAAATCAATTATATATATATATATATATATATATATATATATATATATATATATATACCCTGATGAACAGAAAAAACTGGTGAATGTAATAGAATCAAGGGCATGAAACAGGAGCAAACTGACAATTCTCAGGGGTAAGGGGTTGTGGGATTTCTGGAAGAGATTGGACAAAGAGCTTACACCTATGGGCAAGGTCAGGGTGGGGTAGGTAAAGGCCTGGAGTAGGGAGGGAATTGGATGGAGGGGAACTATGGGGGTAAAAAAGAGGAACATATATAATAATATGAACAATAAAAAAATTACTCTACCCATAATGGCTATCATTTAGAACTGAAGAAGACATAAAGAGCTTCCCCCAAAAAGAAAAAACTAAAGGAGTTTATCACCACTAAACACATATTACAAGAAATGGAAAGGTACTTCTTTAATATAAAAGAGTACAAATATGAATAATAAATAGCAAAAACCATATACCTACCAATAATCACCTTAAATATAAATGGATTAAATACTCTAATCAAAGACATGGGATAGATACATAAATAAGAAAAACAAGAACCAAAAGTATGCTGACTAAAAGAGAATAATTTCAGATAGAAACATACATACAAACAGGAAGTAAATGCATAAAAAGATACTTTGTGTAAATGAAAACAACAACAAAAAACTTGTCTAGCAATGATATCAGGCAAAATAGACTTAAAAAACTATGACACAAACAAGGAGATTTCATAATGATAAAGGGACCAATTAAACAAGAGACTATAACTCTAATAAATATTTATATACCTAACAAAGGAGAACCTAAATTTATAAAGCAAATATTGACAGATACATAGAGAAATAGCTAGAAATACAGTAGTTGTAAGGAACTTAACACAGAATTAATATCAAAGGATAGGTTATCCATACAGAAAGTACACACATTCTTTTCAAGCACACATGGACATTTTCCAGAATAGACCACATGATAAGCCACAAAACAAGTCTCAATAAATTTAAGAAGGTGGAAATCATATTAAGTATCATCTCCAACTACAATAGTATGAAACTACAAATTAATTACAAGAAAACATAAGAACACATGGAGATTAAATATCATGTTACTAAATAATGAATGGGTTAATAATGACATCAAGGAAGAAATCAAAGGAAACCTTTAGACAAATTAAAATGAAATCATAATGATTTTAAAAATCTATGGAAAACAGACAAAGCAGTTCTAAGAGGGAAATTCATAGCAATGCAGGCCCATTCCAAAAAAAAAAAAAAAAAAAAAACTTAAATAAGAATATAACCTCACACCTAAAGAGAACTTAAAAGAAGAAAGAAGGAAAAAATAAAAATAAGATGGGGAATAAACACAATAGTCTAAAAACACAATACAAAAGATTGATAAAACCAAGAGCTAGCTCTTTGAAAAGATAAATAAGATTAATAAACCTTTAAACAGATTAAAAAAAAAAAAACATGACCCAAATAAATAAAATAGAAATGAAAGAGGTGTAATAACAACTGACAACCCAGAACAGCAAAAGATTATAAAAAAATACTACAATAATTTGCCAACAAGTTGAACAATGTGGACAAAAATGCATAAGTTCATAGAAATGTACAATTTTTCAATACTTAATTTAAAAAACAACAGAAAAATTGAACAGACCAATAACTACTAACAAATTGAATTGGTAGTACAAAATTCCAGACAAACAAAAGTCCTGGACCAGATGGCATCACAGTTTACTTTTACTGAAAATTTTAAAGAGTTAAAGCTACCCTTCTCAACCTGTTTTTAAAAATTCAAGAGAACGTAAAGATACCAAGTTTATTTTATGAGGCAAGCTTTGCCTTAAATCCAAAATCAGACAAAGACATTACAAAGAAAAGGAAATTATAGGCCAATTTCCTGATAAACACAAATGAAAAAACCCTCAACAAGATATTAGGAAACCAAATCCAGCAATATATTAAAAAGATCACATACCATTATCAAGGGGGATTTATTACTAGGATGGAAAGATGTTTCCAGGTATGTAAAACAATTAAAGCAATTTACTACATAAACAAGATGAAAGATTTTAAAAAAATCATGTGAACATATCAATAGATGTAGGAAAAGCATTAGACAAAATCTAGCCTCCATTTATAATGAAAATTCTCAGAAAAGTAAAAATAAATGTAATGAATCTCAACATAATAAAGCCCATATATTACAAACCAATAGATAATATCATACTAACTGAGGAAAATCTAAAAGTATTTTCCTTGATATTAGGAACAAGACAAAAATGTCCACTTTCATTACTTTTATTCAACTTAGCACTGGATGTCCTAGCCAGAGCCATCAGAAAAGGCAAAGAAATAAGCCATCCATTAAAAATCAAAAATTAAAACTGTCATTATTTGCAGATGGCATGATTTTACACAGAAAGAGCTCTAAATATTTTCCCCAAAACTATTAGAATTGAGAAATTAATTTAGAAAAATAGCAGGATACCAAATAAAAATCCAGAAACCAGTTTGATATTCATACACTAATAATGAACTAACAGAAAGTGAAATTAAAAAGTAATTCTATTTACTATTGCATCAAAAGTATACCAAGGGGTCCCACAAGATGGACATTTTATCAAGTCTGGGACACATAGCAGTCTTATCCAATACAAGAAGAAAAAAACCCCACAAAGAAACAGAAAACATGGGGAAACAGAGAAACAGATCCCAGATAAAAGTGTAGGAGGAATCTCTGGAATGAGAAGTAAAGGAAATGGAGGCAAGCAATTTATCAGAAATAGAATATAAGTAATGATTTTTTAGAATGCTCAACAGCATGAAAAATGACATAGAAACCATTGAAAAATGACATAGAAACCATTGAAAACCACTTGGAAATGAAGAATGAGATGAAAAAAAGAATATACTGAAAGGAATTTAATAGTAGGTTAGTAGAAGCAGAGGATTGAATAAGAAAATTAGAAAATGAGAAAAAAACTCAATGGGAGCAACATAAAAAAAAACATACTTAAAATGCATGAGGACAGTTTAAGGGAACATTGGAACATGAAACAGAGCAACATAAGCATTAAAGGGGTACCAGAGGAAGAAGAAAGTGAGCAAAGGATAGAGAACCTGTTTGAAGAAATAATGACAGAAAATTTCCCTGGTATTAGGAAGAAAAAACACAAGACCAACAAGCTCCGAGACTCCAAAACAAGATGAACCTAAAATGACTGACACCAAAAAAACTTCTGGAAGATATCAAAAGACTGGCACATTATAATTAAACTAGAGTTTCGATGCACAAAGTTTTTTGCAAGAATGGGCCTTCTTTCCCCTCCCTGCCAGCACCACCTTCACTCTGGCCAGAGCCACCTTTCCACCTTCCCACGCTGCCCAGAGGCCCAGAGCTGCTGGGGCAGTGCAGAATGCCTGCTTTCTGCCCTGCCCCTGGCTGCTCAATACCTGTGTATGCAAATTAACCTGCCATCTCTGTTGGCTTAATTTGAATACTCACTCCTATTTGGCTGGTGGATGTCATGAAGCTATGATCAATTTGCATCTTACTCTTTTATTAGTGTAGACTGGCAAACACCAACAACAAAGTAAAAATCTTAAAGGCTGCTAGAGAGACAGAAAGTTACCTAAAAGGGATCTCCCATCAGACTATCAATTGATTTCTCAACAGAAACACATCAGGCCAGAATGAAATGGAATGAAATATACTAAGTCAGGCAAATCAAGGGTCTGAATCCAAGAATATTGTACCCAGCAAGGCTTTTATTCAAAATTAAAGGTGAAGTCAGGAGTTTCACAGACAAAAAAGGACTAAGGGAATTTATCACCACCAAACCAGCAATGCAAGAAATGCTAAAGGGACTGCTATCAAAAGAAGAAATAGGAAGGGAAGAAGGAACACAGGCAAAAAGAATAAAAATGGGAAAAGATGGCAACCGGCAACAAAGTAGGGAGGGAGAGTGTATGAGAGAATGAGGGAGCCATAGAGGAGTGTGTGGATGTGTATGGTGTGTGTGTGTGTATAAGGACAGTCAGATCTTGCAGGTCCTACAAGGGACTGCCAAAATAAGCACTTTTTTTTTTTTTTACATGTTTCTCTTTTATTTTTCCCCTCATTTTTAAAATTAAGGTATTATATGTGTACATACCTTACAAATCCCCCCTCCAACTCCCATACATGCCTTCCCTCCCCAGAGTTTTTTGTTCATTGGTTATGCTTATATGCATGCATACAAGTCCTTCGGTTGATCTCTTATCTCCCTCATAAATCCCTACCCTCCCCGCTATAATTTGACAGTCTGTTTCTTTACTATCTCTGTAGCTATCTTTTTGCTCATCAGTTTATAATGTTCCTTATTACCCCTAAATGAGTGAGATCATGTGGTGTTTCTCTTTCATTGACTGGCTTATTTCACTCAGCATGATGTTCTCCAATTCCATCCAGGTTGCTGTAAATGATAAGAATTCCTTCTTTTTTATGGCAGCATAGTTTTCCATTGTGTAGATGTACCATAGTTTTTGGTCCAATCATCTGCTGATAGGCATCTAGGCAGTTTCCAAATCCTAGCTATTGTAGATTGTGCTGCTATGAACATAGGGGTGCATATTTCCTTTCTGATTGGTGTTTCTGGTTTCTTAGGATATATTCCTAGGAGTGGGATTACTGGGTAAAATGGGAGTTCCATTTTCAGTTTTTTGAGGAAACTCCACACTGTTCTCCACAGTGGTTGCACCAGTCTACATTCCCACCAGCAGTGCACGAGGGTTCCTTTTTCTCCGCATCCTCGCCAGCACTTGCCATTTGCTGATTTGTTGATGTTGGCCACTCTGACAGGTGTGAGATGGTACTGCATTGTTGTTTTGATTTGCATCTCTCAAATAATTAGTGACTTTGAGCATGTTTTCATGTGCCTTTTGGCCTTTCTTCTGTCTTCTTTTGAAAAGATTCTATTTAGATCCATTGCCCATTTTTTAATTGGATCATTTATCTACCTTTTATTAAGTTGTATAAACTGTCTGTAGATATTGGAGATTAAACCTTTATCAGTGATATCATTTGCAAATATGTTCTCCCATACATTGGGTTTTCTTGTTGTTTTGTTGATGATTTATTTTTCTGTAAAAAAAGCTTTTTATTTTGATGTAGTCCCATTTGTTTATTTTCTCTTTAGCTTCCATTGCCCTAGGGGAAGTATCAATGCAGAAGTTCTTTTGGCATATGTCTGAGATTTTGCTGCCTGTGGATTAATCTAGTATTTTATGGTTTCCAATCTTATGTTTAAGTCCTGTATCCATTTTGAGTTTATTTTTGTGTATGGTATAAGTTGGTGATCTAGTTTCATTCTTTTGCATGTATCTGTCCAATTTTCCCAACACCATTTATTGAAGAGACTGTTTTGACTCAATTGTATGTTCGTGCCTCCTTTTCAAATATTAATTGAGCATAGTGATTTGGGTTGATATCTGGATTCTCTGTTCTATTCCATTGATCTATATGTCTGTTCTTGTGCCAGTATCAGGCTGTTTTGAGAGCAGAGGTTTTGTAGTACAGCTTGAAATCTGGTATTGAGATCCCTCCTACTGTACTCTTCTTTCTCAGGATTGCAGTGGCTATCAATATTTGGGGCCTTTTTTGTTGTTGTTGTTCCAGATGAACTATTGGAGAGTTCTTTTCTAGATCTGTGAAATATGCCGTTGGTATTTTAATGGGGAGTGCATTGAATCTATAAATTGCTTTGGGAAGTATGGACATTTTGATTATGTTGATTCTACCAATCCATGAACATGGTATGTTCTTCCATCTGTTTACATCTTCCTCTATCTCTTTTTTCAGTGTTGTGTAGTTTTCTGCATATAGGTCTTTTACCTCCTTAGTTAATTTTATTCCTAGGTATCTTAATTTTTTTAGTGCGATGGTAAATGGGATTGCTTTTTTAGTCTCTGTTTCTGTAAGTTCACTATTGGTGTATAGATATGCCATGAATTTCTTGGCATTAATTTTGTATCCTGCTACATTGCTCAATTCATTTATTAAATATATCAGTTTTTTTATGGAGTCTTTTGGTTTTTTTATGTACAATATCATCTCATCTGCAAATAAGGATAATTTTACTTCTTTCTTCCTTTCCAATGTGGATGCCTTTTATTTCTTCTTCCTGCCTAATTGCAATGGCTAGTACTTCCAGTACTATGTCAAACAAGAGTGGTGAGAGTGGGCATCCCTGTCTTGTTCCGGTTCTTAGAATGAATGATTTTAGTTTTTGCCCATTGAGTATGATGTTGGCTGTGGGTTTATCATATATAGCTTTTATTATGTTGAGGTATAATCCTTCTATTCCCACCTTGTTGAGAGTTGTTATCAGGAAAGGGTGTTAGATTTTATCAAATGCTTTTTCTGCATCAATTGATATGACTATGTGATTTTTATCTCTCAATTTGTTTATGTGATGTATCATGTTTACTGATTTGCGGATATTGTACCATCCTTGCATTCCTGGAATATATCCTACTTGGTCATGGAGTGTGATCTTTCTGATGTTCTGCTGGAGCCGGTTTCCTAGAATTTTGTTGAGGATTTTGGCATCTATGTTCATGAGGGATATTGGCCTGTAATTCTCTTTCATTGAGTTGTCTTTATCTGGTTTTGGTATTAGAGTGATGCTGGCTTCATAGGAGTTTGGAAGTGTTCCTTCCTCTTGAATTTTTTGGAATTGTCTGAGGAGGATAGGTTTTAGTTCTTCCTTGAATATTTGGTAAAACTCTCCTGTGAAGCCATCTGTGAAGCCGAGGGCTTTTATTTTCTGGAAGCTTTTTGATGGCTGTTTCAATTTCTTTCCAAGTCACTGGTCTATTGAGATTTTTAGATTCTTCCTGATTGAGTTTTGGAAGGTTATATTTTTCTAGGAATATGTCAATTTCCCCAAAGTTGTCCAGTTTGTTGGAATAGAGTTGTTTGCAGTATTTTGTAACAATCCTTTGTATTTCAACAGGGTCTGTTGTTATTTCACCTTTTCATTTCTGATTTTGTTTATTTGGGTCCCCTCTCTTTGTTTCTTGGTTAGCCTGGCTAGAGGTTTATAAATCTTGTTTATTCTTTCAAAGAATCAGCTCTTGGTTTGTTGATCTTTTGTATTATTTCTTTGGTCTCTATGTCGTTTATCTCCGCTCTGATTTTTATTATTTCCTTCCTTCTGCTTACACTGGGCTTTTCTTGTTGCTTGTAGAGCTATGAACTTCCCTCTCAAGATTGCTTTTGCTGTGTCCCATAAATTTTGGATTGTTGTGTTTTCATTGTCATTTTTTGACAGGATGTTTTTTATTTTTTCCTTGATTTCTCTGGAAACCCAGTCCTTGTTTAATAGCACACTGTTTAGTCTCCATGTGTTTGATTTCTTTGGATTATTTTTATTGTAGTTGATTTCCAGTTTTATGCCATTATGAACTGAGAGGGTGCTTGATAGAAGATTTCTATCTTCTTGAATTTGAAGAGACTTTGCCTATGTCCCAAATGTGGTATATCTTTAAAAATGACCCATGTGCACTTGAGAAGAATGTATATACTGTGGCTTTGGGGTGAAATGTTCTGAAGATGTCAATTAATTCCATCTGGTCTAGTGAGTCATTTAGGATTGATGTTTCTTTGCTGAGTTTTTGTTTAGATGCTTTGTCCAAAGGTGACAACGGGGTATTAAAATCTCCTACTACGATTGTATTGCTATTAATCTCTCCCTTAATGTCCTCCAGCAGTTTTTTTTTCTTTTCTTTTCTTATGTATTTGGGTGCTGCCATATTGGGTGCATATATGTTTACCATGATTATTTCTTCTTGTTTGATTAATCCCTTTAGTATTATGAAGTGGCCTTCGTTATCTCTTATTATGTCCTTCACTTTGAGATCTAATTTGTCAGATATAAGTATTGCTACCCCAGCTTTTTTTTCATTTCTATTCGCCTGGAAAACCTTTTCCCATCCCTTCACCCTCAGTCTGTGTAGGTCTTTTTTTCTTTTTTTTTTTCTGAAATGGGTTTCTTGTAGACAGCAGATATATGGGTCTTGTTTTCTTATCCAATCTGCTACCCTATGTCTTTTGGTTGGGGCATTTAATCCATTTACCTTTAAAGTTATTATTGATAGGTACTTATTTGTTGCCATTTTTATTCTATACCCCTGTGTTCCTTCTTCCCTTCCTATTTCTTTATTTTTACAGCAGACACTTTAGCATTTCTTGCATTGCTGGCTTGGTGGTGATAAATTCCTTTAGTCTGTTTTTGTCTGTGAAGCTCCTGATTTCACCTTCAGTTTTGATTGATAGCCTTGCTGAGTACAGTATTTTTGGATTCAGACCATTCCTTTGTATGACTTTGTATATTTCATCCCATTCCCTTCTGGCCTGATGAGTTTCTGTTGAGAAATCATTTGCTAATCTGATGGGGGTTCCTTTATATGTAACTTTCTGTCTCTCTCTGGCTGCTTTTAAGATTCTTACTTTGTCGAGTTTGCTAATTTAATTATAATGTGCCTTGTTGTCAGTCTTTTGGGATTCATTTTGCTTGGGACTCTGCGAGCTTCTTGGATTTGTGTGGGTTTTTCTTCTCTGTCTCAGGGAAGTTTTCTGTCATTATTTCTTCAAACATTATTTCTATGACTTCCTCAATTTCCTTTTCTTCTGGAATACCTATTATTCTAATATTGTTTTGTTTTGTATTGTCCCAAAGTTTCCTTAGACTCTCCTCCTGCTTTTTAATTTTTTTTCCAGAAGCTGCTCTAATTGGGTATTTTTTTTTATCTTGTCTTCTAGCTCACTGATGCAGTACTCTGCATCTTCTAGTCTACTCTTTTTAAAATTTTTAAAATTATTTTTAATAAATCTTTATTGTTCATATTATTACAAATGTTCCTTCCCCCCCGCCTCCATTGCTCTCCTCCACCAGGTTCCCACCCCACCCTCTGCCCTTTCCCCACCCCCCATTGTCCTCATCCATAGGTGCACAGTTTATCTTCAGTCTCTTCCCACACCCCCCTCTTCCCTTTCCCCCGAGAATTGTCAGTTCACTCCCCTTCCATATCTCTGATTCTATTATATTCAACAGTTAATATTATTCCTCAGATTTAAAAAAAAATTTCCTTGGTTTTTAGATTCACTTGTTGACAGTATGTATTTGTTGTTCATAGTTTTTATCTTTATTTTCTTTCTCTTCTGAAAGAACCTCCTTCAGCAATTCATATAATTCTGGTTTGGTGGTGATGAATTCCTTTAGCTTTTTTTATTTTTATTAGTGAAGCTCTTTATCTGGCCTTCGATTCTGAGTGATAGCTTTGCTGGATAGATTATTTTTGGCTGTAGGTTCTTACTATTCATCACCTTGAGTGTTTCTTGCCATTCCCGTCTAGCCTGCATGGTTTCTGTTGAGAAATCAGCTGACAATCATATGGATGCTCCTTTATAGGTAACTACCTGCTTTTCTCTTGCTGCTTTTAATATTCTCTCTTTGTCTTTTGCTGTTGGAATTTTAATTATGATTTGTCTTGGTGTGGTCTTCTGTAGATTCCTTTTATTTTGAGTTCTGTGTGCTTCCTGGACTTGTAAGTCTAATTCTTTCACCAGGTGGGGGAAGTTTTTTGTCACTATTTCTTTCAGTATGATTTCGATATCTTGCTCTCTCTCATCTTCCGGGACCCCCATAATTCTGATGTTGGTTCACTTGAAGTTGTCCCAGAGTTTTCTTACATTATCTTCAACTTTCTGGATTCTCTTGCCTTCTTGCTTCTGCAGAGGAGTATCTTCTGGCTCTTCATGTTCCAAATCTTTGACTTGATTTTTGTGATCTTCCATTCTGTTTTTAAGACACTGTATAATATTTTTTATTTCAGACCATGTATTCTTTATTTCTTGTTGATCCCTTATTATTTCTTGTTGATTCCTTATTATTTCTAGTTGATCCCTTTTCATATCCTCATAGGTCTTATCGATCTTTTCTAGGAAATTCTTAAAAAACCTTATAAGCATGGTTTTGAACTTTATATCCAGTTGCTTTTTGTCCTCCATTTCTTTAGTTTGTGATCTATTTTCTTGTCTTGGCATTTTCGCAGCTTCCCTGAGTTGGTAGCTTTAAAAGTCTCTGTGTTCATCTTGGATGGGGCAGAGTTTCAGGGTGGAACATACAGCCTTGGCTTCCGTCAGCCAGCCCTATGCGGCTCCTGAGTCTTAGTGTTCCTCAGGGTCCTTCGGTACTCTCTGAAAGCACCTCTGAGAGTGAGGTGCCCTCGAGCTTCGCCTGCTACCAAACAGTCTAGTCTCTCCCCCAATGAACCCGGGGTTTAGTTCAGATGGAAGTGGGATTGGACGTGGGGTTCAGAGCAGTCTGGAGCTTTTGTCTCCTTCCCGCCAGGGAAATCCCGCAGCACAGCCAACCATCTTTTCTCTGCGCGCAATGTGTGTGCCTCCGGGACTTCCTTTCACCGCTCCCCTGGGTTTCCGCCTTACAGCCCATCTCCCTCTGTATGAGCCTGGATCCCCAGGGTCTGGCCTAGAACTGGGTTCAGAGCAATAGGAACTGGGGCTCAGCATAGTCCAGAGCTTTTGTCTCCTTCCCACTAGGGCAATCTAGCAGCAGAGTCAACAGTCCATCCTCTGCGCAAAATGTGCACACCTCCGGGACCTCCTTTTGCTGCTCCCCCAGGTTTCCGCCTTACAGCCCAGCTCCCTCTGTATGAGCCTGGGTCCCCAGGGTCTGGCCTAGAACTGGGGTTCAGCACACTCCGGAGCTTTTATCTCCTTCCCATTAGGGAACGCCAGCCAGGCACTCAGCTGCCCCTCCTCTCTAGTTCCATCCTCTCCGTGCGCAATGTGTCTCCATACCTTAGGCTTTTACAGCTCCTCTGATTTTCCTTCTGGTTTTCTCTTTCCTTCTCGTTGTAGAATTTCCAGTCAGTCAACTTTCCTGTAGCTCTGGGTAATGTCCACTCTACATTTTAATTGTATTTTATTGAAATTGTTGTGTGCAGCTGCGGTTAGGTGTTTACCTGTGCAGCCATCTTGGATTCTCTCCTAGTCTACCCTTGATGCTTTCTATTGAGTTCTATTGAGTAGCGATGTCATTTTTCATTTCTTCTTGGTTCTTCTTCATTTCCTCTTGGTTCTTAGTCATATTGTCAAATTTGTCTTCCATTCTTTTCAGCCATCTTATGATCATTATTCTGAATTCTTGCTCTGGTAGGTTGCTTGCCTATAACTTGTTTACTTTCTTTTCTGGTGATGCCTGCTTTTCTTTCATATGTGAGCTGTTTCTTTGTCTCTCAATGATCTCTCTTTTCAGGATGTCTGGTTATGTAGTTCTCTTTCTCCTGTGTTGATTTAAAGGCACAAAATACAACACAACCAGATACAACACACAAGGCACTGAACAGAAATGTGTTTGCGATATTAATAACTTCCAATAAAGGTTTCCATTAAAGAAAGGCAAATTAGGGGATAGGAGAGATAGAAGACGGGGGAAAAAGGAGTGGCAAAATAAAATTGGGAGAAGGAGAAGAAAAAAAACAAAAACAAAGAGAAAGAGAGAGAAACTAGAATTATAGTAAGAGAGAAACGAGGAACTAACTATAAATATGGGAAGGAAACTAATAGAACAACCCTTAATCACAGCAAATGCCAGTAACAAGTATCTGAAGATTAATACAACTTACAAGAGCAACTAATATCAAGTGAGGAAAGGAAAAGCAGAAGTAAAACCTAACTAAAAGACAGCTAACAAAAATATACAATCAAACAAAAAGAATAAGCAAACAATCTCACAAAAAAGGATAAAACATTCAACATACAAGTACAAAAGAATAGAGAGAAAGACTATTTTTTTTGTTTGTGTGTTTTTTTAGGACAGTGAAAAGGGAGGTGTGTATGGGCTTGGAACAGGGGGTTGGAAATTAGATATACACAAGTAGAGTTAAATTTTAGCAGGGCGTAAACAGAAAGAATAGGGAAAATCTAGAGAAGGAAAGGGTTAAGATAAACAGGACACCAAAGGGGAAAAGGTTAGGAAGAGAGTGATGGCATAAAGGTAGGGTTAAGATAGAATAAAGCGATGGTGAAGGAAAGGTAAAAATAGACTGTAGAACACTAATCCCGAAGTAAAATAAAAAGCAAATAATATGACACTTAAAAAAATAATAATACAATAAAAATAAACAAAAGTAAATAAGATAAAAAGGTAAAATAGTAGTAGTAATAATGCTGATTACAATTAAAATGTATTAATTAAAAAGGTAAAATCAAGTGAGGAAGAAAGAAAAATAGTTTCTTGAGTAAATGTTGCAAATAATGAAAATAAAAACAAAAATAAAAAAATAAAAATTAAAAAATTATATAAAATGTGCAGTAGTAAAGGTCATTCACTTCTATCGATCTGTTTGGCATACCTGTTTCCCAGTCCGGACAGTATTGCAGTCCCCTGCATTTCACTGCTCATCAGTGTTGTAATCCGGTCCTGATTTTTAAAGCAGGCCTTGCTTTGATTTTTTATTACACTAGGGTCAATTTGTGATGTAGCCTCTGGGTGGCAGTGTTTCTGAGTTGACTTCCAGGGCTCTAAAGCCTCTCTAGATTTTTTTTTTCTCTATGAGTCCACTGATCTGTGGAAGTTGGCGGGCACTGCCCTGAAGGTTGCTGGCTATCCCTCTGCATCAGATCAAAACGGGTTGATATCTTTAGATATTCCCCCTATTAGGAGCCACGTCCATAATCACGGGTGACAGCCGCCCAACATCCCAGGGCTTCACCTTGTAAACACTGCCCTAGTCCTCCAGCTTCCGCACAGCATGCAGGCTTCTGTCTTCACGGGACTCTCCCTATCCCCACGAAATCTGACCTTTTTGTCGTGCAGTGGAGCGCTCCTTTGAGTCCATGTGTTCGTGCTGCCTGGGACCGGTGTTCTGCTGTAGCTGTGGATATTCAGGCCTTTGACAAGATCCACTTTTCCTTTGAAGATGGTGATATTTCCCCATCTAAGCCCGTATGTAACTCCAGAAGGGGACCCAGCCCCGCTGGGGTGCTTCCCTGTCAGGGACACCCTAATCAGCAGTCCCCCAACTTCGCCTGTCTCTTAGTTGCTAACAAATACTCCTAGCATGACCCTCAGCTGCTCTCTCTTTCTGCTTCGGGACAAGGCTCAGAACCCATCCATCTATTCTTCCACCATTTTGTGTCCCCAAAACAGGCAGTCTTAAGTGGCGAAACCATACTGCCACTGCAAACACTCTAGGGAGGACACTGCCTGCACAGAAACTACACCATCTTGAAGAATAGAACTGCTTGAGACTAGGATCCTAGCCTTGCTACTACCCAATCTGGTCTCAGATGCAAACTGGGACCCTATAGACATTTGGGTAAAAGACCTATGACCACAGCTGCAGACCCAAGGACACCAAGACTCCAGGTACCCTGGCTGTGTATTTCTGTAAGTTACAGAGCCTATCCCCCTCTTCACTGGCCCACTGCAGCTGCATAGGAACTGCTAGACCTCTCCACAAAAACAGGCCTCCTGCCCACACAGGCAAGCTCTCTGAATTTGACCTGAGGGGCATGGACATGGGGAGTTTGTTTTCTGCAGTTCTCACTCCCACAAATAGACCCCATGCCCACACATGGAGTCTGCACTGAATTTGAGCCTGGGTACACAGACACAGGGACTTTGTTTCCCCACAGCTCACGCTCCCATGACCAGACCCTAGGCACAATCCAGGAAGCTGTGCCACCTGACTTTGATTCTGGATGAGGGCACACCCAAGCAACAGAGACTCTAACACTCGATTCTTGGCGCAGGCATAGGGGGACATTGACTGCTGTAAAACTCTAGGGTACTCTGATTTTCAGCACACAACAGCGGATTCTCTTTTTCAGCAAAGTGCAGGTGGGGGCCCTGATACTAGGTGTACATATGAGGCTGCACTGAGCACCAATGACTCTGATTCTGGGTGGGCGGGGCTCACACATACCCAAGGCAGCAACATGTCTTGGTGTCATAGCTCTTCAGTGACACTAGTTGAAATGATGCTTCCATTATACATGGCCCAGACCCCTGCAACTCAGTGATTGGATCTACTGGTGATAGAATGGGGAGACAATGAAACAATCCCCAGAGAAGAGAAAAAGAGGCATCACTAAGAAAGAATAAGTGAAACTGAGGCATGAAACATGACAGAAAAGGAATTCAGAGTAACGGTTGTACAGTTCATAAACTGGATGGATGAGAAAAATCAATGACCTATGCAAAAATCAAAAAGTAATCAAAAGTGATATAGATACAATCAAAAACACCATGGAAGGTTTCAACAGTAGACTAAAAGAAGCAGAGGAGCGAACTAGTGAGTTAGAAGATAAGGTATCCCTAACCAGTTTGTCTCGGTATATAGAGCATCGACCTGCGGACTGAAAGGGTCCAGGTTCAATTTCAGTCAAGGGCATGTACCTTGGTTGTGGGCACATCCCCAGTAGGAGGTGTGCAGAAGGCAACTGATCAATGTTTCTCTCTCATCAGTGTTTCTAGAATTCTATCCCACTCCCTTACTCTCTGTTAAAAAGCAATAAAATATATTTTAAAAGGAAGAATATAAGGTAGAGAAACAAGCCCAATCTAAACAGCAACTAGAGGGAAAAAAATAAAAAGCAGGAGGAAAGCCTAAGGGAGCTTTGGGACAACACAAAATGAAATAACATATGTATAATGGGGGTGCCCAAATGACAAGAAGAGCATCAAGGTTTAGAGAATCTATTTGAAGAAATAATGACAGAAAACTTCCCTGATATGGAGAAAAAAAATGTTAAACAAATACGGAGACTTCCAAGCAAGATGAATCCTAAAAGAGCCACACCAAGACATCACATAATTACAATGGCAAATGCTAATTCCAAAGAGAGAGTCTTAAAGGCTGCAAGAGAGAGACAGAGAGTTACCTACAAAGAATCCCCCATCAGACTATCAAATTATTTCTCAACAGAAACACATCAAGCAATAAGGCAATGAAAGGAGGTTCAAAGTGATGCAAAGCAAGGGACTAATCCAAGAATACTCTATCCAGCAATACTATCAATAAAAATTGAAGGGAAAATCAGGAGCTTTGCAGACAATAAAAAAAAAAAATAAGTAAATAAATAAAAAAGGCGGCTAAGGAAGTTATTCACTACCAAGACAGCAATGCAAGAAATGCTAAAAGAAATGCTGTAAAAAGAAGAAATAGAGAGGGAGGAAGGAACACAGGCATAAAGTACAGAAATGGCTACAAACAAGTACCTATCAATAATAACATTAAGTCTAATGGGTTAAATGTTCCAATCAAAAGACATTGAGTGAATGAATGGATAAGAAAACATGACACTTATATATGATGACTACAGGAGACTCACCACAGATCAAGGGACTCACACAGACTAAAAGTGAAGGGATGGAAAAGTATGTATCAAGCAAATGGAAATGAAAAAAAAAAGTTGGGGTAACAATATTTATATCTGACAAAATAGACCTTTAAAGGGAAGACCATAATAAGTGACAAGGAATGCTAAAGGGATTAATAAAAGAAGAGAAATAATTTTGGTAAACATTTATGCACCCAATGCAAGAGCACCCAAATACATTTAAAAAACAACTTCTGGAAGAGATTGACAACAACACAATCATAGTAGAAGACTTTAATAGCCCATTAACATCACTGAATAAATCCTCTAGACAAAAAAATTAGCAAAGAAACTTTAATCCTAAATGACTCACTAGATCAGATGGACTTAATTGACATCTATAGGACATTCTACCCCAAAACTACAGAATATACATTCTTCTCAAGTGCACATAGGACATTTTAAAAGATAGGCCACATATTGGGACACAGGCAAAGTCTCTCCAAATTCAAAAGAATTGAAATCATATCAAGCATTTTCTCAGATCACAGTGGCATAAAATTAGAAGTCAACTACAGTAAAAAAAATCACAGAAATTTAAACACTTGGAGGCTGAATAGCATACTATTAAACAATGAGTGTGTTACCAAAGAGGTGAAAGAAGAAATAAAACATATCCTAGAAACAAACACAACAATCCAAAATCTCAGTGACACAGTGAAAGCAATCCTGAGAGGGAAGTTCATAGCATTACAGACTTACCTCAAAAAACTGGTAATAAACCATCTAACTCTGCAGCTTGATGAATTAGAAAGAGAGCAACAAGAAAAGCCCACAGCCGAAACCGGTTTGGCTCAGTGGATAGAGCGTCTGCCTGTGGACTGAAAAGTCCCAGGTTCAATTCCGGATAAGGGCATGTACCTTGGTTGCAGGCACATCCCCAGTAGGGGGTGTGCAAAAGGCAGCTGATCGGTGATTCTCTCTCATCAATGTTTCTAACTCTATCTCTCTCTCTTCCTCTCTGTAAAAAATCCATAAAATATATTTTTTTAAAAAAAGAAAGAAAAGCCCACAGTGAGCAGAAGGAAGGAAATAATAAAGATTAGAGTGGAAATAAATGACATAGAGACCAAAGGAAAAATACAAAAGATCAATGAAACCAAGAGCTGCTTCTTTGAAAGGATAAACAAGATTGATGAACCTCTAGCCAGGCTCACCAAGAAGAAAAGAGAGAGGACCCAAATAAACAAAATCAGAAATGAAAGAGGTGAAATAACAACAGACCCACAGAAATATGAAGAATCATAAAAAAAAAAAAATACTATGAGCAACTCTACTTCAACAAACTGGTCAACCTAGAAGAAATGGGCATGTTCCTGGTAAATTCATTCAAAGAAATAAAACCTATCTTCCTCAGACTACTCCAAAAAGTTTAAGGGAAGGAGCTCTTCCAAGCTCTTTCTACAAAGCCAGAATTACCCTAATCCCAAACCAGATAAAGACAATACAAAAAGAGAGAGAGAGAAAGACAATACAGAGAGAGAGAGAGAGAGAGAGAGAGAGAGAGAGAGAGAGAGAGAGAATTACAGGTCAATATTACTCATGAACATAGATGCCAAAATTCTCAACAAAATTCCAGAAAATCTAATCCAGCACTACATTAGGAAGATAATGCACATAACCAAGTGGAATTTATTCCAGGGATTCAAGGATGGTACAATATCCGCAAATCAATAAATGTGATACATCATATAAACAAACTGAGACATAAAAACCATATAAATGATACCAATTGATGAAGAAAAAACATTTGACAAAATCCAACACCCTTTCTTGATAAAAACTCTCAGCAAAGTGGGAATAGAAGGTTCATATGTCAACATAATAAAAGCCTTATATGACAAACTTACAGCCAACATCATACTTAATGGGAAAAAACTAAAACCATTTCCACTAAGAACAGGAACAAGACAGGGATGCCCACTCTTACCACTACTGTTTAACATAGTACAGGAAGAAGGAATAATAGGCATCAATCCTGTTCAATCAGACAAAAAGAATAAATAGAAGGCATCCTAATTGGAAAAGAAGAAGTAAAACTGTCCTTATTCACAGATGACATGATACTCCAAAGACTCCATAAAAAAAACTACTAGACTTAATCAATGAATTCGGCAATGTAGGAGGATACAAAATAAACACCCAGAAGTCTATTGCTTTTCTATACACCAATAGTGAACTCATAGAAATAGAAATTTAAAAAGGAATCCCATTTACCATTACAACAGCAACAACAACAACAAAATTAAGATACCTAGGAATAAATTTAACTAAGTAGGTAAAAACCCTGTCCTCAGAAAATTATAGGATGCTGAAAAAAGAGATAGAGGGAGACATAAACAAATGGAAGAATATACCGTGTACATGGATTAGTAAAATCAACATCATTAAAATGTCCATACTACCCAAAGCAATCTATAAATTCAATGCAATCCCTGTTAAAATTCTAATGGTATACTTCAAAGACTAGAACAAATTCTCCAAAAATTCATCTGGAATAAAAAATAAAAAAAAAGACCCCGAATAGCTGCAGCAATCATGAGAAAAAAGAACAATGTCAGATATAAAGTTGTACTACAAAGCCATTGTTCTCAAAAAGAACTGGTACTGCCCTAACTGGTTTGGCTCAATAGATAGAGCGATGGCCTGTAGACTCAAGGTTCCCAGGCTTGATTCCAGTCAAAGGCATGTAACTTGGTTGCAGACACATACCCAGTGGGGAGTGTGCAGGAGGCAGCTAATCAATATTTCTTTCTCATTTATGTTTTTAACTCTCTATTTCTCTCCATTTCTCTCTCTAAAAAAATCAATTTATATATATATATATATATATATATATATATATATATATATATATATATATTTATATATTTATATATATATATATATTTATATATAAATTGCCTGGAACTGGCACCAGAACAGACATATAGACCAATGGAACTGAACAGAGAAACCAAAAATTGACCCACGCCATTATTCTCAATTAACATTTGACAAAGGAGGCAAGGCCATTCAGTGGAGTCAAGACAGTCTCTTCAATAAATGGTGCTGGGAAATTTGGTCAGATGCATGCAAAAAAAAAAAAAAAAAAAAAAAAAAAGAAGAAGAAGAAGAAAAAAAAAAAGAAACTAGATCATCAACTTATACCATACACAAAAATAAACTCAAAATGGATAAAGGACTTAAATGTAAGACGCGAAACCATAAAAATCTTAGAAGACTCCATAGTCAGCAAAATATAAGATATAAGTTGTAATGATATCTTTAACAATATAGCTCCGAGGGCAATGGAGACTAAGAAGAAAATAAACAAATGGGACTACATCAAAATAAAAAGTTTCTGCACAGGAAAAGAAACCATCAACAAAATAACAATAAAGCCCACTGCATGAAAGAACATATTTAACAATGCTATTTCGGATAAGGGTTTAATCTCCAAAATTTACAGAGAACTCATACAACTTAACAAAAGGAAGATTAACAATCAAAAAATGGGCAAAGGATCTAAATAGACATTTTTTGAAAGAGGACATACAGAAGGCCAAGAGACATATGAATACATGCTCAAAGTCACTAATTATATGAGAGATGCAAATCAAAACAACAATGAAATATCAACTCACACTGGTCAGAATGGCTATCATCAACAAATCTACAAACAACAAGTGCTAGAGAGAATGGGGAGAAAAGGGAGCCCTAGTGCACTGCTGGTGGGAATAAAGACTGTTGTAGCCACTGTGGAGAACAGTATGGAGTTTCCTCAAAAAATTAAAAATGGAACTCTCATTTAACCCAATAATCCCACTTCTAGGAATATATCCCAAGAAACCAGAAACACCAATCAGAAAGGATATATGCATCCCTATATTCATAACAGCACAATTTACCATAGCTAAGATTTGGAAATAGCCTAAGCCATCAGCAGATGAGTGGATTAAAAGATTGTGCTACAACTACACAATGAAATACTATTCTATATAATAAAAGCCTAATATGATAAATGCCTGGTCATCCATTCAACCAATCAAAGCATAATATACTAATGATATGCTAAGGCCACTCACCTATGACATGCACTGACCACAAGGTGGCAGACACTCCAACTGGCAGGTTAGCTTGCTGCTGGGATCTGGCCGATTGGGACTGAGTGAGATGGGTTGGACACCCCTGGAATCCTCTCAGGGTCCCTCTGAGGTCACACCAGTGGGATCCTTCAGCCTGGCCTGTGCTTTCTTGCAATCTGGGAACCCTCAAGGGATGTTGGAGAACTGGTTTTGGCTGATCTCATAGGCCAGGCTAAGGGACCCAACTGGGGCACAAATTCGTGCACCGGGCCTCTAGTGCCACTATAAAAAAGAAGGAACTTTTACCATTTTCAATTGCATAGATGGAACTGGAGAGCATTAACCTAAGTGAAATAATGCTCAGTAGGAGAAAGATAAATATCACATGATCTCACTCATATGTGGGATATAATGATCAAATAAACTGATGAATAAAAACAGAGCCAGAGACAAATGGCAGGGGAGAGGGGGAGTTTGAGATCAATCAAAGAACTTGTATGCATGCATATTAGCATAACCAATGGACACAGACACTGGGGTGGTGGGGGCTTGTCTTTGGGGTAGGAGTGGCCGGAATGGGGTCAATTGGGGGAAAAGGATATGAAATACTTTAAACAATAAAAAAAATAAAAATAAAAGATTTGACAAAATAAAAATAAATAAATAATTTAAAAAAAAAACAAATAGCAAGAAAGGAACATAAACTTAAAAAATAAAAATGGCAATAAATAAGTACCCATCAATAATAACCTTAATTGTAAATGGATTAAATGTTCTAATAAAAAGATATAGAGTAGCTGAAAGGCTAAGAAAATATGACTCATGTACATGTTGTCTATAAGAGGCCACCTCAGAACAAAAGACTTACACAGTATGAGACTAAAGGGATGGAAAAATATTTTACAAAATAGACTTTAAAACAAAGGCCAAAAAAGAGACAAAGAAAATCACTATATACTACTAAATGGGTTGATCCAACAAGAGGGTAAAACCCTAGAAAACATGGTCATCCAGTTTAGGAGTACCTAAATATATTTTCTAAAATTTTGTGGACTTTAAAAGAGAGATCAACAATAATATAGTCATAGTAGGGGAATTTAATACCCTACTGACATCACTGGATAGAACTTCTAGACAAAAAAATCAATAAGAAATGGATACCTTAAATGACACACTAGATCAGATGAATTTAATTATATATCATCACCTGCATGCCTGCCTTAATGCCCCTAACCAGTTCTGCCTGCCAGCCTGATTGCCCATAATTGCTCTCCTGCTGGCCTGATAGACATCTAACTGCTCCCCTGCCAGCCTGATCGCCCACAACTGCCCTCCCCTACAGGTCTGATTGCCACCAACTGCCCTCCTCTGCAGGCCTAATTGCCCCCAACTTCTCTCCCCTGCTGATCTGATGGCCTACAACTGCCCTCCCCTGCCAATCTGATGGCCCACAATTGCCCTCCCCTGCCAGCTGATGGCCCACAACTGCCCTCCCCTGCCAGCCTGATCGCCCACAAGTGCCCTCTCCTGTCGTGACCCGCCTCCTCCGCTGGGCCCCACATCCACTGTGCATGCAGCCATCTTATGACAGCCATCTTTAGGGTGTGATGCATGACAACCACCTAGGTCAGTGGTCGGCAAACTCATTAGTCCACAGAGGCAAATATCAACAGGACAATGATTGAAATTTCTTTTGAAAGCCAAAATTTTTAAACTTAAACTTCTTCTAATGTCAATTCTTCAAAATAGACTCACCCAGGCCGTGGTATTTTGTGGAAGAGCTACACTCAAGGGGCCAAAGGGCCGCATGTGGTTCATAAGCCACAGTTTGCCGACCACAGACCTAAGCTATTATTAGTATAGATAGTTCTGGAAGTCCTAGTCACAGCGATCAGAAAAAAAGAAGAAAATTAAAGGCATCCAAATTGGAAAGGAGGAAGTAAAACTGCCATTATTTGCAGGTGATGTGATATTATACATAGTAAATGCTACAGAATCTACCAAAAAACTCCTAGATTTAAATGAATTTGGCAAAGTTGCAAGATACATAATTAATACCTAAAAGTTGGTGGCATTTTTATACACCAATAATGAACTCTCAGAAAGAGAAACTAAGGAAACAATCCCACTAACTATTGCAAAAAACAGGCATCTAGGAATAGACTGAAGTGAGGAGGTAAAATACCTGTATTCAGAAAACTATTGGACATTGAGAAAAGAAATAGAGGAATATGCAAACAAGTGAAAGCATATACCGTGTTCATAGATTTTTTTAAATATATTTTATTGATTTTTTACAGAGAGGAAGAGAGAAGGATAGAGTTAGAAACATCGATGAGGGAGAATCATCAATCAGCTGCCTCTTACACACCCCCTATTGGGGATGTGCCCACAACCAAGGTACATGCCCTTGACCAGAATCGAACCCGGGACCCTTCAGTTCACAGGCCGATGCTCTATTCACTGAGCCAAACTGGCCTCGACCTGTGTTCATGGATTTTAACAATTAACATCTTTAAAATGTCCATACTACCCAAAGCAAACTATAGATTCAATGGAATGCCTATTAATACACTAATGGCATATTTTATAAATCTAGAACAAATATTTCAAAAATTTATTTGAAACCCCAAAAGACTCTGAATAGCCTCAACAATCTTGAGAAAGAAGAACAAAGTTGGAGGAATCATAAGACTACGTATCAAGTTATACTACAAACCACTATAATCAAAACACCTTAGTATTAGAACAGGTGATGATATATAATTTAATGAAACAGAACAAAGACCCCAGAAATTGACCCAAGCCATCATGCTCAATTAATATTTGACAAAAGAGGCAAGAGCATACAATGGAGTAAAGACAGTCTCTTCAATAAATAGTGCTGGGGGAAAGGACAGATCTATGCAAAATAAATAAATAAATAAATAAATAACCAACCACCAACTTACACCATACACAAGAACAAACTCAAAATGGATAAAATATTTAAATGTAACTTGGGAAAACATAAAAATTCTAGAAGAAAACATCACCATTAAAATATCAGACATCACTGCTGGTGGGAATGCAGACTGATGTGTAGGGAGCTGCCCTGAATGCAGGGGTCCTATATGCCTGAATGCAGGCATGGGTGTAGGACACAGCTCTCCATGTGCCCCCCTTTTCAATAACCTAAGTGGAAAATTACTACTACCCTAGGAATCCTGCTAACTGCAGATGTCTTTGCTTTAGGGTAAAACAATTGATAGGAGCCTGCTGACACAGAAGGAGCTGCGAGTTAAGAGGTCAGATGGTTGTAAAAGGTCAGGTGCTGAAGGAACTTATCTGTACAGGAACTCATCATGTTAGCAGAAATGGCCACCTGCACGATTGCCTGAAATAAATATTTCCTCCTTCAGAATTGTATTAAAAGGTTGGAAAAATAAAATTCGGGGCGGCAGACCTTGGATCTGAGCCCTCCCGACCCCATCTGTTCTTGTCTGTCTTTTTTTTTATCCTCACCCCCTCATTCAGGTACTGTTCGTTGCTGGCAGGTTCCGGCACTGGTGCAGTCACTGTGGAGAACAGTATGGAGTTTCCTCAAAAAACTGAAAATGGAACTCCCATTCGACTCAGTAATCCCACTCCTAGGAATATATCCTAAGAAACCAGAAACGCCAATCAGAAAGGAAATATGCACCCCTATGTTCATAGCAGCACAATCTACAATAGCTAGGATTTGGAAACTGCCTAGATGCCCATCAGCAGATGATTGGACCAAAAATTATGATACATCTACACAATGGAAAACTATGCTGCCATAAAAAAGAAGGAATTCTTATCATTTACAGCAACCTGGATGGAATTGGAGAACATCATGCTGAGTGAAATAAGCCAGTCAATGAAAGAGAAACACCACATGACCTCACTTATTTATGGATAATAAAGAACATTATAAACTGTTGAACAAAAAGATAGATATAGAGACAGTAAAGCAACAAACAGACTGTCAAATTACAGTGGGAAGGATAGGGATTTATGGGGGAGATAAGAGATCAACCGAAGGACTTGTATACATGCATATAAGCATAACCAATGGACGGAAAACTTTGTGGGGGGGATGGCATGTATGTGAGTGGGGGGAGCAATGGAAAGATATGTACACATATAATACCTTAATATATATATATATATATATATATATATATATATATATATATATATATAACACCCCCCCCCAAAAAAATGCCAACTCATTGGCACTGAAGTAGAAAGATAAAATACATACATTCATACATACATACATAAAATAAAAATAGCCGAAACCAGTTTGGCTCAGTGGTAGAGCGTTGGTCTGTGGACTGAAAGGTCCCAGGTTCAATTCCGGTCAAGGGCATGTACATTGGTTGTGGGCACATCCCCGGTAGGGGGTTTGCAAGAAGCAGCTGGTCGATGTTTGTTTCTCATCGACATTTCTAGCTCTCTATTCATCTCCCTTCCTTTCTGTAAGAAAAATCAATAAAATATATTTTTTAAAATAAATAAAATAAATAAATAAAAATAAATAAAAATCTCAGACATCTCACATGGCAGAATTTCTGCCAACCCATCTCCTAGGGCAAGAGAAACAGGAAAAATAAACAAGTGGGTTTTCATCAAAGTAAATAGCTTCTGCACAGGAAACAAATAAAACACACACACAAGAACTGAGAACAAACAAACCAGAAACCCCCACAAAACCATCAGCAAAGCAACAAGGAAGCACACTGTATGGGAGAACATATTTGCCAATGATACATCTTGAAACGGGTTAATTAAAAAAATAAACAAAGTTTGTATATAACTCCACACCAAGAAGACAAACAATCCAATTTAAAAATTGAGTAAAGATCTTGAATAGACACTTCTCCAAAGTGGACATACAGATGGCCAAGAGACATTATGGAAAAATGCTCAAAATCACTAATCAACTGAGAGATGAAAATTAAAAGCATAATGAGGTATCACCTCACACCTGTTAGAATGGCTATCATCAACAAATCAACAATGACAAGTGCTGGAAAGGACGTGGAGAAAAGGAAACCCTAATACATTGCTGGTGGGAATGCAGACTGCTGCAGCCATTATAGAAAACAGTATGGAAGTTCATAAAAAAATTAAACGTGGAACTTTCATTTGACCCAGCAATCCCACTTCTAGGAATATATCTTAAGAATCCCAAAACACCAATCAGAAAGAATGTATGCACCTCTATGTTCACAGCAGCACAATTTACTACCAGCTGAGATCTGGAAACAGCCCAAGTGGAAGGGTTTGGGGGAACAGAAAGAGAATTTGTACGCATGTATGAATAGCTCATGGGTGCAGCCAATAGTGTGGTGAAGGCCTGGGGTGGGGTAGTAGTAGGGTGGAGGAGGTCAAAGTGGGGGGCAATGGGGGACATCTGTAATACTGTTAACAATAAAACATTTTCATTTATATATTAGGCACAATAAGAAATTAACAATAACTAGTAGTAAAATAGATAGATCCATTTTAACAATGTACTCTAATAACTAAGATAGCTACTAAATGACTTAAGAGTGCTGGCATTATGATGTCATCACATTATTTAGGGAAGTGTGCAATTTAAAACTTTATTTCTGGAATTTTTGATTTAATATTTTTAGGTTGTCATTGATTGCCAGTCAGTGCAACCATGGGAAGCAAATCCACAAATAAGGGGGGAGTGCTGTAAGGAAAAAACATAGTATACACAGGGCTCAGCACCACCCGCAGTTCCAGGCATCCACTGAGGCCTTGCAGCATTTTTCCCATGGATATGGGAGTCTGTACTAGCAGGCAGTACTTCACGTGATTTCAGGTGGTGGACCTCAAAATACGGTCATTTCAATCATGCCACTTATTTCAAAAGATAATTCACATAGATCTAGAAGTGTTAGCATTTGCTAACCAATCTCTTCACGGTAGTAAGAGGGGCCTCAGGCCTTGAGGAGTGCAGTTCCAGGCAAAACCCTGTGTGTGATCTCTCTGACTCAACTGTAGGCAATTTTCGGGCTTCTTGGGAGGCCTGTGGAGCAAAGCTGTCCTCCCCACACCAAATGTGGGAGTAAACAATGCACTGTCATTTTCTTGAGGGAGTTGTAGTCACACTCAGTGCCTACCCTCTAGCTCATATCCATGTATCACTCCTGTCCCGGTACCTCCATGTGGAGGCCTTCTTGGAGGTGAGGACAGGGGTAACCTTTCCCTCTTCCCACCTTTCCTTTTCATCCAGCCTCCCTGGGGTTGGGGCCCATAAAGCTGCAGTAATTGAGATGATTCCTGCGTTTGTGCTGATTCCTTCGCCCTCGCTCAGCACTTGGTGGGGTGGTGGGGAGCTCTGAGCAAGAGGTGCTGGGTTCCCTTGCCCTCTGCATGCACTGATGCAGCACATACATAACTACTGGGCTATTTCCTTTCCTAACTGACCACCTCCACACCCAATTGCTGAACAGGATGGAACTGGCACCCAGGCAACACACTTACTAGTAGTTTGAAATGAATATAATTTTGTTCTGTGTTATCTATACCCTGACCCCATTACCCTTTACTATGGCAACTGGCACAGGGTGGCTCTTTCTGATATACAATTTTCTCCATTAGTGAATTTATGGGAACAAAAGTGTGTGGCTTACTTGGAAATACTAAGTAAAGAGTGAATAAAATATAGTCTATAGCATAGTATAGTATAGTATAGTATAGTCAGAATAGTATGGTATGGTATGGTATGGTATATTGATAGTATAGTATAGTATAGTATAGTATAGTATAGTATAGTATAACATAGTATGGAATAGTATGGTATAGTATGGTATAGTATTAGTTTCTTAGCTCGGGGAAAACTGGTATAGTTCAATGCTGTGGGGAAGTATTTGGCCTTCAAAGAAGAGAATGACTAAAGCACCCACACTCTTCGTGCTGTAAGCTCGCGCCTGCTGAGTGGTAGCAAGAACACACTTACGTCCCGTATGGCTTCATAGAGGGCTTTGAAAGTCGGCTGCTTATCATCATGGTAGACGCCTCGGTTCCCATGCAGAACAGACACCCCTTCGAGCTCCGCCCCTTTGCAGTTGCTACCATACATGCAGTGGTCAGGACGGTAGTTCCAGTGGCAGGGGAACACATAGAGACACTCTGGTGGTGACAAGAGAAAGACATGTCCACAGTCAGTGCTGGCTCTTCCCAAACCTGACGATTAAACCAACATTTCCATAAATGGCACATAGCAGATGACTTAATGCACGTTTGTGATTATGACTCATGGACCACATTTCAACACATTTGTTAATATCCTGAGGTCAGAAATTAAGAGGGTATACATTAGTGATGTTGTCAGTCCCTCCCCCCGAAAGGAGAACAGGGGATAAGAAGGCACACAAGCTCTTGCTCAGACAATTGGTCTGAATCCCAACTCTCAGCAGAACCTAAGTCCAGTGATTTAATATTCCTGTGCTTCCATTTGTTTTTTAACCTATAAAATGGGAATATAGGACCTCCTTCTTATTTTGATAATTAAATGTAAAATTTTCATGTAAAAATCTTAGCAGAGTACTAAGCACATAGTGATAGTTGATAAAGTTAACAGATATAATCAACTATTCAGAAAGATTTTGTGACATGAACAGACCCCCAAAATGGGAGTTAAGATTAAAGCAAAGATTTGTCTTAGGATTAAAACCAACCAACAGCCCTGGCTACTTGGCTCAGTGGTTTCGAGTTGACCTATGAACCAGGAGGTCGTGTTTCGATTCCTAGTTAGGGCAAATGCCCAGTTTTGGGGCTTGATGATTGATGCTTCAGTCTCTAATTCCCCCTCCCTTCCTCTCTGAAATCAATAAAAATATATTTTAAAAAAACCAAAAAACTAAAACCAACAAACAACAGCAAAGGAGAAAAAATCCAAAGAAAGAAGCAAAGACAAAAGAAAGTTCCTATGCCATGGTGACAATAC
Source organism: Pipistrellus hanaki (assembly GCF_964339955.1). Taxonomy (NCBI): domain Eukaryota; kingdom Metazoa; phylum Chordata; class Mammalia; order Chiroptera; family Vespertilionidae; genus Pipistrellus; species Pipistrellus hanaki. The sequence goes on from NC_140515.1 coordinate 6,494,181, forward strand.
ACACTGGGTGAGCATGTGCACATATGTACACCTGTGTGCTTCTCTCTAACGCAGTGGTTCTTAGCCAAGGGCAAAATTACCTGCCCCTGCAGCCAGTTGGCAATGTTTGGAGGGAGACATTAGTTGTAATAAACGAGAGAAGCTGCAACTTCCCTCTGGTACTAGAGAGAACAAGAGTGCCCCAACATCACCCAGTGAATAGACAACCATCACAACCACAATAGCACCAAATCAAGAAACTCTGCTGTGATCCTGTTGAACTCAGAAAATGTCCCCTTGATGAATAGGATAACACAATTATCAATAAATCCATAACTCCCCAGCTTCCTGGCCCTCAGCTTGATGGCTTTAAAAACTGGGCTACAGGCATATGGACCAGAGTTCTCTGTGAATGTGGGTTACTGATCAGAAGAAAGGCCCGTCTGAGAGCACCAAAGAAGTAGAGAAGATAGATGACACTGTCAGAAAAGCAGTTTGGAGATGTGCTAGTGGGTTGGATTGATAGCATTCTCTTCTCATGGAAAAACCCCTGCTTAGAGAACCCTTTCAGAAAGCTTTACTAGAAAGTGAAGAATGAAGAGGCTACCACACATACCTCTGGCAGACTGTGCTAGTACTTATGTCAGTGTAGGCAGCTGGTGAGGATGAAGAAATGAAGGGAACAAATGGAATCAGACTTTCAGCCTGATCTACTAGTGAGCGGAATCAGACAGTGAGCTTGAGCCAGCAGGAAGTAGCAACATTCACAGGCTCCCCTGAAAACAACCACGCCCTCACTGGGCAGGAAGAATGTCTGGAGAAAACCAGCCATTGGTCAGGGTCCCAGAGTGGAGGGATGAGCAACAGCGAAATTCCTTTGCTCTGCACCTGTGCAGTGGAAGTCAATATGGCGCAGCAGGAGTGAGCAGGTGCTCAGCAGAAACAAGATGAAGCAGCAGGACTCTGGGGCGTGTGCTGTAGGAGCCACAGTGGTGGCATAAAGGGGCAGAGTCCAGCCTAGGAAAACTGGGAAAAGAATGATATTAGATGGGGTGCAGAACCCCAGGATATCCAGGCCATGGGTTGGTTAGGGGAGGACCAAGCACAAGCCTGGAAAACCCCAGAGAGTAGGTTGGACAGCTTTGTGGAGGAAAGGGGGCCACGTGCTCACCTGACAGGCTCAGGGAAGGCCTGTGTGGCGGCCTTGCTAACTCGGAGACAAAGCATGGTCTTAAATTAAAACGTTTTAATTTAAAAAAGCATTTTATAGTGGGTAGCTATGCCTAGGCTAGTATTGAAGTATGGTAGCAACCATACTTGAGTAAAAATTGCTGTTTAATATTTTAAACTTGCTGTTTTGGGTTCTGTACTCATTTAAAAGTTATTTTGATTTTCTGAACTTATGTATGATTGAATACTCCCTTGATGACTATTTGAATAATCCCATTGATTGTAATCTCACTGGTCATCGAAGCACATTCCTCTGGGACCCAAGACAGTTCAATCATCCTAAATGGCCTCAGCGGCTACAGATAGTGCATTCCTGTTGACTCAGTGGTCCCAGAATCCGGACAGCACAATTATTCTAATTGTCCAGGTGGTCCGTTTCAAATAATGTGTTCCTGTCGATTCAGGAATCCGTGGATACTTTATTTTTATTTTATTTTTGTTTTTATTTTTGTTTTATTTTTTTAAATAAACCTTTATTGTTCATATTATCACAAATGTTCCTCATTTTTCCCCCCTCCATTGATCCCCTCCACCAGGTTCCCACCCCACCCTCTGCCCTTTCCCCACCCCACATTGTCCTCATCTATAGGTGCATAGTTTATGTTCAGTCTCTTCCCGTAGATAACTAACTCGCTCAGTTTCACTTCTGTAAAATCTTGAAACAGGTTCCTCATTCCAGACCCAAAGATGTAATCGATACTTTTGTGATTTTCTGCCAATATAAGCCAGAAGTGGCCAGCTGTTTGGGACTGCGAGATTTGGAGCTTTAGCCCCTGTATGCAGCTGCCCTTTAATAAATGACTCCATAATTCAATTTCTTGAGGCGTCCTTTGTAAGATGGGGGTTACACTACAACATTTGGAGGCCCCAGCAAGATCCACCACTAGAGGGCGCTGGTCTGGACGCCAAGGGAGGCCAATCCCCTTGGCTGGTTGCGGAGCCCGAGGGAGAAGTTCCAGGGCCCAGGAGAACTTCCCTCCGGGTCCAGCGAGCGGACAGGGAACACTGGCACATCTCTAAAAATTTGTCTCGGAGTCCTGGAAGCCCCCTGAGGGGAGTCCGGCCTTACTGGTGGAGCGGTCACCTGGGGATGGTTGGAAGGGCTGGACTTCCCCATCCCAGAAGTGCCCTGAGACTTCAGAGCTCACTCCTGGTTTCTGGTTGTTTTTGTTTTTTTTTGTCATATTTGGGCCCTCTGTGTATTATTTGTTGAGTTTTGATTTGTCAAGGTTTTGTCAGTTTGTTGTTAGGTTTGTTGAAATCCTCTTGGAGGACATTGAGTGGTTCTTCCCTTCCTGTTTAACCTTTGACTGTGTGACTGGATTACTGAGCTTTTTATCAAGGTTCCTTATAGAGTTTTGCCTCTCCTGAAATAACCCTCTACATGTACCCTGTCCCTCCCCAACTAAGCACTCTTTTCCCAGATCAGCATCTGACTCCAGGATGGCTTTCCCCTCACAGTCCTTGGCGTACTCCGGGAGTTTTGATGTTTTTTCCTTCACATACACTGGTCCTGCCCACTGACCTGCAGCGGTGGCGGTGGAGCCAGAAAAAGTGGCGGCGGAGGTGGCAGCGTTTGCAAGCCTCCTCCCTCAAGGGGTTTGATTCCTGAGCCTCAGTCTCCCTGTGCCACCCCTCCTGGTCCCGCCCTCATTAGGGGAGGCAGACCGAGCTCCAGAGAAACTCCCTAGGTTGTATGATGAGGCATTTATCTGTTTGCTACGTCTATTAGTCTTGTTTCCTTTGTCCAACATGAGAGCCATTTCTGTTTTGCTGAAACATGAGTCGAGTATCCTGTCCTGAGATGTGGGACAGGGAGGCCCCCATCAGGGGACTTGGGCAGTGTTCCCGTTATCTGCTCAGATCCCAAGACTATAAGAGCACTTATTTACTGAAAGGGTATAAGTACAGATATTTGTTTGATATTTTGTTTGTCTGCCTGGGTATAATTATTTGTTCAGGTAAGTGTGGAAGTCTGTGAGAAGATAAAAAAAAAACACATTTAATTTATTTAAGGCTGAGTGCTCTGACACATAGCAAACTGCCCCGAGTGGCCACTGGGATTAATTTGAAGGTATGAAGTTGTAACAATTGTGTTCCGAAGAGGTTTAAAGCAGGGACCAAATTCTAAAGTTAATTATTTACAAGAAGGAAGCCAGAGCTGGCAAAGTCACCAAGTTTGCCCAGAAAGCTAAAACAAACAAACAAACAAAAACAACAAAAAAACAAACAAAAACTAAATGAATCTTATTTCTGACACCTGCCATCACTCAGTCTTAATCAGTGGTGGAGGATTGGTCTCAACTGTTTGTCTCAATTGGCCATTTGAGTTTAATATGGTTAATGATTACAATACATTGTAAAACCTTCAGAAGGAAAGAAATTATTAGTTTTTTAAAAATCAGTACTTTTTAATGGAAACATACTCAAGCAAAGGAGCTTTTCAGAAAGGTCAGGGAGTCTGATTGCAGTATAGGGGTCACTGATTCCCCCACACCACCTTCATTGGCAGGAGGCAAGCGCTTTCCCCAGAGGGAACAGAGAGCGGACTGCCAGATGCAAATGCCTTGGTGGGAGCACCTCCTTAGCCACATGGGACCGCGCCCTGCTCCCTGCCTCTGCCCACCAGGTGCCCATCCCCTCCAGGGGTTGTTCTGAGTAGCTGGAGGCGGCAGCAAGGAGGAAAATTCCCTTGTGACCCCCTGCGCCCCAAAGAGACCCAAGAACTACCGGCGACTCCTTGGACACTTTTCACTGTGTTCTGTTAGGGGGCTTAAAGGCACAGCTAGAAATTCCCCTTTTCAGACTTAATCAGAAACTGAGATCTTTATCTCTAGGAAAACAGGAGGCCTGGGGACAGGGTGCTGGGCCTGCTCTCTCCTCCCTTTGCCTTTTTTAAATGTTTTAAAATAGCATGCAATACTGGAACATGGATTGCTAGATATGTTAAAGGAAAGGCCAGCAGCAAATAGGAGGAGTTGTTAACAATAGGCTTCCAGGGACCCTGGAAGAGAGTGTCCTGACAAGTTATCTAGGGAAGCAAAAGGGAGACTCAGACTCCAAGGGTCTTTAATTTAGAGGAAGAGGACTGACAGGACCAGGGCTCCTTTCCATTAAGCCCCCAGGGTAACCTTACAAGTGGAGGGCAAATCTGTTAGTTTCCTGGTGGACACTGGGGCAGCCTATTCAGTCTTGACAGAACTGATGGGACCCATAACCTCTAAGAAGACAGCAGTCCAGGGAGCCACCAGACAAACTGCCTGTTTTCCTTGGACATCAAGAAGGATTGTGGACCTTGGAAGGAACCCGTACTGAGGGAACACAGCAGCTGAACTGGACCAAAGTGGAACAATGGGCCTTTGAGGAGCTAAAGAAGGCTCTCGTCTCAGCACCTGCCCTAGCCTTGCCAGATGTCATGAAGCCCTTCTACCTCTACTTGAGTGAGATAAGGGGCATTGCCAAAGGGATTCTCACTCAGACTCTAGGTCCCTGGAAGAGACCTGTAGCCTAGCTATCTAAGAGACTAGACCCTATGGCAGCAGGGTGGCCAGCGTGCCTCTGGGCAGTGGCCACCACAGCATTGCTGATGGAGGAGGCAGATAAGCAGACTCTGGGCCAGGAGCTAGCCCTGACAACACCCCATGGTGTAGAGGCCCTCCTCCAAGGTGCTCCAGAGAGATGGATGTCAAACACCAGAATCACCCAGTGCCAAGCTCTTCTCCTGGACCAGCCTTGCATCTGGTTCCAAAGACACTGGCCATCAACCCCTCGTATGCCACCAGCCTTTAATAAATGACTCCATAATTTAATTTCGTGAGTCGTCCTTTGTAAGATGGGGCTTTCACTGCAACAGTATCTTCCCTGACAAAGAGCCACTTCAATCTTTACTGAACCTACTGTCATTTTGCAGCTAAGATAGCATACCTCTGGAATGTCAGGGTAACTAGTAACTTCCCTTTTTCTGGACCCTCAGGGCAAACAGGGTGCCTAGGTGCAGGCCCCAGATTCCCCCATTGTTACATTGTTACTGTCACCAATTCTGAACCACTTAAGAAAAAAGAAGTATGTGTCTGTCATTTTACTTTTTTCTTTCTTTTTTTATTATTTAAATATTACTAATACCGTGTTTCCCCGAAAATAAGACATCCTCTGAAAATAAGATCTAGCGCATGGAAAGATAAGACATCCCCTGAAAATAAGACCTAGCTCAACTTTGGGAGAAAAAATTAATATAAGACACTGTCTTATTTTCGGAGAAACAGGGTAGTAGTACATATGTCTCCTTTTTCCCCCACAATTGACCTTCCCCCAGCCTCCACTACTCCTGGCATATGCCCTCACCCCCCACCCAGTGTCTTGTGTCCACTGGTTATGCTTATATGCATGCATAAAAGTCCTTCAGTTGATCTCTTACCTCCCCCCACCTCCAGCCCTCCCCAGCCTTCCCACTATCGTTTGACAGTCGTTCGATGCTTTTCTATGAATCTATTTTTTTCATTTAAAAGATTTTTTACATATGTGTCCTTATTCCCCCATTACCCCCCATTTCTTACTAATGCCACCCCCTCTGTTGTCTGTGTCCATTGATTAGGCGCATAAGCATGTACACAAGTCCCTTGGTTGATTTCTCCCCCTCACTCCCACTGACCCCCATCTTCTCTGAGGTTTCGCATTCTGATGGACATTTTTCAGTCTCTGGATCTGTTCTTGTTCATCAGTTTATGCTGTTAATTATATTCCACAAATGAATGAGATCATGAGATGTTTATCTTTCTCTGCCTGGATTATTTAACATAGCATCATGCTCTCCAGTTTCATCCATGCTGTTGCAAATGGTAAGAACTCCTTTTTTACCATAGCATAGTATTCCGTTGTGTAGATATACCACAGTTTTTTAATCCACTCATCTGCCGATGGGCACTTAGGCTGTTTCCAAATCTTAGCTATGATAAATTGATACAGTGGTGCCTCACACAATGAACTTAATTCGTTCCAGGAGCAAGTTTGTTATGCGAAAAGTTCGTTATGTGAAACGCGTTTTCCCATAACAATACATGTTAAAAAAAATAATTCGTTCTGTAGCATAAAATATGCTAAGATGACATAAAAAAAGATAATTTTTTTGTTATTTTTATTTAGATACATCTAAAAACATAATTTTTTTTAAAAAAAAACACACACATTTTTTTAATTTTAAGACAGACTAAGTAGAGTCTACCAAATCTTGCACATCTTCATCCATTTTCTGCTTTTTGGCCGATGGTTTCATGAAAAACCTGTCCAAAGTCGTTTGTTTTTCTCTTTTCTCCAACATCTGCCGGAAATAACGGACAAGAGTATCGGAGTAAAGATCGTTGATCCTGTTTGCTTCAGCTGAATCCGGATAGTGGGCATTGGTAAACTCCTAAACTGCTTTCCATTTGACCAGGATGTTCTTGATGTCAGCAGTTGGGATTGGTTGATTGTTTGATTGTTGCTCCTCGTTATCAGATGACGCTTCCCTTTGAGCATTGTCCTGTTGCTGGACCAGAAGTGCTTGGAGCTCTTCAGTTGTCAGCTCTTCTTCGTGTTCCTCAATAAGCTCCTCTACATCCTCTTCCTCTACCTCTAATTCCAACCTTTGGGCCACTGTGATGATGTCCTTCACCACTTCTGTGTCATCAACTACTGCTTCTTCCTGGGTCCACGAAGGCACAAGCATCTTCCAAGCAGAAATGAGGGTCCTTTGTGACACTTCTTCCCAGGCCTTCTGTATAAGTCGTATTGCCATAAGGACATCAAATTTCTCCTTCCAAAACTTTCGGACAGTCATATTGTCTCCACCAAACTCGCATTCTTCAAACACCTTATTAAAGAGGGCTCTAGTTAGAGTTTTTTAAAGTTCGCAATAACTTGCTGATCCATTGGCTGAAGAATGGATGTGGTGTTTGGTGGCAAATACTGCACCTTGATAAAAGGATAATTTTCCTGCAATATTTCCTCTAGGTCTTTTGGGTGAGAAGGGGCATTGTCAAGTATCAGAAGGGCTTTGAGCGGCAGTTCTTTTTCCAGCAAGAATTTCTTCACGGCAGTAGCAAAGGTTTCCAGAATCCATTCATTGAAGATAACTTGGGTCACCCAGGCTTTTTGATTGGACTTCCAATGGACGGGCAGTTTGGACTTAATAACGTTATTTTTCTTGAAAATTCTTGGATTTTCAGAGTGATAAACCAATAGAGGTTTGATCTTGAGGTCTCCGCTGGCATTAGACGAAAACATAAGGGTAAGTCTGTCCTTCATGGCTTTGTGTCCTGGCAATTTCTCCTCCTCTTTTGTAATGAAGGTTCTGCTCAGCATTCTTTTCCAGAAAAGACCCGTTTCATCGGCATTGAACACTTGTTGTGGGCAGTATCCTTCATCCTTAATACATTTTTGAAAGTTAATAGAGAACTTTTCTGCTTCTTTCTTGTCAGCACTGCCAGCCTCACCATGCATAGTAACGCTGTGGAATCCACACCTTTTCTTAAATCTAAAAAACCACCCCCTGCTGGCTTTGAATTCTTCTTCATTATCTTGATTGCTGCTACTTCCAGGGACGTTTTTCTTTAGATCGTCATAAATTCTCTTGGCTTTGTGACTGATAATATCTTGGGTTGTTACGTCACCTTACACCTGCCTGTCCTTAATCCAAATCGCTAATAGCCTCTCCATTTCCTCGTGGATTGAAGACCTATGTTTTTCATGAAATAGTTTTGATACTCCTTTGGCTACTTTGGCTGATTTGATTGCATCCTTATTTGTCAAAATGGTGAAAATGGTGGTCTTGCTGAGGCCAAACTCTTTGACGAGGTCACACTGTTTTACCCCACATTCACTCCTTCTAATTATTTCCTGTTTCATTTCAACAGAAATCACCTTCCTGCTTTTTTTAGAAGCCATGATATAAAAAAAAATTGAGTTTAACTTAAAAGGACGACTGCCGTGATACGTGCGTGATTTAATTCGTAATGAAGAACGATTGCCGCGATACGTGCTTAAGTTAAGCGCAGTGACTAACGACTGCCTGCAGTGCCTGCGCGGAAGGATGCAATACATCGGCAGCGATCGTGGAAGCTCGGGCGAAGCAGTCGTGGAAGCTCGGGCAAAGCGATCGTGGAAGCTCGGGCGACTTCGTTGTGTGAAACGAAGTTCGTTGTATGAATCATGAAATGAAGTTCGTTGTGTGCAGCGTTCGCTGTGCGAGGCGTTCTTTATGCGAGGCACCACTGTATTTTAATGGCGAGTGCAATAAATCTCTAGATTGCTTTGGGTAATATGGACATTTTGATTATGTTGATTCTACCAATCCAAAAACATGGTATGTTCTTCCATCTGTTTATGTCTTCCTATTCCTCTTTTTTCAGTGTCATGTAGTTTTCAACGTATAGGTCTTCCTTAGTTAAGTTTATTCCTAGGTATCTTAATTTTTTTTGGTGCAATGGTAAATGAGATTGCTTTTTTAGTCTCTCTTTCTGTAAGTTTATTATTGGTGTATAGAAATGCCATAGATTTCTTGGCATTAATTTTGTATCCTGCAACACTGCCAAATTCATTTATTAAGTCTAATAAATTTTTGATGGAGTCTTTAGGGTTTTCTATGTACAATATCATGTCATCTGCGAATAATGACAGTTTTACTTCTTCTTTTCCAGTTAGGATGCCTTTTATTTATTCTTCTTGTCTGATCACTGTGGTTAGCCCTTCCAGCATATGTGAACAGGAGTGGTGAGAGTGGACATCCTTGTCTTGTTCCTATTCTTAGTGGAAATGGTTTTAGTTTTTGCCAATTGAGTATGATGTTGGCTATGGGTTTGTTATATATGGCTTTTATTATGTTGAGATATGATCCTTCTATTCCCACCTTAAGAGTTTTTATCAAGACAGGGTGTTGCATTTTGTCAAATGCTTTTTCTTCATCAATTGATATCATTATATAGTTTTTATGTCTCAGTTTTTTTTATGTGATGTATCACATTTATTAATTTTCAGATATTGTACCATCTTTATATCCCTGGAATAAATACCACTTGGTGATGGTGTATGATCTTTCTAATGCATTGTTGGATTTGTTTTGCTAGAATTTTGTTGAGGATTTTGGCATCTATGTTTATGAAGGATATTGTCCTGTAATTTTCTTTTTTTGTATTGTCTTTATCTTGTTTGGGATTAGGGTAATTCTGGCTTTGTAGGAAGAGCTTTGTAGGAAGAGCTCCTTCCCTTAAATTTTTTGGAGTAGTCTGAAGAAGATAGGTTTTATTTCTTTGAATGTTTGCTAAAACCCCTGTGATGCCGTCTGGTCCCGGACTTTAGTTTATTGGAAGATTTTGATTACTGTTTCAATTTCCTCCATAGTTATCAGCCTATTCAGATTATCTTATTCCTCCTGGCTGAGTTTTGGAAGGTTGTAATTTACCAGGAACATGCCCATTTCTTCTAGGTTGACCAGTTTGTTGAAGTAGAGTTGCTCATAGTATTTTTTTTTTTTTTATGATTCTTCATATTTCTGTGGGGTCTGTTGTTATTTCACCTCTTTCATTTCTGATTTTGTTTATTTGGGTCCTCTTTTCTTCTTGGTGAGCCTGGCTAGAGGTTCATCAGTCTTGTTTATCCTTTCAAAGAAGCAGCTCTTGGTTTCATTTATCTTTTGTGTTTTTTCCTTTGGTCTCTATGTCATTTATTTCCACTCTGATCTTTATTATTTCCTTCCTTCTGCTCACTGTGGGCTTTTCTTGTTGCTCTCTTTCTAATTCATCAAGCTGCAGAGTTAGATGGTTTATTACCAGTTTTTTGAGGTAGGCCTGTAATGCTATGAACTTCCCTCTCAGGATTGCTTTCACTGTGTCACTGGGATTTTGGATTGTTGTGTTTTCATTGTCGTTTGTTTCCAGGATATGTTTTATTTCTTCTTTCACCTCTTTGGTAACACACTCATTGTTAAATAGTATGCTATTCAGCCTCCAAGTGTTTGAATTTCTGTGATTTTTTTTTACTGTAGTTGACTTCTAATTTTATGCCACTGTGATCTGAGAAAATGCTTGATATGATTTCAATTCTTTTGAATTTGGAGAGACTTTGCCTGTGTCCCAATATGTGGCCTATCTTTTAAAATGTCCTATGTGCACTTGAGAAGAATGTATATTCTGTAGTTTTTGGGGTAGAATGTCCTATAGATGTCAATTAAGTCCATCTGATCTAGTGAGTCATTTAGGATTAAAGTTTCTTTGCTAATTTTTTTGTCTAGAGGATTTATTCAGTGATGTTAATGGGCTATTAAGGTCTTCTACTATGATTGTGTTGTTGTCAATCTCTTCCAGAAGTTGTTTTTTAAATGTATTTGGGTGCTCTTGCATTGGGTGCATAAATGTTTATCAAAATTATATTCTCTTCTTTTATTAATCCCTTTAGCATTCCTTGTCACTTATTATGGTCTTCCCTTTAAGGTCTATTTTGTCAGATATAAGTATTGTTACCCCAACTTTTTTTTTTCATTTCCATTTGCTTGATATATACTTTTCCATCCCTTCACTTTTAGTCTGTGTGAGTCCCTTGATCTGTGGTGAGTCTCCTGTAGTCATCATATATATGTGTCATGTTTTCTTATCCATTCATTCACTCAATGTCTTTTGATTGGAACATTTAACCCATTTAGACTTAATGTTATTATTGATAGGTACTTGTTTGTAGCCATTTCTGTACTTTATGCCTGTGTTCCTTCCTCCCTCTCTATTTCTTCTTTTTACAGCATTCCTTTTAGCATTTCTTGCATTGCTGTCTTGGTAGTGAATAACTTCCTTAGCCGCCTTTTTTATTTATTTACTTTTTTTTTTTTTTTATTGTCTGCAAAGCTCCTGATTTTCCCTTCAATTTTTATTGATAGTATTGCTGGATAGAGTGAGTATTCTTGGGTTGAGTCCCTTGCTTTGCATCTCTTTGTATACCTCCTTCCACTGCCTTCTTGCTTGATGTGTTTCTGTTGAGAAATTTAATAGTCTGATGGGGGATTCTTTGTAGGTAACTCTCTGTCTCTCTCTTGCAGCCTTTAAGACTCTCTCTTTGTCATTAACATTTGCCATTGTAATTATGAGATGTCTTGGTGTGGCTCTTTTGGGATTCATCTTGATTGGGACTCTCTGTACTTGTGTAACTTTTTACTTCCCCATATCAGGGAAGTTTTCTGTCATTATTTCTTCAAATAGATTCTCTAAACCTTGCTGCTCTTCTTGTCTTTTTTCCAGTTGCTGTTCAGATTTGGCTTGTTTCTCTACCTTATCTTCTAACTCACTAATTTGGTATTCTGCTTCTTCTGGTCTACTGTTGAAACCTTCCATGGGTTGTTTTTGCATAGGCTGTTGATTTTCTCATTCATTCAATGTATGAACTGTACGACTATTGCTCTGAATTCTTTTTCTGTCGTTTTGGATGCATCCTTTTCACTTATTTCCTTTCTAAGTGATTCTCATTTTGTTTCCTCTGGGGCTTGTTTCATTGTTGCCCCATTCTAACTATCACCAGAAGGCTCAAATGTCAAGTTGCCAGTGTCTGAGCAGTATGCAGTGGAAGCTTCTCACCCTCTGAGTGTCACTGAAGAACTCTGACTCCAAGACTTGTGGCTGCCATGGGTTCTTGGGATCCATGCAGGCCTACAATCAGAGTCACAGGTGTTTTATGACTTTTGTCTCCCTTGCCATTGGAGTTGACTCCACAAAAACATCAATAAACCTATGTCTAGGACCTTACTGTCTATGCTTTCTTCTATATATTTTATAGTTTCAGATCTTATGTTTAAGACTTTAATTCATTTTGAATTAATTTTTGTGTATGGTATAAGATAGTGGTCTAGTTTTATTCTTTTGCATAAAGCTGTCCAGTTTTCCAGCACCATTTATTTCTTCATTCTGATCGTAATGTCTTTCTTTTTCATCCTTGTGTGTTAATATCCTACCCATCCTTCAAGGTTTATATCACATGAACAAACTTAATTTTTTCTGAAGTCCTGCATGATGTTTTCTTCATCATTTGAATCCTTAATAGCATTCAGAACATCTCTTTTTTAACTTAGTCACTTGCATTTTTGGTTTAGAGTGTAACTACCAGAGTATAACTTATTTGACTTTGAAGAATTGTCTTTTTTACAACTGTATCCCCTATAGTGCCTAGCACAACTGACAGGGATATAGTATGTGCTAAATGAACAAATGTCAAACCAAATAGGCTGCATGCTAATAGGAATGATCATCTTAAATACCTTTACCAATAAAATGTAGTTATTTACTAAAAATAAACTACTTATCAGGCAAATCACTACAGAAGGTGACTTACAATCCATTTTAGCATTTAGGGACTTTCAACAACACAAAGGTATCTTACCTAATAATAGACAAACATGTAAATTGACCGTACCTCTAAAATTGATCACAGGGCTCAAATTCAGAGTAGCCTTCCTGTGTGGGTGTGGAGTCTGATCACGGGAAACAAACTCGCCAAGTTCATGCCCTCAGGCTCAAATTTAGTATAGCCTCCCTGCATGGGCGTGGGGTCTGGACGCAGGAAACAAACTTCCCGTGTCTGCCCACCCAGGCTCAAATTCAGGTAGAGCCACTGCTGCTGTGTGTGGGCAGGAGGCCTGTTTGAGCAGAGAGGGTCTGGCAGTTCCTATGCCACTGGTATGAGGCCGGCAGGGAGGGGGATTGGCTCTGTGACTCAGAAATCTGAAGCCAGGGTGCCTCGGGTCTTGGTATCTGTGGATCTGCAGCTGTGGTTACAAGTCTTTTACCAGAGGGGCTGTAGGAACCAGGTTTGGGTCTGAGACCAGATTGGGTAGTGGTGAGGCTAGGATCCTAGTCTCAAACAGTTCTGTTCTTCAAGATGGCGTGGTCTCTGTGCCTGAGCTGGCCACCCCCAGAGTGTCCACAGTGGCAGAAGGGTCTTGTTGTCTAAGACTGCCTGGTTTGGTAGCCTCTTGGAAGACCTGCAGGATCTAACTGTCCCTATTTCACACACACACACACACACACACACACACACACACACACAGGTCCACACACTCCTCTATTGCTCCCTCACTCTCTCACACACTCTCTCCTTACCTTCTTGCCTCTATCATTTTACTTTTCATCCAATCACAGAGATTTCCCTGTTTTGTTTTCTCCTGCCTCCCTAATCCATCTCCAATGGATTTCATGTGACCCACTTACATCTCCTCTTTTGATTGTAATTTATAAAGTAGATGAAAAACTGCCATTCTCCAGAGCATTATCTCAATATGTGGAGATTCTGCTTCCTGGCAGTTGTCATCAGTTTGGTTCAAATAAACTCACAAACATTCTTTCCATCTCTGAATGTTTCAAATATATAAGAGGGGAAGGGAGAGGGAGAAACAGAAACATAAATGATAAGAGAGAATCATTAACCAGCTGAGGTTTGAGCCAGCAACCCAGGAATGTGCCCTGACTGGGAATCAAACCATGACCTCCTGGTTCATAGGTTGATGCTCAACAACTGAGCCATGCCAGCTGGGCTGAATGAATTAATGTTAATGGTTTGAATGACAAGCCTGCTTGTTCCTGAAAATCAATAAAACATCAGGGATCTGGGAGCAGTTCCTAGTAGAGCCTGCCTTCCCTGTACACCCCCATTGGCATGTTGTAAAAATGGGCCTCTGTGATCCATCTCCAGCAAAGTCAACTTTTAATGGAAATGGTTACTGAATTTCCCCAGGGCAAAAAGAATGCAGGGAGGAGGGAAGAGGATATGAGAGCTAAGAACTGTGTACGTGGCTAGCATCATGGTGGAAACCCCAGAGGCACCCAGGATGAAACACCATGTGCCACCTCAATTAGACAGGAGATGGTGCAGACAACTAGAAAAGGCCTGAGCCCATTTTTCCATTTTTTTTTTAAATGGCCCACTGGAGACAATAAGACCTAGGCAACGTATGAAGAAACTACCAGCCAATGAGGAACCGTAGAAGGGTCTCTCACACTCTAGATAAATAGCCTGTGATTGCTGCTCCGTGTGTGCCTGTACAGCTAGAGGGACACCTGCTCTTGCAACATCGTATTAAAAGTCTCGTTTTGCCATACTTCTCTCTCCGAGTCCATTGTTTGAATTCGGACAGGTGAGCATTTCACACAATTTAGAGGTCTGGGATTCTGTGCCTATGGAGAGTGGGGCCCCAGTTGGTGGGGAGACGAGTTCCACCTGATTTTGGGTGGCCACTCTTTGCCTGGGATCCTGTCACTTCTTGGAGACCATAGATAAGCTTGAGACTGTTTTGTTTTTGTTTTCTTTCCGGAAAATGGTGAAACTAACATTGGGGACAAAAGACAGGCACCCACAGCAACCAGGCAACATCGTGCACGGGACAAGGTAGGAAAAATTGGACTGTAAGCACTACTTTCGTGCTTGTGTGTCCTCAAAAATCAAGTATATGTGACTGAGACTCGTCCTGGACACGAAGTGAGCATGGAGTCCTAATTTTCGGTTCTGTTCTCCCTTGAGGGAAATGACTAAAGTCAGATGAAGCAGATCACAGGTTGTACAAAAAATCTCCAGAGAGGGGGGTCAAGTGCACAGAATAGTCACAGGGACTTGCTGGAAAACAAAAATTCTAAGCCTAAGGAAGACATTCCCTCAGATAGTTCATTGGGAAGAATGCTGAGATTCTTGAGGGACAGTCTCTGAACCAGGAACAAGAGACATTGCTCTGAATTGGTGGATTTTTTAAATGCAGGGCATTCTGTGGTGTCTGTGACTGGACAGAAAAGGAGCATGGTGTGTAGCTCTTATCTGTGGGTTGTGCGTGCCTATAAATATTGTACATAGAATGTCCCTATTGATGTTTCGTTTCTCTTTATAGATTGGTTTGTTTAAAGGTGGGGCACATTCTACTTTGGGGACCCCAGCTACTTGTGGCAGGCTGAACCTGTGACAGGGATTGCAGGAACTTCCCAGCAGCTGCCAAGAATTCTTAAGTTTCGGGACCCTCCCTGCACTCCCTCTCAAGGCATCAGCTACTGAAAACTCTTAGTTAGTGAGAGTTCCTGTCTATCTGTCTATCTGTAATGTAACTTGGTTACTGATGTTCTTTGCTTCCTTTTTTTAGTTTGCTGTAAAATGACATGGGGCAGTAGGCCAAGAAGAGAAAAACTAAGATGGTTAAACCGCAATTTGAAGCCATCTAGTAAATCCTATCTTCCCTAAACCAAGGACAGTTAAAAATGGATAATTTGCATTTTGCCAGAGGGTAAATGACTTATGTCAGCCTACTCAGGGATGGCAGAAATCCAATTAGTGTCATTTGCTGACCACATCCAAGGACAAATGAAGTTAAAGAATAAACCTTATTTTGATTAGTCTGAGAAGGCTAAAGGCTAATTCTTTCTATAACATTTGGCTCCCTCTAAGGAAACCAGTGAAACCCAGATGGGAAAATATAATCTATTGCCCCTTTTCTTGCAGTCTGGGCTACCAAAATTTGTTGCCTATTTGCTCATATGTTACAGAGGCCATAAATCCTAAAACAATAGACAATCCCCAGAGAGGACTGTCAGTGCTGGTGCCAGACCAGGCCCTTAGGTGTGGTTCCACAGCCCTCAGCCACACACATGGGGATTTTTGAAAAGCCCTTGAAAGGTTCAGAAGTATAATCCATATTTGGTGGACAAAGAAGCCAAAAAATATATAAAGGAAAAGCTTCCACCAGATTGCTTTGCTCTGAATTTGAGAAGCAACCTCCTCTGAATCTGCCGGCATAATAAAGCTGTGTAACTCCATTTCTCTAAGCATTGCTTGGTTTTTCTCCAGTATTTTATAACATCTGTTTCCCTGACCAGGAAGCCCAACCACACTGGCCTTTTGGCCTCTGGTGAGTGGACTGAGTTTGGGGCCCAGGAACACGGGATAGGCTTCCAGGAGGTGTGCCCTGCTGACTTTAGCAAAATTGAACCTGGCCAGCATCTGGAGAGAGTGGATGGACACCCCTGGACCAGTTGACAGAAATAGTAAGGTAGGGGCCCACGTAGTTAGGCCCACTCTAAGTGAGTGGAAGGAGCTTGATCACCTCCCCAGAAGTCATACGACTTCATCAAGTAAATTAGTCAGGAAACGGGTGGATGGTTTAAACTCTAAGTGAATGACTGGTGAAAGTGTGTGAGTGTGGAAGGAGAGGGCTTGCACTCTCCTATACATTGTGTGGCTACAGAACCTCAGTTACGGAGTCCAAGTGGGCCCTCAACTGCGGTTCCACAATTCATCATAAGGCATAACGGTGACTCACCCCCACTTGGAGGTGAACAGGCCTGGTGTTTATGCAGGTGCACCTTAGCTAAGACAAATCTAAGCTCCCAAGGGATGCGCTCAGGTGGGTATCTGAGTGAGGATCTGTGAAAACAGGTCACCCCTCCCTTGTCTGTCTTCCGCCACCGATCGTCATGGGATTGGGACAAAGTAAACCCACCGTACTCAATTGCATGTTGAAAATGTTAAAAACAAAAACAAAAACAAAAAGGTTTCAATGGGGATTATGATATTAAAATGAATCCTGAAACACTGAAGAAATTCTGTGAATTAGAATGGCCAGCTTTCAGTGTCAACTGGCCCTCAGAAGGCTCTTTAAATGAAAGACTGGTCAGGGTAGTCTGGAACGTAGACATAGAAGACCCTGGACACTCAGATCAGTTTCCCTACATAGACAGCTAGTTAGAAATTGCTCAAACCTTGCCGCCTTGGGTCCGGTTCTGCGTGTGTAACAAGGGACAGAGTAAGGTTTTAGTAGCAGGAGTAAAGAGGCAGGTGGGGCAGGAGCAGACAAAGGAGAGTCAGGCAGAGCAGGAACAGGCTAAAGAAAAGTAGGCAGGAGAAAAAACACAGGTCCCTTAGAAGGAAGCTCAGCCTCCTATGATACAGGAATTCCCCTAGGAAGTCCTGCCAGTTTTACCACCTCCATATGTGCCACTGGCAGCACCTAGTGCTCCCTCTTCTGGTCTGGAAAGTCCAGAAAGTCTAGAAACATTTCCCCCTTTGTCTCTCCACAACCAGGCTCTCTAGAGCTAGTTGGGCAGTGCTTGTGCTCAGCAGACCAAGGGCCCAAACCACAACAAGCACATTAGATGCCTCTCAGGGAGATTTGAGGTGCCCAAGAACTTTGCAAAGATGGAATCTTACAGGAGGAAGGGTCAGTCTATTATTATCAGCCCTTTACTATAAGTGATATTCTGAATTGGAAACATCACACCCAGCTTATTCTGAAAAACCTCAGGCCATGATATACCTCCTAGAAATTATCTTCCAGACCCAGAAGCCCACCTGGGTAGACTGAAAGCACTCCTCTTTACATTCTTTAACACTGAGCATATGAGAGTAGTATCAGAGGCGCAGAAGTGGCTCCAGACCCAGGCCCTGGCAGGATATTAGATGCAGACAGATGGGCCAGGGAGGCCTTCCCAGATGAGGAAGCCAATTGGAACCCAAACTCAGAAGATGGAAGGACCAGGATAGAAAGATATCAGCTGGCCTTCCTCCAAGGGGTCAGGGCCGGAGCCAAGAAGCCCATCAACATGACTAAAATTTCTGAGGTCTTGCAGAAGCCTAGTAAAAGCCCAGTGGCTTTCTATGAGAGACTATGTAAGGCCGCAGAAAATTGAACTATGGTAAACGCACCTTTTGTAGGTCAAGCCCAGCCTGATAAGAGGGAAAAATTACAGAAGCTAGAAGGATTTGTGGGGTGGGAGGTGGAAATGCTACTGAGCTGCTAGAGCTAGGGGAAAACAGGTTTTCATCAACCAAGACAGGGCAGCAAGAAAAGAGGAAGAAAAGAGAATACAAAAAAGGCCAATATAATAGCAGTGGATTTTAGAGGTTCAGGCTCCCAGACAGATCAGAAAGGGAAGCAAGAATACAGACGGGAGAGGAAGAGCGAGCCTGAGACAGACCAGAGTGCCTATTGTAAGGAGACAGGACACTGGAAGAATGAATGTCCCAACAGCAAAGTAAGAAAGCTGGGCCCCCTTTTCCACCCAGGCACTATCAACCAGAGCCACCTGAAGCAGATCTCATTGGGCTAGCGATGGCTGATTCTGACTAGGACAGACCGGGCTCTTTTCAGCTGGGCCCCCACGAACCCATGGTCAGAATGAAAATCAGGGGCCAGAGTGTGGACTTTATGGTTGATACGGGAGCAGAGCACTCAGTAGTCACTCAGAAAGTAGCACCTCTCTCAGGAAAGGAGGTCACCATTATTGGAGATACTGGGGACCAGACCCGTAGACCATTCTGCTGCCTTTGTCAATGCCAAATTGGAGATCATCAACTAATTCAAGAATTCCTGTACTTGCCAGACTGTGCAGTACCTTTACTTAGATAAAATGGAGGCAGAAATCACTTTTGCTCCAGATGGCTCAGCATAGCTGCGCCTAGGTGAAGAGACCTCCCCAATGATCCTGTCCCTAGCAGTGCAGAGGGAGGAATAATGGAGACTTTAATATCCCCCCAGACAAAGACCTCACCATTAGAACCTGAATTAGAGAAGGAATTCCACTGGTCTGGGCAGAAGGGAATCCTCCAGGCCTGGCTAAGGACCATGCCCTGGTGCTGATTAACTTAAAGCCTGGGGCACAGCCTATTAAAATCCGCCAATCTCGAAGAGAATCCAAGATGGCTGCTCGGGTAGGCAACTAGCCGCAGCCGCACACAACAATTTCAATAAAATACAACTAAAATATAAAATGGACATTACCCAGAACTACAGGAAAGTCGACTGACTGGAAATCCTACAACAAGAAGCAAGGAGAAAACCAGAAGGAAGCGCGGAGGAGCTGTAAAAGCCCAAGGTACGGAGACACGCGGCGCGCGGAGAGGACGGAGTCGGAGAGGAGGGAGGCCAAGTGCCTGGCTGGCGTTCCCAAGCGGGAAGCAGAGAAAAGCTCCGATTGTGCTGGGCCCAGCTCCAACTGCTCTGAACCCCAATTCTAGGCCAGACCCTGGGGACCCAGGCTCACCCATAGGGAGCTGGGCTATAAGGCGGAACTCCAGGCGAGAGGAGGTCCCGGAGGCGCGCACTGCGCGCAGAGAAGGGCCGGCCGGCTGTGCCGCGGGATAGCCCTGACGGGAAGGAGACAGGGGCTCCAGACTGCTCTGAACGCCACCTCCAACTCCACTTCCAACTGAACTGAACCCCAATACCGGACTCATTGGGGGAGAGCATAGACAGTTTGGCAGCAGGCGAAAATCGAGGGCACCTTTCTCTCAGAGGCACTTGCAACAAGTACTGAAGGACCCTGAGTCTCAGGAGTCGCATAGGGCGGGGCTGACGGAAGCCAAGGCTGTAGGCTCCACCCTGAAACCCCGCCCCATCAGGAAAGCTGCCTGCGAGAATTCCTAAACCAAATAGATCACAAACGAAAGAAATGGAGGACAAAAAGCGACTGGATATAGAGTTCAAAACCACACTTATAAGGTTTTTCAAGAGTATCCTAGAAAAGGCCGATAAAATAAATGAGACCTATGAGGATATGAAAAGGGATCAACAAGAAATAAAAAATACATTGTCTGAAATAAAAAATATTATACAGAGTCCTAAAAACAGAATAGAAGATCGCAAGAATCAAGTCAAAGATTTGGAACATAAAGAGCCAGAAGACACTCCTCTGCAGAAGCTAGAAGGCAAGAGAATCCAGAAAATTGAAGATAATGTAAGAAACCTCTGGGACAACTTCAAACGATCCAACATCAGAATCATGGGGGTCCCAGAAGATGAGAGAGAGCAAGATATCGAAAACATACTGAAAGAAATAGTGACAGAAAACTTCCCCCACCTGGGGAAAGAATTGGACTTACAAGTCCAGGAAGCACACAGAACTCCAAATAAGAGGAATCCAAAGAGGACCACACCAAGACAAATCATAATTAAGATTCCAAGAGCAAAAGACAAAGAGAGAATATTAAAAGCAGCAAGAGCTAAGCAGGTAGTTACCTATAAAGGAACACCTATACGATTGTCAGCTGATTTCTCAACAGAAGCCATGCATGCCAGACGGGAATGGCAAGAAATATTCAAGGTGATGAATAGTAAGAACCTACAGCCAAAGATAATCTATCCAGCAAAGCTATCACTCAGAATCGAAGGTCAGATAAAGAGCTTCACTAATACAATAAAAAAAAGCTAAAGGAGTTCATCACCACCAAACTAGAATTATATGAATTGCTGAAGGGGGTTCTTTCAGAAGAGAAAGTAAATAAAGATAAAAATTATGAACAACAAATACGTAACTATCAACAAGTGAATCTAAAAACCAAGGAAACTAAAAAAAAAAAATCTGAGGAACAATATTAACTGTTGAATATAATAGAATCAGAGGTATGGAAGGGGAGTGAACTGATGATTCTTGGGGAAAAGGGGAGAGGGAGATGTGGGAAGAGACTGAACATAAATTGTGCACCTATGGATGAGGACAATGGGGAGTGGGGAAAGGACAGAGGGTGGGGTGAGAAGGGGGGGGGGGAAAGGAACATTTGTAATAATATGAACAATAAAAATTTATTTTAAAAAAAGATATAAAAAAAAATCCGCCAATCTCCAATTCCAAGGGAGGCACACTTAGGAATCCAGATCCACTTAGACTAATACCAGTCACCATGGAACACTCCTCTCTGACCTGTCAAAAAGCCTGGGACTAAGGACTACCATCTGGTGCAGGACCTGCGGGCTGTTAATGAGGCTGTTATAACCCTGCATTCAGCCCTGCCGAACCCCCTACACTCTTCTGGGACTCATCCCATCAGAAGCAGAATGATTTATCTTTGAATTGACTTAGCCTGGATATCAGCCCACAAAAACCTTAATTGCACAGCTACACTGCCAGGGCCCTTCAGAGCCCTTCAGTGTGCCTCACTGGCAAACGTACCAAGGGTACTCCTATAAACCGCTGCTGGGAGTAAGCGCCTATCTGCCACAGGTACGACAGGAAAAGCTGGGTCTGTCCACCCCATGACTGCAGAACTCTGGGCACCACAGTCATGCCTTTCCAAAGACCAGGTCCCCTGAGCCCCAACACACCAACAGTTGGTTCCTGAGGACCACTGTGAGTCCCTGCTGGGCATGAGTGATTACAATTAAGGGTGCAAGACAGCAAAAATTGAGACACTCCCCTCCAGAGCTGCTGACTTCTAGACATGGCAATGGTGCCTCTCAAGCTTACAGGGCTACATCAAGAGAACCCAAATAGCTCGAGTAGGGAGCTACACTAGATTAACAAACACAGGAAAACTGAAAGATTATGCCAGTAGCACCATCCCCATAAGAACCTGGGCAGCAAAGCAATTGGATCTACAATTAAAATATTACAGGAAAACGTGGGAAGACAAAAAAGCAATCCCCAAAGGAAAGAAAAATAGAAATCACCAGAAAAGGAGTTAAATGAATTTGAGACTAGCAGCTTATCAGAGATAGAATTAAGAGTAATGGTTATAAGGATGTTTAAATGGCTGGACGACAAATGCACATTTGAACGACAAATGCACACTCTATTGAGTTCAATTAGACCTATAAGGAGCTGAATGAGAATGTCACCAACATGAAAAGAAAGCAAGAGGAGATGAAGAACAGCAATAAAAAACAGTGGAAGGCTTAAAAAGTAGACTAGAAGAGGCTGAGGACTGCATCAGTGAAGTAGAAGAGAAGGTAGGAGGGAAAAAACCCACAAACACAGCAGCAACTGGAAAGAAGACTTAAAACCTAAAGAAAAGATTAAGGGAGCTTTGGGGACAACACAAAATGAAATAACATTCGCTTAATAGGTATACAAGAAGGAGAGGAAGAAAAGCAAGGAATAGAAAACCTGTTTGAAGAAATAATGACAGAAAACTTCCCTGATATTGGCAAGAAAAAAACTATCCAAGTCCAAGAAGGACACAGAGTCACAAACAAGTTGAACCCCAAAAGACTGACACTAAGATACATTATAATTAAATTGATGAACACCAATGACAAAGCAAGAATCTTAAAGGCTGCAATAGAGAGACAGAAAGTTACATACAAGGGATCACATATTAGAATAGCAACTGATTTCTCAACAGAAACACACCAGGCCAGAAGGGAATGGAATGAAATATACAAAGTGATGCAAAACAAGGGACTGAATCCAAGATACTATATCCAGCAAGGCTATCATTCAAAATTGAAGGTGGAATCAGAACCTTCACAAACAAAAAAGGGCTAAGAAAGTTCATCACTACCAAGCCAGCAATGCAAGAAATGCTAAAGGGACTGCTGTAAAAAAGAAGAAAGAGAAAGACAAGAGGAAACACAAACACTAAGGAAAAATATGACAACAGGTACTTATCAATAATAACATTAAAAGTAAATGGATTTAATGCACCAATCAAAAGACATAGGGTAGCTGAATGTATAAGAAAACATGACCCATATATTTGCTGTCTATAATTGAGCAAAGGATTCACACAGACTAATAATGAAGGGATGGAAAAGCATTTTTCAGGCAAATGGAAATGAGAAAAAAGCTGGGGTTGAGATACTTATTTCTGATAAAATAGACCTCAAAGTAAAGTCCATAATAAGAGATAAGGAAGGCCACTACATAATATTAAAGGGAGCAATTCAGCAAGAAGATATAACTCTGGTAAACATAAATGCACCCAATGCAGGAGCACCCAAATCATAAAATATCTCCTGGAAGATATCAAGGGAGAGATTGACATCAATATAATCATAGTAGGGGACTTTAATACACCACTGACATCAATAAATAAATCCTCCGGACAAAAAAATCAGCAAACAGCAATTCTAAATGAGACACTAGATCAGTTGGACCTAATAGACTTCTTCAGAGAATTTCACCCCAAAGCCATGGAATATACGTTCTTCTCAAGTGCACATGGGACATTCTCAAAAATAGACCACATATTGAGTAACAAGCAAAGTCTCCCCAAATTAAGGAAGATTGAAATCATACCAAGCATTTCTCAGATCACAATGGCATAATATTAGAAATAAACTACAATAAAAACATTCCAAAAAATTCAAACACTTAGAAGCTGAATAGCATGTAACTAAATAATGATTGGGTTATCAATGAGATCAAAGAAGAAATTAAAAACATCCTGGAGACTAATGACAATAAAAACACAACATTGCAAATTCTATGGGACACAATGAAAGCAGTCCTGAGAGGGAAATGTATAGCTCTACAGAGAGAAAAAAAGAAAAAAATGGTAATAAGTCATCTAACTCAACAACTCAAAGAATTAGAAAGGGAGCAACAAGAAAAGCCCACAGTGAGGAGAAGGAAGAAAATAATAAAGATCAGAGCAGAAATGAATAACATAGACAAAAAAAAAAAAAAAAAAAAAAGGTAAAGATCAACAAAACCAAGAGCTGGTTCTTTGAAAGGATAAATAAGAATGATGAACCTCTAGCCAAGCTCACCAAGAAGCAAAGAGAGAGGACCCAAATAAGCAAAATCAGAAATGAAAGAGATGAAATAAAAACAGACTCCTGCCAGGACCGGTTTGGCTCAGTGGATAGAGCATCGGCCTGTGGACTGAAAGGTCCCGGGTTCAATTCCGGTCAAGGGCATGTACCTTGGTTGCAGGCGCATCCCAGTAGGGAGTGTGCAAGAGGCAGCTGATCGATGATTCTCTCTCATCAATGTTTCTTTCTATCCCTCTCTCTTCCTCTCTGTGAAAAATCAATAAAATATATTTTTTAAAACAAACAAACAAACAAAAAAACAGACTCCTCAGAAATACAAAGGATTGGAGAAAAATACTATGAACAACTCTATTCTAACAATCTAGACAACTTGGAGGAAATAAACACATTCCTGGAAAGACACAACTTTCCAAAACTTACTCAAGAAGAGTATAAAAATATCAATAGGCTGATAACTACGGAATAAACTGAAGCAGTCATCAAAAGCTTCCAGCAAACAAAAGCCCGTAGCCAGACAACTTCGCAGTGTAATTTTACAAAACATTCAAGGATGAACTAAAACCTATCCTCCTCAGACTATTCCAAAATATTCAAGAGGAAGGAACACTTCCAAGCTCCTTCTATAAAGCCAACATCACCCTAATACCAAAACCAGAGAAAAACAACACAATGAAAGAGAATTACAGGCCAATATCTCTCATGAACATAGATGCCAAAATCCTCAACAAAATTCTAGCAAATCAAATCCAGCAGCACATAAGAAAGATCATATACCACAACCAACTACGATTTATCCCAGGGATACAAGGATGGTACAATATCCGCAAATCAGTAAACATGATACATCACATAAACAAATTGAGAGATAAAAACCATATAGTCATATCAATTGATGCAGAAAAAGCATTTGACAAAATCTAATACACTTTCTTGATAAAAACTCTCAACAAGGTGGGAATAGAAGGATTATATCTCAACATAATAAAAGCCATATATGATAAACCCACAGCCAACATCATACTCAATTGGCAAAAATAAAACCATTTCCTCTAAGAACAGGAACAAGAGAAGGATGCCCACTCTCACCACTCCTGTTTAACATAGTGCTGGAAGTACTAGCCAAAGCAATCAGACAAGAAGAATAAATAAAAATCATCCGAATTAGAAAAGAAGAAGTAAAAGTGTCCTTATTCGCAGATGACATGAATGATACTATACATAGAAAACCCTAAAGACTCCATCAAAAATTTATTAGACTTAATAAATAAATTCTGCAAGGTAGCAGGATACAAAATCAATGCCAAGAAATCTAATGCATATACACCAATAATTAACTTACAGAGAGACTAAAAAAGCAATCTCATTTACCATTGCACCAAAAAAATTAAGATACTTAAGAATAAACTTAACTAATGAGGTAAAAGACCTATACGTAGAAAAATACATGACACTAAAAAAAGAGATAGAGGCAGACATAAACAGATGGAAGAACATACCGTATTCATGGGTTAGTAGAATCAACATCATTAAAATGTCCATACTACCCAAAGCAATCTATAGATTCAATGCACTCCCCATTAAAATAAAATGGCATATTTCACAGACCTAGAAAAAACTCTCCAAAAATTCATCTGGAATAAAAAAAGACCCCAAGTAGCCACAGCAATCCTAAGAAAGAAGAATAAAGTAGGAGGGATCTCAATACCAGATTTCAAGCTGTATTACAAAGCTACTGTTCTTAAAACAGCCTGGTACTGGCACAAGAACAGACATATAGACTAATGGAATAGAATAGAGAATCCAGATATTGACCCAAACCACTATGCTCAATTAATATTTGACAAAAGAGGTATGAACATACCATGGAGTCAAAACAGTCTCTTCAACAAATGGAGTTGGGAAAATTGGACAGATACATGCAAAAAAAAAAAAAAAATGAAACTAGATCATCAATTTACACAAAAATAAACTCAAAATGGATACTGAACTTAAACATAAGATGGGATACCATAAAAATACTAGAGGAATCCACAGGCAGCAAAAGCTCAGACATATGCTGAAAGAACTTCTTCACTGATACCCCTAGGGCAATGGAAGCTAAAGAGAAAGTAAACAAATGGGACTACATCAAAATAAAAAGCTTTTTCACAACAAAGGAAACCATCAATAAAACAACAAGAAAGCCCACTGCATGGGAAAACATATTTGCCAACGATATCATTGATAAGGGTTTAATATCCAACATTTACAGAGAACTCATGCAACTTAACAAAAAGAAGATAAACAACCCAATCAAAATATGGGCAACTGATTTAAATAGACACTTTTTGAAAGAAGACAAAAGGAAGGCCAAGAGATATATGAAAACCTGTTCAAAGTCACTAATAATTAGAGAAATGCAGTATCAAAACCACAATGCAGTATCATCTTACACCGGTTAGAACTGTTATCATTAATAAATCAGCAAACGACAAATGTTGGTGAGGATGCGGAGAAAAAGGATCCCTTGTGCACTGCTGGTGGGAATGCAGCCTGGTGCAGCCACTGTGGAGAACAGTATAGAGTTTCCTTAAAAACTAAAAATGGAACTCCCATTTGACCCAGTGATCCCACTTATAGGAATATATCCTAAAAAACTAGAAACACGAATCAGAAAGGATATATACACTCCTATGTTCAATTCACCATAGCTAAGATTTTGAAACAGCCTTAATGCCCATCAGCAGATGAGTAGATTAAAAACTGTGGTACATCTATACAATGGAATACTATGCTGTGGTAAAAAAAAAAAAAAAAAAAAAAAAAAAAAAAAAGGAGTTCCTACAATTTGCAACAACATGGATGGAGATGGAGAGCATTATGCTATTATGCTATGTTAAATAAGCCAGGCAGAGAAAGATTAACATCACATGATCTCATTCATTTGTGGAATATAGGGGTGCCAGAAGAGAGAGAGCAAAATACTGAAAACCTATTAGAAGAAATAATGACAGAAATATTTCCATACCTGGTGAAAGAAATAGACTTAGAAGTCTAGGAAATGCACAGAAACCCAAATAAGTGAAATCCAAAGAGGACTACACCAAGACACATCATAATTAAAATGCAAGGGCAAAAGACAAAGAGAGAATCTTGAAAGCAGCAAGGGAAAAACAGTTAATTACCTACAAGGAAGTACCCATACAACTGTATACAACTGTCAGCTGATTTCTCAACAGAAACTATGCAGGCCAGACAGCAGTGGCAAGAAATATTCAAAGTGATGAATAGAAAGAATCTACAACCAAGATTACTCTACCCAGCAAAGCTATCACTCAGAATTGAAGGTCAGATAAAGAGCTTTACAGATAAGAAAAAGCTAAAGGAGTTTTACAGCATTGCTGCCAGAACTAACCAGCCCTGGCTACTCTCTGTTCTTGAGATGAACTGACTGGCTTAGTGGAAGTCAGGGTGGCCAGAGCTCTAAGTCTGGATGCAATGGGGAGGAGCAATTCCTGGGGAAAAGCAGGAGCACTGTCACTAAAAAGGGGGGGGGGGAGAGGGAATCAATGTTGGAAATTAAAAATAGCAGATGTGATAAAAACAGGATTAATGTCATGGAAATGGCAGTATGAGAGATCCCCTTGCTCTCTCCCCCTAAAATTTCAACCACTGGAACAGCTATAACTTTACAGAGGAAGGAAGAGGGAGAATCAAGCCTATAACCTGGGCATGTGCCCTGACTGGGAATTGAACCATGACCTCCTGGTTCATTGTTGATGCTCAACCACTGAGCTACATCAGCCAGGCCTCATCTTCTATTTTATTTTACTTTTTTACTAATCCTCACCTGAGGATATATTTCCATTGATTTCTTTTCAGAGTGGAAGGGAAGAGGAGAGGCACACAGAGAGTAACATTGACGTGAGAGAGACACATTAATTGGTTGCATCCACACGCGCTCCCTGACCAGGGCTGGGGATTGAGCCTGCAACCTAGGTACATGCCTTTGACTGGAATCAAACCTGGGACCCTCCAGTCTGCGTGCTGATGCTCTGAGCCAAACCAGCTAGGGCTCACCTTCAATTGTACATGATAGCCTTGCCAGATAGAGTTGTCTTGGATTCAGGTCCTTGTTTTACACGACTGTGAGTACTTCATGCCAATCCCTTCTGGCCTGAAGTTTTTTGTTGAGAAGTCAACTGATAGTTTAATATAAACTTCCTTTTAGGTAACTTTCTGTATCTCTCTTGCTTCCTTTAATATTCTTTGTCTTTAATCTTTGCCATTTTCACTATGATGTGTCTTAGTGTGAGTCTCTTTGAGTTCCTCTTAATTGGGACTGTATGTGCTTTGAAAGGTTGTTATCTTCATTTTAAAATATATTTTTATTGATTTCAGAGAGGAAGGGAGAGGGAAATATAGAAACATCAATGAGGGGAGTTATTGATCAATTGCATACTGCATGCCCTCTACTGGGGATTGAGCCTACAACCCAGGCATGTGCTCTTGACCAGAATCAAAACCCAGACCCTTCAGTCCACAGACCAATGCTCTATCCACTGAGCAAAACCACTTAGGGCCCTGTGTGACATTTTCCTTCACTTATTTAGGGAAGTTTTCAGTCATTATTTTATCAAGCAGGTCCTCTATTTATTGTTCTATTTCTTCTCCTTCTGGTACTCCTAAGATGCAGATATTGTCCCAAAGTTCCCTTAAACCATACTCCTGCTTTTTCACTTTTTCATTCTTTTTTTTTTTTTCCTGCTTTATTTGGATGTTTTTTCCTACATTTTCTTCCAAATCTCTGATTTGATCCTCTGCTTCATCCAACCTATTTTTAATTCCTTCTTGTGTATTCTTTATATCAGATATATTCTTCAATTCAGACTGGTGTTTGTTCATGGTTTCGATTTCTTTTTTCATGCTGTTGTCATTCCTACTAAGTTCCTTGTAATTCTCATTAAGTTCCTTGAGCATCTTTATGACCATTACTTTGAACTGTATATCTGAAAAATTGCTTTCCTCCATTTCTTTTAGCTCTTTTAATGGAAATTCCACTTTTTCTTTCATTGGGGCCTGTTTCTTCATTTCCACATTTTGGCTCTCCTTTTGTGTTTGTTTCTATGTATTAGAATTTCTATGGCTTCCAGTCTTCCTGAGATGGAGTTATTGGGGCCCAATGACATGGTCTCCTTGATCTCCTAGGTTGGATATTCTAGGGATGTCCCTTGTGTGAATTTTGTGGTCCCTCCTGTTTTAATTGGGTCTTGATTGCTATTGGCCTATTCCTGTGTGGGATCGACCCTCAGTCTGCCTGACTGAGTTCAACTCTGACAACATCTTGTAAGTTATTATACAGGTGACAGGCAAAGCAGCTACTCCCAATGTTGCCGACTAGGAAGAATCCCCACATCTCCCAGCACATGATCCCAGACAAAGACTTTAAGACAATGGCTCTGTGAAATATTAATTTTTTTCTTCTCTTACATTTTCTTTCTTACTACCTCTATTGTGAATATCCTAGCCACTGCTGCTGCTGCCGCTGCCACTGCTGCTGATGGTGTGCACAACCTTGGGAAACTTCACTCCCCTTGGCACTCCCTCACCTTCCCACAGCACAGTGCACTGTGGACCCTGGCCTGGAATTGGCTTGGCCTGCTTCCTGTAAGCTGTCCCTGACTTCTGAGTCAGGCATAGCATTACTCTGGACCCTGTGTCCCTGTCACTACATCCATTCCCCTAGAATGAATCATTTACAATTCCAAACCCCTGCTGAAACTACTGAAATTCATATTAAAACATCTTTTCAAGTCAAACCCTGTGTCTTGGCATTTTTCCTCTCCATTTTACATAGATAAAGAAGCTTCTCATTACAGAGAACAAACTGGTGGTTTGCACTATTTACTCCCTTCATCTTTTCACCCAGCTCCCCCACCCCTAATACTCCTCCTTTCTGGAGTATTGGGGGTGGGGGAGCTGGGTGAAAAGATGAAGGGAGTAAATAGTACAAATTTTCAGTTATAAAATAATCACTGGGATGTAGGAATATACTCAACTATATTGTAATAATGCTGTATGGTGCTAGGTGGGCACTAGACTTATTAGGTTATCTGTTTGTAAGTTATATACAAGTCTAATCACTATGTTGTATGCCTAAAACTAATATAATAGTAAACGTCAATTGTAATTGTAAAAATCCTATATAATAAAAGTCCAACAACCAAAACTGCAGAACAACCAGAGACCAGAACGACCACGGCCCCTTGTCTTGGCTGGCCTCACCCCCCAGCAGGGACCCCCCCACCCTGATTGGGGGCATGACCAGCATGCAAACCACCCACTGCCCTTTTCCCCAACCAGCCCTGGCCCCCAGCAGGGACCCCCACCCCAATCCAGGGCCCCCATCAGAGCAGGCTGGATGGTCCACACCTGTGCACCAGGCCTCTATCCTATATAATAAAAGGGTAATATGCAAATTACATGGCAGAACAACAAGAACATATGGTGGAACAGTCACTATGAGGCTCACTGACCACCTTGGTCCCTTTCCCTGGCCAGCAGGCTCTGATCACCTGATGGCAAATTGGAAACTGGGGGTGGGTGGCAGTGGGGGACAGGGCTGGCTACACGCAACTGGGGAAGATGGCCCTGATCACAGACCAGGCCTACACACTGTACTTACCATGAATTTCACGCGCTGGGTCTCTAGTAGAAATATAAAACCCTATCCTGCCACCACTCCAGCCAACCTGCCAAAGGGTCTTCAAACCATAAAATTAGGTCACAGATTCAGGCCAGCAGTTCAAAGTGTAAAGCCTCATTCACACATGAGGAATCCCCACCTTTCTCCTTCCCCTTGGACTCCGTGTCTCAGAGGAGGCATGCGCAGTATGGACGCACAAATGAAAGCCTAGAAAA
This sequence comes from Pipistrellus hanaki, assembly GCF_964339955.1. Lineage (NCBI taxonomy): Eukaryota > Metazoa > Chordata > Mammalia > Chiroptera > Vespertilionidae > Pipistrellus > Pipistrellus hanaki. Next base: position 6,524,755 of record NC_140515.1, read on the forward strand.
GTTACTCTTTTGGGGTCCTGTGGTGCATCCAGGCAGAGACAAACTGATCACCAAAAGCCAAGCACCAGACTCTGCCCCTTTCTCATCCCACAGCCTCAGTTCCAGATAGGCACTCCCCGTGGCAGGATACAAGGAGAGAGCCCTATCTGGAATCTTGGCAGAGATGGGAATGCTCAGGAGGCCAAAATAATAGACCTAAGGACCCAAATTCTGGGGCCCATGCTGCCAGGGCCCGCTCAGCACAAGGCCAAAGGGAGCTCAGACCAAGTTCTGGTCCAATTGCTAACCCAGCTGCAATCTGCCATCCCTGAACCGCAGCGTGCTGAAGTGTGTAATTGTGGGATTGAGAGTGCTCTGGAAGTGGAGGGCTCACCCCAACCTCTGAGTCCCTGGGGCTCTCTGCCAGCACGCCCTTCCCTCAGGTGCTCAGCCCTAGCTGTGCCAGCAAAGCCCCTTTGCTGCAGTGAGTACACAGAGGACAGGGCAAGGGAAGGGTGGCTGGCCTATGGCCTCTGCTGAGGCTGTTTGGACACATGTAATTAGCTCCAATTATCCAGGGCTTTCAGGATAATTGAAAGCCTACTTCCTGGACCTGGGAGCTGAGCTCTGGGTGCCCACAGAGCTGCTACTCCACCGAATGAGCCACTCACCAGGCCAGGAAGCTCTGTCCCCATCCACAGCACCCTGTGTCATGTGTCTGTCTCACCTGTGCACCTCTCTCCCTGTTCCTTGCTCTATGATCCTGTTTATTCATTCCCCATGTCTCACTGGGCCTTTTGTCTCTGTCTCTCATTGGATCTCTGCCCGTGGAGAACATCCTTGTCACCCCCACAAAGGAACACACACCAGCAGACTCCACCTTTTCAATAAAAAATGACAAGTGGGAAACAGAGTGAATTAAAATGCATTAACTTAAAAACCATCCATGTGTCAGCAAATGCATTCCAAATGGCAGCCCTTCGGCAGGGGTGGCAGGGGTGGGGCATGTTAGCCACATGTTCTGGAATCTCAGACACAAAGTGTAGGGGGCTCAGCACCTCACTATGGACCCCTCCCACTAGCTACCTGGGATGTCAGGGCCTGGGGAAGGGAATTAGTCTATACTAAGCCTTACGGACCCCTACCTGATTCCGTAGATCCTTTCCCCTGGTCTGGCATCTGCTGGTCCCTCTTACTCCCCAGTACCTCCAAACCTTCCTATGCTGATCCAAACTTTCCTTCTGCACCAGCCCTCCCTGCCTCCAACACACAGATTTCACCTCTTCCTCCACTACCCCCACTCTTCTACCCCATACTTCCTTCTGCCCTGCCATGCCCACCTCCATTCTGTCCCCCTTCCCAAGACCACCCAGCAGCACTGTTTCCAGAATAAATGATTAGAACAAAGCTTTCCTTGGCTGGAAGAGACTCTCCAGGGAGCTGCATGCAGAAAGGCACTCCCACTCCTGTACCTGCAATTGCTGTCCTGCCAGATGCCAATCAGAAATGTGTCTCTGGAGACAGAGGGTAGCAGCAGGCTGCTGTCCTTTGAAGACCCTCATCAGGAGGAAACTCTTCCCCCCCCAAAAAAAGTTCATCCTGCTGCCTCCCTTGTCACTTTCAGCAACGCTCCTTTGCCCCTTTCCCTGGAAGTAGGATTGGAGCACATCCTATATAATAAAAGCCTAATATGCAAATTGACCAAACAGCAGACTGAACGGTGGACCAAACAGTGGAACAACAGTTGCTATGACACACACTGACCATCAGAGGGCAGACACTCAACACAGGGGCTGTCCCCAGCCCGTAGACCCCAGGCCAGCCAAGGCAGGTGGCAGCAGGAGGGTCGGGGGAGGGGGGGAGCAATTGCCCAGCCAGTTGCCTCACAGATTGGCCCTGATTGCTGTCCAGGCCCCATTCTGTCCTACCTGTGCACAAATTTTGTGCACCTGGCCTCTAGTGTGTGTGTGTGTGTGTGTGTGTGTGTGTGTGTGTGTGTATCTATATATATAATATACAAATCGACAGAATGGCAGAATGACCAGAAGGACCACTTGACCAGTCATTATGAGGTACACTGACCATCTCCTAGTCCCTCCTACAAGCCGGCAGGCTCCAATCTCCTGATGGCAAGTGGGAACTGAGGGGGGGGGGGGAGTCGGGGCCAGCTGCCGGCAGCCAGGAAAGGTGGCCCTGACCACAGGCCAGGCCTAGGGACCATATCCATGCATGAATTTCATGTGCTGGGCCTCTAGTCCTGTATAATAAAGAGGTAATATGCAAATTGACCATCACATCCTCACACAAAATGGCCACCCCCATGTCGTCACAAGATAGCCACCACAAGCTGACCAGCAGGGGAAGGCAGTTGTGGGCAATCAGGCCAGCAGGTAAGGGCAGTTAGGGATGACCAGGCCCGCAGGGGAGGGCAGTTAGAGGTGACCAGGCTGGCAAGGGAGGGTAGTTAGAGGCGACTTGACTATCAGGGAAGGGCAGTTGGGGGTGACTGGGCCGACAGGGGAGGGCAGTTGGGAGTGATTGGGCTGGCAGGGAAGCAGTTAGGCATTGATCAGGCTGGCAAGGGAGTAGTTTGGGGGTGATTAGGCTGGCAGGCAGAAATGGTTAGGGCAATCAGCCAGGTAGAGAAGTGATCAGTTGGGAGCCAACAGTCCTGGACTGTGAGAGGGATGTCTGACTGCCGGTTTAGGCCTGATCCCAAACCAGCAGTCTAATATCCCCCAAGGTGTCCCAGATTGGAGAGGGTGTAGGCTGAGATTTCGTACACTAGGCCTCTTGTAAATAAATAAAAAGAAACTCATCATTAACTTCATTAACTGACCATCTATGGTTCTGAAATGTCTTTGTGATTCTTTCAGGAGTTTAAATTTATTTCCAGAGCCTCCTAACTACTTGCAAAGTATTGTATGAATTTACTGTCGCTTACACTTCTGATTATTTCAAAGTCTTGGAATCTCTAAGGTTATGGAATAGATTCTTCCTGTTATTTTAACTTCACAGTAAAAAAAAGCTTGCTGCTTAGTTACTACACTGTATCAATAGAACAGAGTCTGTTTTGTTTGTTTCATTTTGTTAATACGTTTTGCTTACCCAGCCTAATCTTCTTCCATTTCCAAGAACGTACCTTGTTCCAAAAGACAGCAATTAATTCTTCAAAGGTTTACTTTCCAATCTCACAATCTAAAGTTCTTCTCTCCTTTCAGCATTGGTAGTCTCTTTTTCAATCCCACATTTGTTTCCTTCATAGCATTTATCACAATTTATAATTTTGAATGACTAGTTATTATTCGTTGAAAGTCTACCTCTTCCAATAAAAAGTAGGTTTTATGAAAACAGCACTTTGCCTATTCTGTCTGCTTCCATATACTAGTGCCTAACCACATGGCAGCACATATCAGGTGCTCAAGAAATTTGCTGAAGGAACGAATGAATGAAACCGTATACTTTCCTCTACCATCTGTATCTTTCTCCTTTCTTACTTTCCTTTCTCTCCCCACTTAACCTTTCCTCTAACTTTCCTCTAACTTACCTTTCTCTTCCATCTACTTCCTTCTTTCACTCCATTATCTTAATTTCATTCATTCAACCAACCAACAGTTCTGAAGACCAACTCTATTTAAGACATTAAACTTTATGTTGTGAAAGACAAAGTAGACACAGCCTCTTTTCATGAGGGCCCTTCAATCTTTATGCTTATGTTTTATATCAGAGCTCACAAATTTCCCAGACTCCCAGAACAATGATTTATTACCAGTTTCCTCAAACAGTGCTAATACCAAATAATTGAGCCTGTCAACCCCTCCCCTCAACAACACGCTCATAACTGTCAATTGCTGGGTGCTTTTGGTGGAGTGTGTAAAGGAAAAGAGCCACATGCTAACCTGTCATGCTCAGAGGAGGCATGTGTGGCAGTCTTGCAAACTCACAGACCTAAAATAACCACAAAAGATGGTTTGAAAATTAAATATCTAACTACAAACAGGTTATAGTGGGTAGTCATGTCCTATTTCACCTGACAAAGATCAACTTAGATCTTCTTTATTGAGCCCATTTGCCTCCCTGACTCTAAGATAACATATCTATGAGATGTCTGGGTAACTTGTAACTTCCCTTTTTCTGGAGTCCCTGGGGCACAACCAAATGTGGTGGGCACCAGGACAGATGCCTCAAATTCCTTCGTTATCATGTAAATTGTTCCTGCACTCACCATCATTTTACTTTTTATCCAATCCCAGGGGTTTCCCACCGCTTTGCTTTCTTCCGCCTCCTTAATCCATAACCAATGAATTTCATGTAACCCACCTATGTCCCTCCTTTGATTGCAATGTATAAATAGAAATGTAACCCGCCATTCTTCGGAGCATTATCTCAATCCATTGAGCTTCCGCTTCCCAGCATATGTCGATAGTTTGGCTCAAATAAACTCACAAAAATTCTTTACAGGTTTCAATGTTGGCTTTTTGTTTTTGTTTTGTTTTTTTCGTTAACAAGTGAGTATACAATATGATTGCACACTCAAGTGCAGAGCTCTAGTGATCACTGGCAGTATAAGTCACATGGAACATGTCTCTTCAGTGGCCTTGTCAGGGTTAAGACTAGGCCACTGAAGAGACATGTTCCATGTGACTATGTGTCCTGCTCCCTGTGGCCCCAGTAAACTCTCCTAACTTCCTATATCATACGGAACTTACAGAAAATCTATATATCTCATGGGGCACTTCAGCTCTTCTCTCTCCCTGTGGGCAGAACCCCACCTTTTCTATCCTGGTTGGATGCCCTGCCTCGTCATCTATACTTGGCGAGTTTCATTTCCTTATCTGCTAACAACCCACTTTTCTAAAAATTGCCTCAAAGCAGAGACAGACCTGGTCATGTTTGAGAGAGAGAAATGCCACATACCTTGCTCCTTTGACCCCTGATGACCAGATCAAGAGGGTATCCTTATCAAAAAAGAACTGATTCAAAGTTAAGCTAGGAATCAATTCACAGGCTGAGACAGTCAATCTCTCTCTCTCTCTCTCTCTCTCTCTCTCTCTCTCTCTCTCTCTCTCTTTTTCTCTTTCTCTCATCATCATCATCATCTTGAATTAGAAAACATAGGAAACAGCATAATTAATTTGGGCTTGTAAGATTGTTCAAAACAACCTCAGGGTTTGGGCCATGTGCAAATAGAGAATGCTTGTGTTGACGAAAGGGGCCACATGCAAACATGACAGCTCAGGGGAGGCCTGCATGGCGGTCTTGCAGACTCAGAGACCTAAACCACAAAGGATGGCCTGAAATTAAACTAAAAGCAGCTATGGTGGGCAGTCACCTCCTAGGCCCGTATCTTCACTGACAAGGTCAAGATTTACCTTAACTGAGCCTACCTGTCTTTTTGCATCTATGATAACACACCCTTGAAATGTCTGGGTAACTTGTAACTTCCCTTTTTCTGGACCCCTTGGGACACAAACTGATGTGCTAGGTGCCAGGACAGAGACCACAAATTCCTTCATTATTATCATGTTAATTGTTCCTGCACCCACCTAAGTATGTGTCCATCATTTTACTTTTATCCAATCCCAGGTGTTTCCCCGCTTTGCTTTCTCCTGCCTCTCTAGTCTATCACCAATGGATTTCATGTAACCCACCTATGTCCCTCCTTTGATGGCAATGTATAAATACAAATGTAACCTGCTATTTCTCCAGAGCATTATCTAAATTCGTTGAGGATCTGCTTCCCGGCATATGTCAACAGTTTGGCTCAAATAAACTCACAAAAATTCTTTACAGGTTTCAATGGTTTTTACGTTAACACTTTCTAAACAGTAAAATAGAATCAGAGAGGCATAGAGACCATGAGGGATGAAAAAAATCAGCTTTGGCCCTTTGCAGCTTCCAGAGCTTGTTCTCATGACAACACGAGATCAAGCATGATCTCGTCCATTGCTCCTGGTCTGTCCCTGCATCCTTGCCTGAGTAGAGTTTCCTTTCCTTGCAGTCTTGGGGCATTAACCCAAGCACTTTTTTCTACATAGAGTTCCTTTTGATTCTTGTCAAATCTACCTTTTCTATGGGATTCTGCTCTTGAACTAAAATTTACCTGTAAAGGTGTGAGCTCAGTCTTCCAACCCTTGAAGAAGCTGCCTTAGCTCACCTGCCAGGAAATGACCTGTAGCCTGACCCACCTGTATGCCCTCCATGGATTTCAACTGTCTCCTCTTATACCAGCCTATCACCCAGCACTGCAATCACCCACCCACAGGCTTGCATCTAATTACAGCATGAGTTGTAAAACCCCTTTGTAGCTAATGACTTTTAAACATATTGTAATAGTGATACAATTGGCTACAGGATATCCTATATAATAAAGAGGTGATATGCAAATTGACCATCACTCCAACACACACGATGGCTGTCCCATGTGGTCAAAGATGGCTGCCCCTATGTGGACACAAGATGGCCACCACAAGATGGCCAGCAGGGGAGGGCGATTGGGAGGGACCAGGCCTGCAGGGGAGGGCAGTTAGGGACCAGGCTAGCAAGGGAGGGCAGTTAGGTGTCGATCAGGCTGGCAGGAGAGTGGTTAGGGGGTTATCTGTCTGGCAGAAAGAAGCAATTAGGCGCAATCAGGCAGGCAGGCAAGCAAGCGATTGGGAGCCAGCAGTTCTGGATTGTGAGAGGAATGTCTGACTGTCTGTTTAGGCCCAATCCCAGCTGAGCTTAAACAGGCAGTCAGACATCCCTCGAGGGGTCCCAGATTGGAGAAGGTGCAGTCTGGGCTGAGGGACACACACACACACACACACACACACACCTTGCATGGATTTTGTGCACCAGGCCTCTAGTATATAATAATGATATCTAGAAATATGTTCCATTTTGCATGCATTGCTTCACCTGTAGCAACCCAAAGAACCATTATAATAAGCATATTTATCTCCTGTCAGGGACAATCTTTTCTCTGTCTCTCCTTGCCAGGGATAGAGGTGAAAAAAACTATTTTTTTTAAATGTAGTTTGTTTAAGTTTATAGAAAGTGCTCACAAACAATATAAACAAATAAAAACCTTTCAATGTGATGGATAGCACTGGATTTCAGTTTAAAGACCTCATGTTTATTTGTTTGTTTGTTTGTTTGTTTAAAAATATTTTTATTCATTTCAGAGAGGAAGGAAGAGGGAGGGAGAGTAGAAACATCCATGATGAGAATCATTAATTGGCTGCCTCCTTAATGCCCCCAACTAGGGATTGAGCCCAAAACCCAGCAGAAATTCCACTGTGACCTCCTGGTTCATAGATCAGTGCTTAACCATTGAGCTATACTAGCTGGGACAAAGACTTCATGTTTAATAAAATTCTTGAATAAAGTATAAAATAGATTAAATGCAGGCAACATATGTAAAAAAAATCAAGGAGGAGAAATCAAGATGACGGCATAGGGTAGACACCTGAATGTGGCCTACCACAACAATTTTGAATTTACAACTGGAAACATCACCCTGAAGCACCAGATGGCTGGCTAAGAGGAGACTCTACCATCTTGGAACGAGAGAGAAGGCATGCTGAGCCTCAGGAACTGTGAAGGCATGGAGAACAGTGCGCGAGAAAAGGCGGCCGCTGAATTCGCTGCTGGTTTGCTTGCGGCACGCGCAGAGAGGGCGCACGGCTAATGTGCAGCTGGCTTTCTTATTAGGGAGGAAAACAAAACAACCCTATTGATCTGTTAGACAGCCCCAGTCAGGGAGAGGCTGGACTGTCAGGCAGTGGGCAGAGATCTCTTAGAGGTGGGTGGAGCCAGCAGCCATTACTGCAGGACTCAGGAACTGGAACCTCATGGGGAGGGGCTGACGGGAAACCAAAGCTTGTCTGCACCACCCTGAGTCTCCGCCCCATCCAAGTGGAACACAGAAGCCCTCTAGGAGGCTGGCTTTCTCATCCAGGAGAAAAAACAAAACAAAAACAAAAACAAAAAACAAACAAACAAAAAAAAAAAAAAAAAAAAAAAACTCCCAACTGCACTGAGAGACAACTCTGAGCTGGGAAAAAACTGGCTGTCAGGGAGCAGACAAAACTCGAGAACAGCCTTTACCTAAGTGGAGCGTGCGCCTGCAACCAATCTTGTGGGTCTCGCTGCAAACAGGACTTTCCTAAGGTGGGGAACCAAAGCTTGTCTGTGCCACCCTGAGACTCCGCCCCATCCAAGAGGAGCACAGAAGCCCTCCTAGCTGAGACACTGCTGATCCTCACAGCCAATTGGCTTGGACATCAACACTTCCCAGTGATACCAACAACAAGGAAGTCTTAACAACAAGACTACACATACAGCCCACAAAGGGCTACACCAAGACTGTTCACCTCAGGTAACTGGGAAGGCTGTGCTACTGGGCTCTACCAAAACACTTAGCACAGAAAACTATTCCATCAAATCAGCGAAGCAGTTAAAATTCAGAGAAGAGGCAGGACACAAAGGAAGGAGATGGAGGAGAGTAAAAGAATGAACTTTAAGTTCAAAACTACAGTTATAAGGTTTTTCAAGAATTTCCTAAAAAAGGCCAATAAAATAAACGAGACCTATGAGGATATGAAAAGGGATCAACTAGAAATAAAAAGGGATCAACTAGAAATAAAAAGGGATCAACTAGAAATAAAGAAAACATTGTCTGAAATAAAAAATATTACACAAAGTCCTAAAAACAGAATGGAAGATCACAGGAATCAAGACAAAGATTTGGAACACAAAGAGCTAGAGGACACTCCTCCACAGAAGCAAGAAGATAAGAGAATCCAGCCAAAACCGGTTTGGCTCATTGGTAGAGTGTTGGTCTGTGGACTGAAAGGTCCCAGGTTTGATTCTGATCAAGGGCATGTACCTGGGTTGCGGGCACATCCCCAGTAGGGGGTGTGCAAGACGTGGCTAGTCAATGTTTCTCTCTCATCGACGTTTCTAACTCTCTATCCCTCTCTCTTCCTCTCTGTAAAAAATCAATAAAACATATTTTTTTAAAAAATAGATAAGAGAATCCAGAAAGTTGAAGATAGTGTAAGAAGCCACTGGGACAATTTCAAGCAAACCAACATCAGAATTATGGGGGTCCCAGAAGAAGAGAGAGAGGAAGATACCGAAAACATACTGGAAGAAACAGTGATAGAAAACTTTCTTTACTTGGTGAAAGAAATAGACTTACAAGTCCAGGAAGCACCTAGAACCTCAAACAAAAGGAATCCAAAGAGAAACACACCAAGACACATCAAAATTAAAATTCCAAGAGCAAAAGACAAAGAGAGAATATTAAAAGCAGCAAGAGAAAAGCAGGTAGTTACCTATAAAGGAGCATCCATACGATTGTCAGCTGATTTCTCAACAGAAACCATGCAGGCCAGACAGGAATGGCAAGAAATATTCAAGGTGATGAATAGCAAGAACCTACAGCCAAAAATACTCTACCAGCAAAGCTATCACTCAGAATCGAAGGCCAGATAAAGAGCTTCACAAATTAGAAAAAGCTAAAGGAGTTCATCACCACCAAACCAGAATTATATGAATTGCTGAAGGGTTTCTTTAGGAAGAGGAAGAAGATAAAGATAAAAATTATGATCAACAAATACGTAACTATCAACAAGTGAAACTAAAAGCCAAGGGAATTAAAAAACCTGATGAACAATATTAACCTGATGAATATAATAGAATATAATAGAATATAATAGAATCAGAGGTGTGGAAGGGGAGTGGACTGACAATTCTCAGGGAAAAAGGAAGTGGGGGTGCAGGAAGAGACTGAACAAAAACTGTGCACCTATGGATGAGGACAATGGGGGGTGGGGAAAGGGCAGAGGGTGGGGTGGGAACATGGTGGAGGGGAGCAATGGAGGTGGGGGGAAAAGAGGAACATTTGTAATAATCTGAACAATAAAGATTTATTTAAAAAATAAAAATAAAAATAAAATAAAAAAATCAAGGAGTTACCTAATACCAATCTAAAGCCAGGGAACTTTACTTTATTCTTGTATTCAACGGATCTAAGAGGGGTAGTGAGGAAGGCATTTACTCAGCTGGTTTTCAGTCTTAAAAAAAAGACAAGAAGGTGAGGGGGAAAAATAAAATAAAGACAAGGGGCTTAATTACAAGTTGCTGTGATTCTTTTTGAGCATTGTTTACTTACTAGTCATATCCTTAAACAATCTGCAATAGGCTCAGAAGGTATCTGGGGAGGCAACTATACAGATTATTTAAATTCTTCAGTTTGGGAATTTAAACAGATTAGGATTATGGAAGATAGTTTTAGCCATTCAGCAGAAAGGAAAATGCAATATTGAAAGGACAGAAATAATGCAGCAGAAAGATCCACTGTGGGGTAGCTGCCCAGCTAAGATTCTCCTCTCCAAAAACTCCTCCCAAATACATAGGGCTGGAGCTGAGGGCCCTGGCCTCATGCCATGCTCCAGCGCTTGTTATCTGTCACTCGGTAGCTTTGTCTTTACATTCTCAGTGTTGTTTTGAGGATTAAATAAGATAATGCTGAGACCAACACCTGGCAACTAGTACATAATAAATGTCAGCCATTGTCGCTAAGCACCGCTTGCCTAACTGGCTGCACTAGAACCAACAGATCTCTCCCTGGGGCTGTGAGGTTGGGATCAGCCAGTCATTACGTGCAGCTGGGCCTGGAGTTTGAAACCTCTGACCTTAGCTTTGAGGTCTGAGGAGCAGAGAATGAGTTTTAAAAGAGGAAAAACCAGCCTGAGTGGAAGAAAGTCCAACCTGGCTCCCCATCATTTCTCTTTGCCACTTCAGGTTCCGCTGAGCCTGCTGGCCTGTCTGCCCTGTGTCCATGTGCAGAAGGTTGGTGTTTTTTTTTAAGTGCCCTTTGCATTTAGACGGATTCCAGGGGCCTTTTATTTGCAGTCAAGAATCTTACCCAGCACATCTACACCTATAAAAAAAAAAAAAAGTGAAATGTGCTGAGCAAGAAAAAGCAGAAGGTGCGGACTTGAAAATCCCTGATTATCAGAGCGCAAAGGACTGAAATGTCACAAGTGAATGGCAACATTTTCCCTCTGTCTAACGAATGAGCACTGGGTATCTTTCCCAGAAACTATCCACCTGCTTCTGCCCCCACCCCCCTGCCACCCGCCCCCTGCATTTGATCTTTTTTGATTCAAAGATATAGGAGATTAGGTATTATTCCAGAGCTTTGTTAAATAAAATAAAGGTACTTAGCAGGTGGGTCCAGGGTGATTTGCAACCATAGGCCAAAGTCTTTAAAAGGAAATTTTGTTAGTTTTAAGTGTCAAAATAAAAACACCAGAAATGTTTTTTTCTCCCCCTCTCTCAACTCCACCATATCATGGATATAACAATATAAAAAGAATTTCCTTCAGCCCAAATGAAAACAAAAAGGGGCTTGGGAACCTGAGTCCTTATTCAGGCTCTTTACCCTTGAATAAGTCACTTCCCTTTAAGGATCCCAAGAATCCATTCCCTCCAATCCAGACGTGTTCAGGCGAGGAGGGCCTCATGCCTAGATAACGTTGTCATTTACTTCAGTGCCTCCCATTAATTTTGACTGTACTTCTCAGAAGAATCGTGCTGGCAAAATCTAAGAGAGATTCTCAAAAAATGGATCCAGAGGTTTTACCATTTGGTCTTTGTGTCAGCAGCACAAAGACCCGCTTCCAAGAAATCCCAACAACGCGCCCCCCCCCCCCCGCCCCTGAGCCAGCAGGTGGGCGCAGCATGGCTGGTGCTCTCAGGAGACCTGGCTGGAATGCCTCTATGAGTTGAGCTGGGTGGTACACTAAAATACAAATGACATTCTGGAAAAACAACCTACCTGGATTGAAGTAAAAAATAATATTTAATAAATCTTGGTCTCCCCACGTGATGGCATTCTTGTACTTCTGGTATAGAGGGTACAGCATGTCCTCCCAAGCCAGTCCTGTTGGAATCATGCTGTTCTGGAAAAGAGGAAACCATTGGAGCAGCTGAAGCAGCAAATCCATCTTGTCCACTGAGAAACAATGGAGAGGGACCGCCCCCCGCCCCCCCCCCCCCAAAAAAAAGCACGTGGAGGAGTGCTGCTGACTTCCAGGCACAGCACACAGTGACACAGGCTGTCACAGCAGTTACATGTGCTGTGGACACTGAATGCACCAGGGACTGGGAGTTGGGATGTGATTTTTACTTTGAAAAACATGCCCCAAATGAACCTCTTTCCTTAAGCGTGGCAGCTTAAGGAAAAACACACTTTTCCTGTCTTAAAATAATAATTTAATTTTAAAAATAAAAGCAGAGAAACCAAGATGGCGGCATAGGGTAGACACCTGAATGCAGCCTACCACATCAAATTTAAATTTAGAACTGGAAAATGGGGAAACATCGCCCTGAATCACCGGACGGCTGGCTGAGAGAAAGCTCTACCATCTGGAAAGGAAAGAGAAGGCACACAGAATTTCAGGAACTGTGAAGGTGCGGAGAACTGTGCACGCAAAAAGGTGGCTGCCAGACTTTGCTGCTGGCTTGCTTGCAGAGCGTTGAGAGGCCAGGCCGAGTTCGCTGCTGGCTTACTCCCTGTGCATGGAGAGGGTGGACAGCTAATGCGCAGCTGGCTTTCTTGTGTGGGAGGAAAACAGAACCACCCGATTGCTCTGATAGACAGCCCCAGACAGGGAGAGGCCAGACTGTCAGACAGTGGGCAGAGATCTCTTGGAGGTGTGTGAAGCCAGTGGCCATTACTGCGGGGACTCAAAAACCAGACCCTCATAGGGAGAGGCTGAATAAAGCTTGTCTGCACCACCCTGAGACTCCGCCCCATCCAAGCAGAGCACAGAAGCCCTTCCAGTGGCTAGCTTTCTCATTCGCTGCGAATAGGACTCTTCTAGGGAACAACAGACAGGAATCTAAAGCTTGTCTGCGCCTATACCAAAGAGGTGCGCGCGCCTGCAACCGATCTTCGGGATTCACCAAAGCTTGGCTGTGCCACCCTGAGACTCCGCCCATCCAAGTGGAGCAGAGAAGCCCTCCTAGCTGAGACACTTCTTATCCTCATAGCCAATTGGCTTGGAGATCAGTGCTTCTCAGTGACACCAACAACAAGCAAGGCTTAACAAGACAGCACACACAGCCCACAAAGGGCTACACCAAGACTGTCCACCTCAGGTAACTGGGAGGCTGACCCACTCAACCATATAGGACACCTTAGCACACAAAGCCACCCTACCAACTCAGGGAAGCTGTGAAAATGCCGAGACAAGGAAACAGATCACAAGCAAAAGAAATGGAGGACAAGAAGCGACTGGATATAGAGTTCAAAACCACACTTATAAGGTTTTTTCAAGAGTTTCCTAGAAAAGGCCAATAAAACAAGACCTATGAGGATAGGAAAAGGGATCAATAAGAAATAAAGAATACATTGTCTGAAATAAAAAATATTATACAGAGTCCTAAAAACAGAATGGAAGATCGCAAGAATCAAGTCAAAGATTTGGAACACAAAGAGCCAGAGGACACTCCTCCACAGAAGCAAGAAGACAAGAGAATCTATAAAGTTGAAGATAGTGTAAGAAACCTCTGGGACAATTTCAAACGAACCAACATCAGAATTATGGGGGTCCCAGAAGAAGAGAGAGAGCAAGATGGCAGCAGAGGCGCGCGCATGCTGGGACCTAGAAAACATACTGAAAGAAATAGTGACAGAAAACTTCCCCCACCTGGTGAGAGAAATAGACTTACAAGTCCAGGAAGCACCCAGAACCCCAAACAAAATGAATCCAAAGAGAAACACACCAAGACACATCAAAATTAAAATTCCAAGAGCAAAAGACAAAGAGAGAATATTAAAAGCAGCAAGAGAAAAGCAGGTAGTTACCTATAAAGGAGCATCCATACGATTGTCAGCTGATTTCTCAACAGAAACCATGCAGGCCAGACAGGAATGGCAAGAAATATTCAAGGTGATGAATAGCAAGAACCTACAGCCAAAAATACTCTACCAGCAAAGCTATCACTCAGAATCGAAGGCCAGATAAAGAGCTTCACAAATTAGAAAAAGCTAAAGGAGTTCATCACCACCAAACCAGAATTATATGAATTGCTGAAGGGTTTCTTTAGGAAGAGGAAGAAGATAAAGATAAAAATTATGATCAACAAATACGTAACTATCAACAAGTGAAACTAAAAGCCAAGGGAATTAAAAAACCTGATGAACAATATTAACTAGTGAATATAATAGAATCAGAGGTATGGGGACTTCCTGGAAGATGGCATAAGCCAGGTAAACATTTGTACGTGCTGCCTCTTACAACCACATCAGTGCTGCAACTGGGGACCTTACCTGAGACCTGAAAAAAACATAACTGTGGGGGCCCCAACCGGGTGCAGACACGCGGATTCCACAGAAAGGTTGGATTTTTCCAGGGATGACGCCGGTTGTCTGTTTTCCAACAGTGAAAGTGGCAGTTGCAGCAGCCGCAGAAGCTGCCGCCGCTATGGCAGCAGAGGCGCGTGCATGCTGGGACCTCAGAAATCTGTGTCCACAAAAGCCCCCCGCTGTTGGGTCTGGTGTGATTCAAGAGAGTGGATGGGGGTCCACAAGGTTGATAATAGTGGGATTCTTTAGGAAGCAACCCATTCTGATCCGACACGGAGGGAGAACATAGGAGTTGGAAAGCAGTCTGTTTGTAAGTGCGCGCAGACATACCCATCGCCCACCTGGGCTGGTTCCCCTGCAACACTTTGCTTCTGATTACAAAGGAGAGATCACGCAGATTGGCTGGGCCTAAGAGACAGCAGGGGGAAACTGCTTTTCTGGAAGCTGAGAAGCAGAACGGGGAGAAATCATCCAGGATTCATCTCCGAGGCAAATACAAACAAACAAACAAACAAAAAAAAAAAAAACTGGTATTGAGTGCCACAGAAAAAGAAGGCTAGAGCAGCCAAAAAGATGGGGACATCAATCCAGAAACACTGCCACCTAGGATCTGGAGTACAAACTGACTGTGTTTATTACTAGTTTTATTTTATCAAAAACCAAGAAACTAAGGAATCGCCACTGAGGTGCAGCAGAACGAAGGGAACTGCAGTACTGTCTGGACTGAGAAACAGGCGTGCCAAACAGCATAATGGAAGAAGTGAATGGCCTTCACAACTGAACACTTTTTTTGCTAAATTCTTTTCATTTTTTCTTTTTTTAAATTATTATTTTATTTTTTATTTTATTTTCATTTTTTGCATCTTTTACTTAAGAAACAAATTTTTTCCTTTTTTTCCTCACTTGATTTTAACTTTTTAATTATTAAATTTTTAGTTTCAATAAGCATTATTACTACTGCCATTTTGATTTTTTTAAGTGCCATTTTATTTTCTCTTTATTTTACATTGGAATTAATGTTCTTCATTTTATTTTCATTTCTCCTCTAACATTGTTTAACCCTATCTCAAAACAACCTTTACACCATCACTCTCTTTCTAACCTTTCCCCTTTTGCTATCCTGTTTATGTTAACCCTTTCCTGCTTTAGATTTTCCTTACGCTTTCTGTATCCCACCCTGCTAAAATTTCTACCCTACCTATATATCTAATTTCCAATCTCCTGTTCCAAGTGCATACACACCCCTCTCTGAGCTGTATTAATTAGCAAAAAACAAACAAACAAAAAAAACTGTTTTCCTCAATGTCCTTTGGATGCTGTTTGGGGTAATGTTGATTATATTGTATTTTTATGCTTTTTAGTGAGAATATTTTGGTTATTCTTTTTTTGTCGCGGTTGCTTGGTATTTTCTTATTTGATTGGTTTTTGTTTGTTGTTTTTTGTTTTTTATTTTTTTTATTTTTACTTCTGTTTTATTTTTACTTCTGTTTTCCCTTCCTTTGCTGGAAATCAGGGGGTGTTGTAGATTGTATCATTCTCCAGGTGCTGCTGCCAGCATTTGTTGGAGTTAGTGGATGTTCAATTGAAATTATCTCCCCATATATATAGTTTATTCCCCTTTTATCTCTTATTCTATTTCTTTCTCTCTCTCTCTCTCTCTCTCTCTCTCTCTCTCTCTCTCTCTCTCTCTCTCTCTTTCTTCTCCCTGTTTCCCAATTTCATTTGGAATATATATATATATATATATATATATATATATATATATATATCCTTTTTCTATCTTTTTCTTTTGCTCCCTCCCTCTTCTCTTTTTACTCTTCCTCTTTCTCTCCTATCCCCTAATTTGCCTTTCCCTAGTGGTCACCTTTATTGGAGGTTATTAATATCGCAAATTCAGTTCTGTTCAGTGCCTTGTGTGTTGTGCCTGGTTGTGTTGTATTTTGTGCCTTTAAACCAACGCAGGAGAGAGAGATCTACATAACCAGACATCCTGAAAAGAGAGACCATGGAGAGACAAAGAAACAGCCCACAAATGAAAGAAAAGCAGGCATCACCAGAAAAGGAAGTAAACGAGTTAGAGGCAAGCAACCTACCAGAGCAAGAATACAGAGTAATGATCATAAGATGGCTCAAAAGAATGGAAGACATCCAGGTTGCTGCAAATGATGAGAATTCCTTCTTCTTTATGGCAGCATAGTATTCCATTGTGTAGATGTACCATAGTTTTTGGATCCAAGAGACAGATATAGAGAAAGTAAAGCAACAGGCAGACTGTCAAATTACAGTGGGGAGGGTAGGGATATCAGGGGGAGATAATAGATCAACCGAAGGACTTGTATAAATGCATATAAGTACAACCAATGGACATAAAACTATGGGGAGGGAGGGGATGTGTGGGAGGGAGGGAGGGGGGCAATAAAAAAAAATCAAGAAAATATGTAAAAAATAAATAAATAAATAAATAAATAAATAAATAAATAAAAAGAATGGAAGACAAATTTGACAATATGAGTAAGACCCAAGAGGAAATGAAGAAGAACCAAGAGGAAATGAAGATGACTCAGGAAGAAATGAAAAATAACATCGCGAGACACCAAGATGGCGGCATAGGGTAGACACCCGAATGCAGCCTACCACAACAAATTTGAAGTTAGAACTGAAAAACAGGGGAGGCATTGCCCTGAAGTGCCGGACAGCTAGCTGAGAGGAGGCTCTGCCATCTAGGAAGGAGAGAGAAGGCACGCTGAACCTCAGGAACTGTGAAGGTACGGAGAACTGTGTGCGCGAAAAGGCGCTGGCTTACTCCCAGCGCGGGGAGAGGAAGGGCCAGACAGAGATTGCTGCTGGCTTACTACCGGCGCAGGCCAGGCTGAGTTCGCTGCTGGCTTACTCCAGGTGCCCGGAGAGGGCGGACAGCTAACGCGCAACTGGCTTTCTTGTTCAAGAGGAAAGCAGAATCAGCCTATTGCTCTGATAGACGGCCCCAGACAGGGAGAGGCCAGACTGTCAGGCAGCAGGCAGAGATCTCTCAGAGGTGTGTGAAGCCAGAGGCCATTACTGCGGAACTTGGGGAGGAGCCCAAGGGAAAACAGTTTGTCTGCACAAACCTGAGATTCCGCCCAATCTCTGGCTGAGCACAGAAGCTCCCCCAGAGGCTGGCTTTCTCTAAGGAGGGACTGGCAGGAACCCAAAGCTTGTCTGTGCCTTAACCAAAGAGGTGCGCGCGTCTGCAACCATTCTTCCAAAACTCTCCGAGAACACGTCTTTTCTAAGGCGAGACTGACAGGGAACCAAAGCTTGTCTGTGCCACCCCGAGACCCCGCACTATCCAAGCGGAGTACAGAAGCCCTCCTAGCTGAGACTCTGCTGATCCTCACAGCCAATTGGCTTGGAGATCAAAGCTTCCCAGTGATACCAACAATAAGCAAGGCTTAACAACAAAACTGCACACACAGCCCACAAAGGGCTACACCAAGACTGTCCACCGCAGGTAACTGGGAAGGCTGTGCTACTGGGCTCTACCAGAACACCTAGAACACAAAGCTATTCCATCAAATCAGGGAAACAACTAAAATGCAGACAAGAGGAAGGAGACAAAGGAAGGAGATGGAGGAAAAGAAAAGATTGGACATTGAGTTCAAAACTACAGTTATAAGGTTATTCAAAAATATCCTAAAAAAGGCCGATAAAATAAATGAGACCTATGAGGATATGAAAAGGGAGCAACTAGAAATAATAAAGAATCAACAAGAAATGACGAAAACATTATCTGAAATAAAAAATATTATACAAAGTCCTAAAAACAGACTGGAAGATCACAAGAATCAAGACAAAGATTTAGAACACAAAGAGCCAGAGGACACTCCTCTGCAGAAGGGAGAAGATAAGAGAATCCAGAAAGTTGAAGATAGTGTAAGAAACCTCTGAGACAATTTCAAGAGAAACAACATCAGAATTATGGGGATTCCAGAAGAAGAGAGAGAGCAAGATACAGAAAGAATACTGAAAGAAATAGTGACAGAAAACTTCCCCCACCTGGGGAAAGAAATAGACTTACAAGTACAGGAAGCACGCAGAACCCCAAACAAAAGGAATCCAAAGAGGACCACACCAGGACACATCATAATTAAAATTCCAAGAGCAAAAGAAAAAAAAAGAATATTAAAAGCAGCAAGAGAAAAGCAGGTAGTTACCTATAAAGGAACACCCATACGATTGTCAGCTGATTTCTCAACAGAAACCATGCAGGCCAGACGGGAATGGCAAGAAATATTCAAGGTGATGAATAGCAAGAACCTACAGCCAAAAATAATCTACCCAGCAAAGCTATCACTCAGAATCAAAGGACAGTTAAAGAGCTTCACAAATAAAAAAAAGCTAAAAGAGTTCATCACTGCCGAACCAGAATTATATGAATTGCTGAAGGGGGTTATTTAGGAAGGGGAAGAAGATAAAGATAAAAATTATGATCAACAAATACGTAACTATCAACAAGTGAATCTAAAAACCAAGGGAATTAAAAAAAATCTGATGAACAATATTAACTGGTGAATATAATAGAATTAGAGGTATGGAAGGGGAGTGGACTGACGATTCTCGGGGAAAAGGGGAGTGAGGGTGCGGGAAGAGACTGAACAAAAACTGTGCACCTATGGATGAGGACAATGGGGGATGGGGAAAGGACAGAGGGTGGGGTGGGAACCTGGTGGAGGGGAGCAATTGAGGGGGGGAAGAGGATCACATTTGTAATAATCTGAACAATAAAGATTTATTTAAAAAAAAAAAAGAAAAATAACATCGCTACTATGAAGAACTCAATAGAAAGCATCAAGAGCAGACTAGAAGAAGCAGAGGACCGCATAAGTGAGCTAGAAGACAAGATGGAAAAAAAAATACCCAATTAGAGCAGCTTCTAGAAAAAAAATTAAAAAGCAGGAGGAGAGCCTACGGGAGCTTTGGGACAATACAAAACAAAACAATATTAGAATAATAGGGTTTCCAGAAGGAAAGGAGACTGAGGTTGGCATGGAAAAAGTATTTTAAGAAATAATGACAGAAAACTTTCCTTAGATAGAGAAGAAAAAACCCACACAAATCCAAGAAGCTCCCAGAGTCCCAAGCAAAATGAATCCCAGTAGACCGACGCCAAAGCACATTATAATTAAATTGGCAAACAACAATGACAAAGTAAGAATCTTAAAAGCAGCCAGGAAGAGACAGAAAGTTACATACAAAGGAACCCCCATCAGACTAACAACTGATTTCTCAACAGAAACTTATCAGGCCAGAAGGGAATGGGATGAAATATACAAAGTCATGAAAAGGAAGGGTCTGAATCCAAGAATACTTTACCCAGAAAGGCTATCAATCAAAATTGAAGAGGAAATCAGGAGCTTCACAGACAAAAAAAGGACTGAAGGAATTTATTTCCACCAAACCAGCAGTGCAAGAAATGCTAAAGGGCCTACTGTAAAAATAAATAGGAAGCATAGAAGGAACACAGGGGTATAGAATAAAAATGGCAACAAGTAACTTATCAATAATAACTTTAAATGTAAATGGATTAAACGCTCCAATCAAAAGACATAGGGTAACAGACTGGATAAGAAAACAACACCCATACATCCGTTGTTTACAAGAAAACCACCTCAGAAAAAAAGACACCCACAGACTGAGGGTGAAGGGATGGAAAAAGGTTTCCTGGTGAATGGAAATGAAAAAAAAGCTGGGGTAGCAATACTTATATCTGACAAATTAGATCTCAGAGTGAAGGACATAATAAGAGATAATGAAGGCCACTTCATAATACTAAAGGGAGCAATCCAACAAGAAGAAATAACCCTGGTAAATATATATGCACCCAATACGGGAGCACCCAAATACATTAAAAAAAACTGCTGGAGGACATTAAGGGAGAGATTAATAGCAATACAATCATAGTAGGAGATTTTAATACCCCACTGTCACCCTTCGACAAATCATCTAAACAAAAAATCAGCAAAGAAATATCAATCCTAAACCAGATGGAATTAATCGACATCTTCAGAACATTCTACCCCAAAGCCACAGAATATACATTCTTCTCAAGTGCACATGGGACATTCTCAAAGATAGACCACATTTTGGGAAATAGGCAAAGTCTCTTCAAATTCAAGAACATAGAAATCATATCAAGCATCTTCTCAGATCATAGTGGCATAAAACTGGAAATTAACTACAATAAAAATAATCCAAAGAAATCAAACACATGGAGACTAAACAACATGCTATAAAACAAGGACTGGGTTACCAGAAAAATCAAGGAAGAAATTAAAAACATCCTGGAAACAAATGACAATGAAAACACAACAATCCAAAATCTATGGGACACAGCAAAAGTAATTTTGAGAGGGAAGTTCATGTCCCTACAACCCTATTGCAAAAAAACAAGAAAAAAATGGTCACAAATTATCTAACTCTACAACTCAAAGAGTTAAAAAAAAAAAAAAGAGCAACAAGAAAAGCCCAGTGTAAGCAGATGGAAGGAAATAATAATCAGAGCGGAGATAAACAACATAGAAACCAAAGAAACAATACATAAGATCAACAAAACCAAGAGCTGGTTCTTTGAGAGGATAAACAAGATAGATGAACCTCTAGCCAGGCTAACCAAGAAGCAAAGAGAGAGGACTCAAATAAACAAAATCAGAAACAAAAGAGGTGAAATAACAACAGACCCCGCCGAAATACAAAGGATTGTTACAAAATACTACGAACAACACTATCCCGACAAACTGAACAACCTGGAGGAAATGGACATATTCCTAGAAAAATACAACCTTCCAAAACTCAATCAGGAAGAACCTAAAAATCTCAATAGAAAAGTAACTTGGGAAGAAATTGAAACAGTCATCAAAAAGCTTCAAGCAAACAAAAGCCCAGGGCCAGATGGCTTCACAGGAGAGTTTTACCAAACATTCAAGGAAGAACTAAAACCTATCCTCCTCAGACTATTCCAAAAAATTCAAGAGGAAGAAACACTTCCAAACTCCTTCTATGAATCCAGAATCACCCTAATACCAAAACCAGATAAAGACAACTCAATGAAAGAGAATTACAGGCCAATATCCCTCATGAACATAGATGCCAAAATCCTCAACAAAATTCTAGCAAATCGGCTCCAGCGGAGCATCACATAGATCATACACCATGACCAAGTAGGATTTATTCCAGGAATGCAAGAATGGTACAATATCCGCAAATCAATAAAAGTGATACATCACATAAACAAATTGAAAAATAAAAATCATATAGTCATATCAATTGATGCAGAAAAAGCATTCGATAAAATCCAACACCCTTTCCTGATAAAAACTCTCAACAAGGTGGGATTACAAGGATCATACCTCAACATAATAAAAGCTATATATGATAATCCCACAGCCAACATCATACTCAATGGGCAAAAACTAAAACCATTACCTCTAAGAACAAGAAGAAGACAGGGATGCCCACTATCACCACTCCTGTTTGACATAGTACTGGAAGTACTAGTCATTGCAATTAGACAATAAGAGGAAATAAAAGGCATCCAAATTGGAAAAGAAGAAGCAAAGCTGTCCTTATTTGCAGATTACATGATATTGTACATTAAAAAAAAACAAAAGACTCCATTAAAAAACTAATTGCCTTAATAAATGAATTTGGCAATGTAGCAGGATACAAAATTAACGGCAAGAAATCTATGGCATTTCTATACACCAACAATGAACTTATAGAAACAGAGACTAAAAAAGCAATTCCATTTACCATCGCACCAAAAAAAATTAAGATACCTAGGAATAAACTTAACTAAGGAAGTAAAGGACCTATATGCGGAAAACTACATGACACTGAAAAAAGAGATAGAGGAAGATGTAAACAGATAGAAGAACATACCATGTTCATGGATTGGTAGAATCAACATCATCAAAATGTCCATACTTCCTAAAGCAATCTATAGGTTCAATGCACTCCCCATTAAAATACCAATCTCATATTTCACTGACCTTGAAAGGACTCTCCAAAAGTTCATTTGGAACAACAAAAGACCCCAAATAGCCACAGCAATCCTGAGAAAGAAGAGTAAAGTAGGAGGGATCTCAATACCAGACTTCAAGCTGTATTACAAAGCCACTGTTCTCAAAACAGCCTGGTACTGGCACAAGAACAGACATATAGATTAATGGAATAGAATCGAGAACCCAGATATCAACCCAAATCATTCTGCTCAATTAATATTTGACAAAGGAGGCACAAATATACAGTGGAGTCAAGACAGTCTCTTCAATAAATGGTGCTGGGAAAATTGGACAAATACATGCAAAAGAATGAAACTAGATCACCAACTTACACCCTACACAAAAATAAACTCAAAATGGATACAGGACTTAAACATAAGATGAGAAACCATTAAAATACTAGAGGCATCCACAGGCAGCAAAATCTCAGACATATGCCAAAAGAACTTCTTCACTGATACTGCCCCTAGTGCAATGGAAGCTAAAAAGAAAATAAACAAATGGGACTACATCAAAATAAAAAGCTTTTTCACAGCAAAAGAAACCATCAACAAAACAACAAGAAAGTCCACTACATGGGAGAACATATTTGCAAATGTTATCACTGATAAAGGTTTAATCTCCAACATCTATAGACAGCTTATACAACTAAATAAAAGGAAGATGAATGATCCAATTAAAAAATGGGCAATGGATCTAAATAGAATATTTTCAAAAGAAGACAGAAGGAAGGCCAAGAGGCACATGAAAACATGCTCAAAGTCACTAATTATCCGAGAGATGCAAATCAAAACAACAATGCGGTACCATCTCACACCTGTCAGAATGGCCAACATCAACAAATCAACAAACGACAAGTGTTGGCAAGGTTGCGGAGAAAAAGGAACCCTGGTGCACTGCTGGTTGGAATGCAGAGTGGTGCGACCACTGTGGAGAACAGTACGGAGTTTCCTCAAAAAACTGAAAATGGAACTCCCATTTTACCCAGTAATCCCACTCCTAGGAATATATCCCAATAAACTAGAAACACCAATCAGAAAGGATATATGCACCCCTATGTTCACAGCAGCACAATCTATAATAGCTACAATTTGAAAACAGCCTAGGTGCACGTCAGCAGATGATTGGATCAAAAAACCATGGTACATCTACACAATGGAATACTATGCTGCCATAAAAAAGAAGGAATTCTCATCATTTGCAGCAACCTGGATAGAATTGGAGAACATCATGCTGAGTGAAATAAGCCAGTCAATGAAAGAGAAATACCACATGACCTCACTCATTTATGGATATTAAATAACATTATAAACTGATGAACCAAAATACAGATATAAAGACAGTAAAGCAACAAGCAGACTGTCAAATTACAGCGGGGAGGGTAGGGAGGTCTGGGGGAGATAAGAGATCAACCGAAGGACTTATATACATGCATATAAGTACAACCAATGGACACAAAAGGGAGGGTATGTATGGCAGGGGGGGACAATGTTAAAATATGTACACAGATAATAATTTAATGTAAAAAAAAATTAAAAAAAAAAAAGAATCAGAGGTATGGAAGGGGAGTGAACTGACGATTCTCGGGGGAAAGGGGAGTAAGGGGTGCAGGAAGAGCCTGAACAAAAACTGTTCACCTATGGATGAAGACAATGGGGGTGTGGAAAGGGCAGAGAGTGGGGTGGGAACCTGGTGGAGAGGAGCAATGGGGGGGAGGGAAATGGGGAACATTTGTAATAATATAAACAATAAATATTTATTTAAATAAATAAATAAATAAATAATATTTTACATTCATAGAATAAATATTGAAATAGCATAAAAAGATCTAAAATATAGCAAAAGTCCTCTTCCTCCATCATCCTACAATTCCCATTTCCACTTTCCCTACAAGTATCCACAATTAACAATTAATGGTCTCTTAGGTATTTTTCTGGAAATTTCTAAAGCATAAAAGGGATCATACCCTACAATATTATGCTTTGTTCCATTTTATTTTTTTTCACTTAATATTGTTTATTTATCTTATAGATTTACCTAATTCTTTTTAACAGGAGGATAATTTTTTACTAGTTTTCTATTTATGTTCCGTTAGGAGCATTCCTGTTATTTGTTGGATAAAAAAACGAGGCCAGGTACAGCCATGCACAAAGATCTGTGTACGTAGGTAAATAACCCTATGGCAATGCCAAGGACTATTCCCAAGGTTTCTGAAGCATTGGATACGCTCAGAGTCCAAACATGACAGGCCTCAGAAATGCAGCGCAATAGTCCCAAATGGAAACTCAGCTAAAGATTTAGATTTAATAACCCCCTGGGCTTTTCCTGAGCAGACAAATACCCCCAAACCCTCCAAACACCATTCCCTGGCTCCTTTCATCCCTACCTGTCTATTTCCAAATCAGCACACTGACTCTCTGGAAAAGACAAAATTCCAAATTTTAAACAAGGAAATATAAAATACTTCCTTACCTTGAACTGGGTGCTTCTTATACGAGTTAAATTCATTAGCATGACTCCTGAATTAACTCCTGCAGAGCCATAGAAAGGGTGCTGGGCAAAGCGGCTATACCAGCCGGTCTTGGGGATTTCATGCTCAGGGGCCATGGCGGCAAGCTGGGTGGCGTTGAACTGCCACAGGAGCTTCCAGATGTCTTCGATGGGCCTCAAGAAGAGGACGTCCGTGTCCACGTAGAGGAGCGAGTCCACGTCCTTTAAAACCACCTGTGTGACAGGGAAGGGGAGGAGGGAGGAAACAGAAACAAGTCAGGAGCAAAGGAAGTGGCCTGATTTCAATGATGCCACCAATTTTCATCGATTACTGTTGAGTTTAGAAAGGGAACTCTCTTAGCTCCCATACCTCCATCTCCTTTGACTTGAGTGGTTAAGTATAAATTAAGGGGTAAACACTCAAAGGAAGATAAATCTTCATCTATGTTGGTCCAATTTCAGGGCCCACTATTCCATTTGGTAAAGGCTAAATTTTCAAAGGAATGAAAACATCACCAAATTACTGTGGCTCTGTCTTCTTCCATCCCCCCAGAAGGCCATCTGATTTCTCTTTTTGGAACAGTTGGGTCTGGCATTATACAACTTGACAGAACATTTACTCCAAAGCATGGCGTGAGCTGTGCTATACGGCAGATTACATGGTGACTAACGGAAGCTTTGTAGTCTAGAGCCCCAGTGCGAAACTCTGGTAAGATAAGCAGTTAGCAAAGGAGAACTTTTGGAACAAAGCATGGCGTGAGCTGGTTTTGAAACCAGCTCACGCCATGCTTTGGAGTAAATGTTCTGTCTCCGTATCCATTAGTTTCTAGTGTTGATGGGTATGGCTCTGCATCTTTTTGAAATCTATTTTGAGCCAAGATTTAGACTTGGGAATAGGGAAACTTTTTCTCTAAAGGGCCAGAGAGTAAATATTTTAGGCTCTTGCAGCATGAAACCATCCATCGACAATGCATAAATAAATGAGCATGGCTGTATTCTAATAAAACCATATGATTTATTCTAATAACACATTATATGAAATTTGAATTTCATGTAATTTTTAAATCTCACAAAATATTCTTTTAAATTTTCAACCATGTGAAATGTAAAAGCTGCTCCTGTTGCAGGTCATTCAAGCAAAATCACTTAGTAAATGAGTTCTCCTTTGCTAACTGCTTATCTTACCAGAGTTTTGCACTGGGGCTCTAGACTACAAAGCTTCCGTTGGTCACCATGTAATCTGCCGTGCTTTGCTGTTGTTCCTCAAACTTAGTGGTAGATTAAACCAAAGAAGGATTTGAATCCTCCTAGACCCCTGGCTTAACATCATCCTAATACCATTACTGCCCTTGTTACAGACAGGATGCCTGTGTCTTTCAAAATTCACATATTAAAGTCCAACCCCCTCCCCCAAAATGTGATGGACCTTTGAGATGGGACATAGGCGGGCATTTGGATTAGATGCGATTAAGACACCAGAGATCTAACTGTTCCAAGAAAAAAGCTAAGAGAGAAAGAGAAGTGGCCATATTGGAAAATGAAAAAATCCAAGCCACAGTAATTAGCTGCTGTTTTCATTCCTTTGAAAGTTCAACCCTTACCAGGGAGCTTGTCCTCTCTTCACCATATGACAACACAAGGAGAAGCAGCTTCTGTAAGCAAAACGGGACTCTCCAGAACTCAGCCATGTTGGTATCAGACTCCGGGCTTCCAAGCTCCTGAACCCTAAAAACATAAGTTTCTGCTAATTAAGCCACCAGTCTGGGCTATGAAGAGCCTTTAGTTATGACAAGCTGACAAAGGTGACACTTCACTGGGATCCCCAATATTTAACACCTAGGAGCAGGTGCTAGTGACATGCCACAGAGGTTTCCTTCTTGAATAATTTGAGAGCTCACTTGATTAGCCACATGACTTATCTTTCTCATCGACTAGAGCAGTGTTTCCCAAACTTTTGACATATGTGTCCCCCTTCTATAATTTTCATAACGCTGAGTACCCCTCGTACTCATGAGAACGTAGAATTAGGCGCAGCTAAGCACGGTGCAGTGCATATCCCCATCAAACTCCGGTGCAACGCGTACCCCAACCAAACTCTTCCTGTACCCCTGGGGGTACGGTTACCACACTTTGGGAAACACTAGACTAGAAGAATAGATTTTACAAACTAATAAAATGAAAAATAATCGTCATCTACCATTTCATAAAAGATTACTTTGACATCCATTTTAATTCACAATTAGGATAAATGCTTTAATTGAGTACACAAACTTAAAAAACACACTAGCCTTTTTTTTTCTCTCTATTTTTCCAGAGTGTTGTGGAGGGAAGGGAGGCTCTACAAAGATATAGTAAACTCGTGTTATAATTAGGTGTCATATGTAAATACAATTATGATGTCTTATTTGTCCAAGACCCATCCCAAGGACTCAACATCCTGCCCATGTATTTTATTGAAAAGGAACAATAAAGCACAGAAAAGTCCTCTATTTAAATTCATGTGGCAAATAATGCTAATGATCTCTAGATTTTGGCTAATAAATTGTAGAAAGGGGCTCTGTGCACCTCTCCCACTTGGACAGTCTGTGCCAGGTTGAGCCCCCACAGGTTCTGACACCTCCCTCGCCCGCAGACTGCTACGGGTGAGCCTGCCAGGCCGCATCACTCCCCCAGGAGCCCGGACCCAGCGTGGAGCACGCAGGTGGGAGGAGGTCAGTTGGGGGCTGTGTCCAGCCCAGAACAGGCCTCCTGCTGGGAAAAGCCCTCCCGGAAGCAGTGCGCGGGCATGCTGGGCGTCACCATTAGGATGCTGGGAGGCCTGGCCCTCTTCTGGGTCATCTTCATCTTGGGCTACGTGGCCGGCTACTTTGTGCAAATAGTGCCGCGGCGCCACGGGCACAGGCCCCTCAACACACATCCTATACAGCCTCTCCCCATCCATGATCTGTAAAGACTCCCCCCATATACATGCACCCCTACAGACCTCCCACATACACGCATCTGTATAAACTCCCACATATACACACATCCTATACAGATCCCCCAACACACACATCCTATACAGACCCCCCAACACACACATCCTATACAGACCACCCAACACACATCCTATACAGACCCCCCAACACAAACATCCTATACAGACCCCCCAACACACATCCTATACAGAACCCCCAACACACAATCCTATACAGACCCCCCAACACACACATCCTATACACACCCCCCAACACACACATCCTATACAGACCCCCCAACACACACATCCTATACAGACCCCCCAACACACACACATCCTATACAGACCCCCCAACACACATCCTATATAGCCCCCCACACACACACATCCTATACAGACCCCCCAACACACACACATCCTATACAGACCCCCCAACACACATCCTATACAGACCCCCAAAACACACATCCTATACAGACCCCCCAACACACACATCCTATACAGTCCACCCAACACACACATCCTATACAGACCCCCCAACACACACACATCCTATACAGACCCCCCAACACACACATCCTATACAGTCCCCCCAACACACACACATCCTATACAGACCCCCCAACACACACATCCTATACAGACCCCCCAACACACACACATCCTATACAGACCCCCCAACACACACATCCTATACAGTCCCCCCAACACACACATCCTATACAGACCACCCAACACACACATCCTATACAGACCCCCCAACACACACATCCTATACAGACCCCCCAACACACACATCCTATACAGTCCCCCCAACACACACATCCTATACAGACCACCCAACACACACATCCTATACAGACCCCCCAACACACATCCTATACAGACCCCCCCACACACACATCCTATACAGACCCCCCAACACACACATCCTATACAGATCCCCCAACACACATCCTATACAGACCCACATACATTCATATCCGTATGACACTCCTACATACACGCATCTATATACTGACACCCCATATACACACATCCCTATACAGACCTTCCCCTATACACAGACACCCCCATACAGAGGCCCCAGGAGCATTGAGAGGAGCCGTGTGTGCCTCTCTGCCCGCCCTCCAAGGGCCAAGACCTGTACTGGAAGCCACTTCCCAGGCAGAGCAGGGAGCGGCCTCACCCTCACCCCAGGCCAGCCCGTGGAGTGTATTAGTCATTAAACGTCTGGTGAATGAAAGACAAAAAAAAATTATAGACTAGGCACCTGTTGCAGGAATATTCCTGCAAGGCTTCCAGCGGGCTTCCCTCCCACCCCCCAACCTCTCCCATGGCCCCCCTCTACCTCTCCCACTGCCGCGGGCAGGGGGGGATGGGTGGGGGATGGGGGGATGGGGGGGATGGGCGAGGGAATGGGGGGGATGGGCAGGGGATGGAGGAATGGGGGGGATGGGCGGGGGATAGAGGAATGGGGGGTTGGGCGAGGGATGGGGGAATGGGGGGGATAGGCGGGGGATGGAGGAATGGGGGGATGGGCAAGGGGATGGGGGAATCGTGGGCATGGGGATAGGGGGATGGGCAGGGGGTGGAGGGGGTGGGGGGATGGGGGATGGAGAAATGGGGGGATGTGGGGATGGGGGGATGGGGGGATGTGGGGATGGGGGGATGTGGGGATGGGGGAATGGGGGGATGTGGGGATGGGGGATGGGCGGGGGGATTGGGGGATGGGCGGGGGGATGGAGGGAATGGGGGAATGGGCGGGAGGATAGGGGGATGGGCAGGGGGATGGAAGGAATGGGGGGATGGGGGATGGGCGGGGGGATGGGGGGATGTGGGGATGGGGGGATGTGGGGATGGGGGAATGGGGGGATGTGGGGATGGGGGCATGGGCGGGGGGATTGGGGGATGGGCGGGGGGATGGAGGGAATGGGGGGATGGGGGATGGGCGGGGGGTGGGGGGAATGGGAGGATGGGGGATGGGCAGGGGATGGGGGGATGTGGGGATGGGGGGATGTGGGGATGGGGGAATGGGGGGATGGGCAGGAGGATAGGGGGATGGGCGGGGGGGTGGAGGGAATGGGGGATGGGGGAATGGGCGGGGATGGGGGAATGAGGGGATATGGGGATGGGGGCATGGGCAGGGGGATTGGGGGATGGGTGGGGGGATGGGGGAATGGGGGGATGGGCAGGGTAAACCCACTGCCCCCTCGGGCACACTGCCACCACCGCAGCGCTCCTCACCCCGCATGCTCCACCGATTGCGCCCGCTGCTGCCACTGCCGCCTCGGGGGCCAGGGGCGCCACTGCTGGTGCCTGGCCCACATGACCTGGCCCCCGCCTCCCCACCACCGCTGCGCACCTCACCCTGCTCCGCAGGCACCGCCAGTGCTCTCCCTCCAGCAGCTCAGCCGCCCGGCTTCCCACTTCCCTCAGTCTTCACTCCTTCCTCCCTCCGCGCATGCAAATTAACCACCATCTTTGTTGGTTTGATTTGCATACTCACTCTGATTGGTTTGTGGGCGTGGCTGGGGCGTGGTTTGTGTGGTGGGGTGGTGGTTAATTTGCATATTACTCTATTATTAGGTTAGATAAAGTCATTTCCTCCAATGTGTTTAAGAAAGTAAGAGACTGCATGGTATTTCATGGTATTTCAGTGAATAAAGCTAATTTAGAAACTAAATCAGAGAGAAAACTATTAGGTCTAGTAATAATTAATGTCGTTTTCTAATACTTTTTTAAATCGAATTTATTTAAACAATACAACAAAATTTAATCAACAATATAGTTGCCGTTGTTTTCTACTACTTGTGCCCAACGCTCAGGAAGCATTTTAATCCCTCTGTTGTAAAATTCTTGTGATTTTGATGCAAAAAATTCGGTCAATGCATTTTTGAGGCATTCTTCATTATTAAATTTTTTTCCAAGAAGAAAGTTTTGCAAAGAACGAAACAAATGGTAATCGGAAGGGGCAATATCAGGAGAATATGCAGGTTGAGGGAGAACTTCCCATTCCAACTGGCGCAGTTTTTCAGCAGTGATTCTTGCAGTATGCGGTCGTGCGTTATCGTGGTGAAGAATTAAGCCCTTCCGATTAATCAGCGCGGGTTCTTTTTCTCTTAAAGCTTGGGCTAACCTTTCCAATTGGGCACTATACACTGCACTTGTAATGGTTTGGTTAGATGGTAAAAGTTCATAATGAAGAATTCCTTTAAAATTCCCCCAAACACACAACATCACTTTTTTCGCATGCAAGTCAGGTTTTGGCGTGGGCTGCTGAGCCTCATTTTTGTCCAACCATTGAGGCCGCCTTTTCAAATTAACATACAGCACCCATTCTTCATCTCCGGTAACAATTTGCTCTAAAAACGGCAAACGGTTTTGACGAGAGAGGAGCGAACTGCAAATTGTGACTCTTTGATTACGGTTGTTGTCGGTCAACTCATGAGGAACCCATTTTCCAAACTTTTGGACTTTGCCAAGTGCACGCAATTGATTGGAAATTGTTTTTTGTGAACAATTTAAAGTTGTCGCAAGCTCTTGTTGGGTAATTTGAGGATTTTGCACCAAAAGAGCTTGAAGAGCTTCTTGATCAAAATTGGACACACGGCCTCGACCACTCTTGTCATCTAACGAAAAATTTCCCTTGCGAAATTTCTAAAACCAACGCTGGCATTTTCTGGCGCTAACTGCATCTTGACCAAGAGCACTACAGATGTTTTTTGCAGCCTCACTTGCTTTTCTTCCTAATTGGAACTCGTAAAGCATGCAGTGCCGAATATGCTCTTCATCCGCCATCTTCTTAGCCCTAGTTCTGCAACAAAAACCAAACCAAACACAAACTTTTTCAAGCAAAACTTGTTAATTGCACTTCACACGTTCTGTAGATATTACGTGTTTGAAGGTTATGTCAATACAAGTCAACGCCAAGCAAGATTTTAAACGAATGTTGAAAACGACATTAATTATTACTAGACCCGATATTCCAACTCATGTGAAATAGAACACGTTTTTCATCATGGCTGATTAGCCAATAAATTCTGAATAAAAATATGTAAATGATGTTTTAATCAGTTAAGGGTTATGAGACATGGGCTCCAAAAATTTAAAGTCAATGGGATTGATTATTTAACTTTTCTTGGCCTTACATTGTTGTTGTTGTTGTTGTTGTTACTTTCTTCAATAAAATAAATTTGTTGCCATCCCTCTTTAAAACAAAAAAGAAGAAAACAGACACACTTGAAGAAGGTCTTGAAAAGGAAAACTAAAAAGGCCTGAAGG
Source organism: Pipistrellus hanaki (assembly GCF_964339955.1). Classification (NCBI taxonomy): domain Eukaryota; kingdom Metazoa; phylum Chordata; class Mammalia; order Chiroptera; family Vespertilionidae; genus Pipistrellus; species Pipistrellus hanaki. Next base: position 6,556,874 of record NC_140515.1, read on the forward strand.
ATTCCATCATGAAGCTACTGGCAATACCTTTAATCAACAGAGAAAAACACAAGTTGCCCAGAATCGTATAATATCAGAACAATTTAAATAGTGCACACTTTCATTCCATCAATACCCTATTATGACATGCAGAGTCTTTTTTACTATTATAAACAACAGCAAAATGAATGTCTTTTTAGGAAAAATTTTAATCACATAGTGTGGTATTTCTTTTTAACTTAGTAAATATTTAGTAAATATTTACATGGTTAAAAAATAAAAGTATATAAAAGTAAATTTCCTGACAAGTTATTCTTCTTTGCCCTTCTGTTATCAGGTCCCCTCCAGAAGTAGCCAATGTTATTGAATTGCTCAGAGTTGTGCCAGAGACTTTTTGGGCATCCTGTGTAATAAAAGCGCAGTATGAACATTGTTCCCTCAACCAGGAGTTGTCTGGGAGTTTGACCAGGGGGGTGGTGTGGCTGGCCAAGGGAAGGGAGGGAGGCTCCGTCTGGTAGCTGGCAGCAGCTAGGGACCCTACCAGTGCACAAATCCTCTTTTGTGCTACAAATGATAGCATACATGATGTTATCATCTCATTTGTTTTATTTTAAAATAGATTTCTATTGATTTCAGAGAGGAAAGGAAAGAGAGATAGAAACATCAATGATGAGAAAGAATCAATGACTGGCTGCTTCATGCACACCCCACACTGGGGATGGAGCCTGCAACCTGGGCATGTGCCTTGACCAGGAATTCAACTGCAGCCTCCTAGTGAGTGCATAGGTTGACACTCAACCACTGAGCCATGCTGGCCAGGCTCATTTGTTTTATTTATTTTTTAAATAAAAGATAAAATAAATGTAGAAGGACTTTTTATATCAGCAAATAAAAATTTCATTTATTATTTTTTATTCATACACAGTATTCCATTGTGTGGATCTACCAAAATTTATTTAGATATCTACAGTAGAACACTTAGGTGTTCTCAAGCTTTTTTATTACAATGTCACAATGAAAAACCTCCTCATATTAATTCATTTCAAACACATATGAGTGTATCTTTAGGATGAATTCATTAAAATGTAATTCCCAGCTGAAACCGATTAGGCTCAGTGGATAGAGCATCAGCCTGCAGACTGAAAGGTTTCAGTTTCGATTCTGGTCAAGGGCATGTACCTTGGTTATGGACACATCCCCAATAGGGGGTGTGCAGGAGGCAGCTGATCAATGTTTCTCTCTCATCGATGTTTCTGAAGATAAAATTGGCAAATGTATTCTCCCATGCAGTGGGTTTTCTTGTTTTGTTAATGGTTTCTTTTGCTGTGCAAAATGTTTTATTTTGATGTAGTCCCATTTGTTTATTTTCTCCTTAGTTTTCATTGTCCTAGGAGATGTGTTAGTAAACATATTGCTATAAGCTATAGCTAATATTTCACTGCCAATGTGTTCTAAGATTTGTATGGTTGCCTGTCTTACGTTGAAGTCTTTTACCCATTTTGAGGGGTTTTTTGTGTGTGTGTGTGTGGTGTAAGTTAGTGGTCTAGTTTCATATTTCGGCATGGATCTGTCCAACTTTCCTAACACCTTTATTAAAGAGGCTGTCTTGACTCCATTATATACTCTTGCCTCCTCTGTCAGATATCAATTGAGCATTCTGGTTTAGGTCGATTTCTGGGCTCTCTGTTTGGTCCCATTGGTCTATATGTCTGTCCTTGTGTACTACGTTGTTTTGAGAACAGTGGCTTTGTAGAATAACTTGATTTCTGGTAGTGATCCCTCCAACATTGTTCTTCTTTCTCAAAATTGTTGCAGCAATTCCAGATTTTTTTTAATTCCATATAAATTTTTGGAGAGTTCATTGTAGGTCTGTGAAATATTCCATTTGTATCCTAATGGGCATTGCATTGAATCTATAGATTGCTTTAGGTAGTAAGGACATTTTGATTATGTTGATTCTACCAATCCATGAACACAATATATTCTTCAACTTGTTTATATCTTCCTCTATCTCTTTTTTCAAAGTCCTGCAATTTTCCAAGTATAACTCTTTTATCTCCTTAGTTAAGTTTATTCCTAGGTATCTTAAATTTTTTGCTACAATGGTAAATGGAATTTTGTTATTTTTTATTTTTAGTTTCTCTTTCTGTGAGTTCATTATCTGTATATATTAAAGCCTAAGTGACCAAATGACCTAACACCAGAACAACCGATTGACCGGTCACTATGATGTGTACAAACCACCAGGGGGCAGATGCTCAACACAGGAGCTAACCCTTGGTAGGGAGTGTGCTCCCACAGTGGGAGTGCTGCTCAGCTGACCAACCCAGGGGCAGCCCCTCACTCCCTCAGTAGTCCTGCAGGTCCAATCTCTGGAGAACGGCCATTCACCAATGGACCAGTGCCACTGGCCTCCTGGAAGTTGGCCTTGGGCACTGTGGTCACTTCCCCTCCCTAGAAGCTCCTCAAGGAATAAATGATATAAAAGCGGCCGCCAGGTGGCTCCTGGCAACCAGTGTGAAAGTCAGCAGGACAGATCTGGATCAGGGGCCAGCAAGGGCAGCTCACCATTTGCCCTGAGGGCTGACCACATCTGGCCCCCCTCCACCTCTAAGGACAGGCATCAGATGCAGGGCTCACAACTGGTGAGAGCCACTGTGGCCGCTCAAGCCACTCCCCATTGGGACTGACTGGGCGGGAGCCTGCTGTAGGCACAGTGGGCTGGGTGAGCGGGAGCAGCAGTCAGGAGTGGCAGGTGGCAAGGGACTGTGGGTTTTGGCTGACCCCTGCAGGCCACCCTGCTGGACACCAACCATGGACAAATGTGTACACTGGGCCTCTAGTCTTTTATAACAGGCAACTTGTGCTTCTTAATACCTTTTGCCTTTTTCACTCCTTCTTAAAGTCCCCTCCCAGATGGCAGTTTATTCTCTATAAGTCTGTTTCTGTTTTGTTTGGTTTGGTTTTTAGATTACACATATAAGTGAAATTATATGATATTTGTCTTTGTCTGACTTATTTTTCTTACCATAAGACCTTCTAGGTCCATCTATGTCGTTGCAAATGACAAGATTTCATTCTTGTTTATGACTGAATAATATTCCATTGTATATATGTACCATTCTTTACCCATTCATTATAAATTGACACTTAGGCTGCTTCCATATCTTGTCTGTTGTAAATAATGCTGCAATAAACATAGGGGTGTATATATATTTTTGAATTAGTATTTTGGATTTCTTTGGATAAACACCTAGAAGAGGAATTGCTGGGTCATATAGTAGATCTATTTTTAAGTATATGTTTTTATTGATTTCAGAGAGGAAGGGAGAGGGAGATAGACACATCAATGATGAAAGAGAATGATTTATTGGCTGCCTCCTATATACCCCATACTGGGGATTGTGCCCACAACTTGGATATGTGCCATGACTTGGAATTGAGCCATGACTTCCTGGTTCATAGACCACTGCTCAATCACTGAGCCACAGTGGCCAGGCTAATAGATCTAATTTTAATTTTTGAGGAACCTTCATAGTAGCTGCACCAATTTATAATCCCACCAACCATGCATGAGGATTCCCCTTTCTTCATATCCTTGCCAGTACTTGTTTGTTGATTAATCTTTTTTAAGATTTTTAATTGACTTTTAGAAAAAGAAACATTGAAGTGAGAGAGGAACACTGATTGGTTGTCTTCTGCATGCCTCCTACCAGGGATTGAGCCTGCAACCTGGATATGTGCCTTGACCAGAAATGAAACTGACAACCTTTTAGTGCCTGAACAATTGGGCCACACTAGCCAGGGCATGTTGACAGGTCTCATTATGAAGCTTGTTTTTATTTGTTTGTTTTTGCATCTCCAAGATGATTAGTAATGTTGAGCATTTTTTCAGATATCTATCAGTCATTTGTATGTACTCCTTAAAGAAATGTCTATTCAGGTTCTCTGCCCATTTTTTAATTGGATTGTTTGAGGTTATTTGGTGTTGAGTAGCAAAAGTTTCTTATATATTTGGATAGTAGCCTTTATGATAGTTACCCTTCACTAGCAAATATCTCCTCCCATTCAATGGGTTGTCCTTTTGTTTTGTTGATGGTTTCTTTTGCAATGCAAAAACTTCTTAATTTGATGAAGTCCCAGTTGTTTACTTTTTTTCATCTGTGTGTGTCCCTTATCTGAGGAGATATATCTAAAAATATTGCTATTAGTTATGTCAAAGTGTTTACTGCCTATGTTTTCTTCTAGTTGTTTTATGATTTCAGATTTACATTTATTTTTTAAAATCCTCATCTGAGAAATGTTTTTCATTGATTCTAGAGAAAGAGGAAGAGAGAGGGAGAGGGAGAGAGAGTGAGAGAGACATTGACATGAGAGAGAAACATTGATTGGCTGCCTCCTGTATATGCCCTAACTAGGGATAAAATCTGAACCTGGGTATGTGTCCTGATTAAGAGTTGAACCAGTGACCCTTTTTGTGTACAGGATGGTGCTCTAACCAAATGAGCCACACCAACCAGGGCTAATTATGTTCGTAATCCATTTTGATTTTTTATATGGTGTAAGAAAGTGGTCTAGATTCATTTTTGCATGTATCTGTCCAGTTATTCAAACACCATCTATTGAATAGATTGTCTTTACTTCATTGTATATTATTGCCTCCTTTGTTATAGATTAATTGACCATATAGGCATGGGCTTATTTATAGGCTCTCTACTGTTTTATTGAATTACCTATCTGTTTTTATACCAATATAATGCTGTTTTGAATAGTATAACTTAGTAGTATAGTTTGAAATATATATCTAGTAGTAAATATATACCAGGTAGTGTGATCCCTTCAACTTCATTCTTTCTTAAGATTGCTATGGTTATTTGGGTCTTTTGTCATTCCATATAAATTTTAGGATTATTTCTTCTAATTCTATGAAAAATGCCATTGGTATTTTGATAGAAATTGCATTGAAGTTGTAGATTGCTTTGGGTAGTATGAGTATTTTAAAGATGTTAGTTCTTCCTATCCATGAGCACAGTACCCTTCCATTTATTTGTCTTCTTCAATGTCTTACAGTTTTCTAAGTCTTTTACTTCCTTATTTAAATTTATTCCTAGGTATTTTATTCTTTTTGATGCAATTGCAATTATGATTATTTTTTAATTTCTCTGATAGTTTATTATCCTAACTAATAAAAGAGTGATATGCAGATTGACAATCACTCCAACACACAAGATAGCTGCCCCCATATAGGTCAAAGATGGCTGCCCCCATGTGGACAAAAGATGGCCACCTCAAGATGGTCAGCAGGGAAGGGCAGTTGGGAGGGACCAGGTCTGCAAAGTAGGACAGTTGGGGGCGATTAAGCCTGCAGGGGAGGGCAGATAGGGGTGATCAGGCCGGTAGAGGAAGGAAGTTGGGGGTGACCAGGCCTGCAGGGAAGGGCAGTTGGGGTGGGAGGACCCAGGCATGCAGGGGAGGGCAGTTGGGGGTGACAAGGCATGCAGGGGAGGGCACTTAGGGGCAATCAGACTAACAGGGGAGCAGTTAGGCATTGATCAGGATGGCAGGGGAGTGGTTAGGAGGTGATTGGGCTCACAAGCAGAAGCGATTAGGGGAAATCAGGAAGGCAGGCAGATGAGTGGTTGGAAGCCAACAGTTCTGGATTGTGAGAGGAATGTCCAACTGCCCATTTAGGCCCGAGTCAGTGGCCACTACAAGGTAGTAAAACCTGAATACTTAAACTTCTAGACAAAAGGAGTTTTCTCTCTTGGCCCTTGGCTCTCCTGGCTGGCTGGCTTGCTGTTTGCACCTGACTCCTATTGCAGGGGACACACTCCCCTGCATTTGCTTATGTGGCCCAAGGCCATGTGGGCTCCACACAATGGACTAATAGACTTTAATTACCTGATGTTCAGCCGGCCTGGCTGCAACATAAAACCGAGGCTCTGATGCTGGCTTTGCACTTGGCTCTGCTAAAACCCAGCTACCCCTTTTCAGGCCTGGGTTAAGAGGCATGGGACTTTGGACCCAGGGACTGTAATTCCTTACACATAAAACCCTTTATCACATCTCATTCACCTGTGCAAGCTTAGAAAATTCATTTTCTAAAGCTATTGTAAGCACACTGCTCCCTGGAGGAAAAAAAATAGTGGCGGAATAGACAGATGGGTCCAGAGACTTCTCCTGGAGCAGAAAGAAAGAACAGCTGAGGGTTGCATGGGGAGTGTTTATTAGCGAGTTAAGGGACAGCTAAACTCCAGGAGAAGGCGGGGGACTGCTGGACAGGGTTCCCCTGACCAGGCAGCTCCCACTGTGGCTGGATTCCCTCTCAGAGCAACCAACTCAGAGGTGGAGACCGTGCCATCTTGAAGGGGAAAGTGGATCTTATCAGAAGCTTGAAAATGTACAACTGCGACAACTACCCAACAGCTGCGAGCCCCAGAACACCGGGCCCAATTGGCGCAAACATGCAATTTCAGAGAAGGTCTACACTCCACCACAGAAAGGTCAGATTTCACCTGGGATAAGATGAGGTCTCTGGTCCCAGCAGGAGAGAGAAATGCACACACTATGGGAGCTGGAGGACCGGGGAAGTCTGTTCTTAGGAAAATCTGTGGCCGTTGGGGCAGGCATGATCCGTGAATGAGAAAGGAGGTCCTCAGAGCTGCTAACAGAAGGGATCTCTAAAAAGCAACCCATTTTGTTCTGACACAAAAGAAAAGCCTAAAAGTCTTTAAGTGTGCCAGCTGCTTAGACCCAAGGGGGAAAGAGGGATACGCAGACTTGCCTGTAGCCCTGTTGTTCACGCACTTGGGCTTTTTTCTCTTCAAATCCTTGCTTCTGATTACTAAGCCCAATACATAGGATCAACCAGTTGGGAACACCCTGGGAGAATGCAGGGGAAAGTTATTTTTCTGGAAACTGGGGATAAGAGCAGGAAGTGACCTTTGGAGAGCCAGCTCTGAGGCAACCCACCCCCACAAACTGGTATTGAGTATCACAGGAAAAGAAGGCTCTACACACAGCCTAGAGAGGCCATATATAGACCTAGAAGGTAATTTGGAAACACTGCCACCCAGGGGCTGAATCACAAATTGTCCCTTGTGTAATAAAAAATATAAAAATAGGATAAATTAAGACACCACCTGCTTAAAAATCAGCACTGGCTTTCAACATTGAGGAGCAGTGGAACACAGGGATCTGAAACACTGTCCTGGATGGGAAACAGGCATGCCACACAGAACAATAAAGTGAGTGACCTTCACTACTGCACATTTTTTTATTGTTTTTATTTTTATTTTCTTCATTTTTTACTTAAGAAACTAACTTTTTCTTTTTTCCTCAATTGATCTTATATTTTTAATTATTACCTTTTTCTTTTCAATCAGTATTATTACTACTATTATTTTACATTTTTGTAAAGTGTCATTTTATTTTCACTTTATTTTACTTTGGGATTAGTGTTCTACATTCTATTTTCTTTTTTCTTTTTTCTTTTTTTTAAATATATTTTATTGATTTTTGTACAGAGAGGAAAGGAGAGAGATAGAGAGTTAGAAACATCGATGAGAGAGAGTCATCGATCAGCTGCCTCTTGCACACCCCCCACTGGGGATATGCCCGCAACCAAGGTACATGCCCTTGACCGGAATCGAACCCGGGTCCCTTCAGTCCCCAAGCTGACGCTCTATCCATTGAGCCAAATCGGTTTCGGCTACTTTGACTTCTTTTCTATATTCTATTTTCATCTTTCCTTTTGCATTGTTTTACTCTATCTCAACTCTACCTTTATGCCATCACTCTCTTCCTAACCTTTCCCCTTTTAGTGAACTGTTTCTCTTACCCTTTTCCTGCTTTAGATTTTCCCTATTCTTTCTGTTTACCTCCTGTTAAAATTTCACCCTACTTATATATCTAATTTCCAATCCCGTGTTCCAAGTCCATACACACCTCTCTCTTCTCTGTCTTAGCTTACCAAAAAAATTGTTTTTCTCTCTGTCCTTATGCTGTTTGCTTGAATGTTAACTATATCAATTCTTTATGCTTTTTTGTGAGATTGTTTTGCTTATTCTTTTTAAAAAAATATATTCTATTGATTTTTTACAGAGAGGAAGGGAGAGAGATAGAGAGTTAGAAACATCTATGAGAGAGAAACATTGATCAGCTGCCTCCTGTACACCCCCCACTGGAGATGTGCCGCCAACCAAGGTACATGTCCTTGACTGGAATCAAACCTGGGACCCCTCAGTCTGCAGGCCAACACTCTATCCACTGAGCCAAACCAGTTTTGGCTGCTTGTTCTTTTTTTGTTTTTGTCTTTTGTTTGCTTTGTCTGTTTCTTTTTTGTTTCTGTTTTCCCTCGCCTCGCTTAATATTAGTGGTTGTTTGTAGTTTGTATTAATCTCCAGTACTTGTTGCTGGCATTTGCTGGGATTAGAGGCTATTCTCTTGAAGTTTTCTCCCCACATATATATTTTGTTCCCCTTTTCTTTCTTAGTCTTTTTATTTTCTCTTTCTTTTGTTTTCCTTTTCCCAATTACATTTTGGCACCACTTTTTTTCCCCCTTTTTTCCTCTTATACTTTCTCTCCTATCCCCTAATTTGCCTTTCTCTTGTTTTCACCTTTATTGGAGGTTATTGATAGCATGAATAGATTTCTTTTCAGTGCCTTGTGTTTTGTACCTGGTTGTGTTGTATTTTGTGCCTTTAAATCAACACAGTAGAGAGAGAGAACTACATAACCAGACATCCAGAGGAGAGTGATCCCGGGGAGACAAAGAAACAGGCCACATATGAAAGAAAAGCAGGCATCACCAGAAAAGGAAGTAAATGAAATAGAGGCTAGTAACATGTCAGAGAAAGAATTCAGAGAAATGGTCATAAGGTGGCTGAAAAGAATAGAAGGCAAGCTCGACAATATGAGTAAGAACCAAGAGGAAATGAAGATGAACCAAGAAGAAATAAAAAATTACATCGCTGCCAGGACCCGTTTGGCTCAGGGGATAGAGTGTCAGCCTGTGGACTGAAAGATCCCAGGTTCAATTTTGGTCAAGGGCATGTACTTGGGTTGTGGGCACATCCCCAGTAGGAGGTGTGCAGAAGGCAGCTGATTGATGTTTCTCTCTCATTGGTGTTTCTAATTTTCTATTTCTCTCCCTTCCTCTCTGTAAAAAATCAATAAAATATATATATATTTTAAAAGAAAAGTGGCATCCCTGCTGTAAAAAACCCAACAGAAAGCTTCAACAGTAGACAAGAAGAAGCAGATGACTGCATCAGTGAACTAGAACATAAGGTGGGGAAAAAATACCCAAGTACAGCAGCTTCTAGAAAAATATTATAAAGCAAGAGGGAATTTTGGGCCAAAATGAATCAAAACAACATCCACATAATAGGAGTTCCTGAAGGAGATGAAATTGAGCAAGGAATAGAAAGTTTATTTGAAGAAATAATGACAGAAAACTTCTCCTATGCAGGGGAGGAAAAAAAACACACAAATCCAAGAAGCTCACAGAGTCCCAAGAAAAATGAATCCCAAAAGACCAACGCCAAGGCACAATATAATTAAATTGGCAAATACAAACAACAAAGTAAAAATATTAAAAGCGGCCAGAGAGAGACAGAAAGTTACATATAAAGAAACCCCCATCAGACTAGCAACTTATTTCTCAAAAGAAACTCATCAGGACAGAAAGAAATGCAGTGCAATATACAAAGTCATGCAAAGGAAGGGTCTGAATCCAAGAATACTGTACCCAACAAGGCTATCAATCAAAATTGAAGGTGAAATCAGGAGCTTCACAGACAAAAAAGGACTAAGGGAATTATTACCACTAAACCAGCAATGCAAGAAATGCTAAAGGGTCTGCCATAAAAAAAGAATATAGGAAGTGAAGAAGAAACACAGGGGTAAAGAATAAGAATGGCAACAAATAAGTACTTATTAATAATAACTTTAAATGTAAATGGATTAAATGGCCCAATTAAAAGACATAGAGAAATGGATTGGATAAGAAAACAAGACCCATATATCTGCTGACTACAAGAAACCCACCTCAGAAAAAAAGACGCACACAGACTGAGGGTGAAGGGATGGAAAAAGGTTTTCCAGGCGAATGAAAATGAAAAAAAGCTGGGGTAGCAATACTTATATCTGACAAATTAGATCTCAAAGTGAATGACATAAGGAAGAGATAAGAGATAATGAAGGCCACTTCATAATACCAAAGGGAGCAATCCATCAAGAAAAAATAACTCTGATAAACATATACGCACCCAATACAGGAGCACTCAAATATATTTTTTTAAAAAACAAAAAACTCCTGGAGGATATCAAGGGAGAGGTTGACAGCAATACACTCATAGTAGGAGAATTTAATTCCCCACTATCACCAATGGACAAATCCTCTAAACAAAAAATCAGTAAAGAAACATCAATCCTAAATGACTCACTAGACCAGATGGAATTAATTGACATCTTCAGAACATTTCACCCCAAAGCCACAGAATATACATTCTTCTCAAGTGAACATGAGTCATTTTCAAAGATAGGCCATATGCTGGGACATGGGCAAAGTCTCTTCAAATTCAAGAAAATAGAAATCATACCAAGTGTCTTCTCAGATCACAGTGGCATGAAACTGGAAATCAACTACAATAAAAACATTCAAAAAAAAAATCTAACATATGGAGACTAAATAGCATATTATTAAACAATGACTGGGTTACCAGAGAGATAAAGGAAGAAATAAAAAACATCATGGCAACAAATGACAATGAAAACACAACAATCCAAAACTATGGGACATAGCGAAAGTAATCTTGAGAGGGAAGTTCATAGTTCTACAAGCCTACTGCAAAAAAAACAAAACAACAAAAAAAAAAAACCAAGAAACAATGGCAATAAATTACCTAACCCTACAACTCAAAGAGTTAGAAAGAGAGAAACAATAAATGCCTAGTGTAAGCAGAAGGAAGGAAATAATAAAGATCAGAGTGGAGATAAATGACATAGAGACCAAAGGAAAAATGCAAAAGAGAAACAAAATCAAGAGCTGGTTCTTTGAAAGGATAAATAAGATTGATGAACCTCTAGCCAGGCTCACCAAGAAGCAAAGAGAGAGGACCCAAATAAACAAAATCAAAAATAAAAGAGGTAAAATAACAACAGACGCCACAGAAATACAAAGGCTTGTTAGAAAATCCTATGCACAACTTTATTCCAACAAACTATACAACCTGGAGGAAATGGACATATTCCTAGAAAAATACAACCTTCCAAAACTCAATCAAGAAGAATTAAAACAATAGGCCAATAACTATGGAAGAACTTAAAGCAGTCAACAAAAAGTTTCCGGCAAACATAAACAAATTGAGAGATAAAAACCATATAGTCACATCAATTAATGCAGAAAAAGCATCTGACAAAATTCAACACTCTTTCTTAATAAAAACTCTCAACAAAGTGGGAATAGAAGGATCATACTTCAACATAATAAAAGCTATGTAAGATAAACCCACAGCAAACGTCATACTCAATGGGCAAAACCTAAAACCATTCCCTCTAAGAACAGGAACAAGACAGGGATGCTCACTCTCACCACTCCTGTTTGACATAGTACTGGAAAAATTTGCCGTTGTGATTAGACAAGAAGAAGAAATAAAAGGCATTCAAATTGGAAAAGAAGAAGCAAAGCTGTCCTTATTTGCAGATGACATAATATTGTACATAAAAAAAACAAATGACCCCATCAAAAAACTAACAGACTTAATAAATGAATTTGGCAATGTAGCAGGATACAAAATTAACACCAAGAAATCAATGGCATTTTTTATACACCAATGGTGAACTTACAGAAAGAGAGACTAAAAATGTAATCCCATCTACCATCACACCTAAAAAAATTAAGATACCTAGGAATAAACTTAACCAAGTACATAAAAGACCTATGTGTGGAAAACTACAGGACACTGAAAAAAAGATAGAAGAGGATGTAAACAGATGGAAGAACATACCGTATTAATGGGTTAGTAGAATCAACATCATTAAAATGTCCATACTACCCAAAGCAGTCTATAGATTCAATGCACTCCCCATTAAAATAAAATGGCATATTTCACAGACCTAGAAAAAACTCTCCAAAAATTCATCTGGCATTAAAAAAAGGCCCCAAATAGCCACAGCAATCCTGAGAAAGAAGAATAAAACAGGAGGGATCTCAATACCAGATTTCAAGCTGTATTACAAAGCCACTGTTCTCAAAACAGCCTGGTACTGGCACAAGAACAGACATATAGACCAATGGAATAGAATAGAGAACCCAGATATCGACCCAAACCACTATACTCAGTTAATATTTGACAAAGGAGGCATGAACATACAATGGAGCCAAGACAGTTTCTTCAACAAAAGGTGGTGAAAAAATTGTACAGATACATGCAGAAAAAAATGAAACTAGATCACCAACTTACATCATACACAAAAATAAACTCAAAATGGATAAAGGACTTAAACATAAGACGGGAAACCATAAAAATACTAGATGAATCCACAGGCAGCAATATCTCAGACACATGCCGAAATAACTTCTTCACTGATACTGCCCCTAGTGCAATGGAAGCTAAAGAGAAAATAAACAAATGGGACTACATCAAAATAAAAAGTTTTTTCACAGCAAAAGAAACCATCAACAAAACAGCAAGAAAGTCCACTACATGAGAGAACATATTTGCAAATGTTATCACTGATAAAGGTTTAATCTCCAACATCTACAGGCAACTTATACAACTTAATAAAAGGAAGATAAATGACCCAATTAAAAAAAATGGGCAAAGACCTAAATAGAATCTTTTCAAAAGAAGACAGAAGGAAGGCCAAGAGGCACATGAAAACATGCTCAAAGTCACTAATTATCTGAGAGATGCAAACCAAAATGACAATGAGGTATCACCTCACACCTGTCAGAATGGCTATCATCAACAAACAACAAGTGCTGGCAAGGATGCAGAGAAAAAGGAACCCTCGTGCACTGCTGGTGGGAATGCAGCCTGGTGCAGCCTCTGTGGAGAACAGTATGGAGTTTCCTTAAAAAACTGAAAATGGAACTCCCATTTCACCCAGTAATCCCACTTCTAGGAATATATCCAAAGAAATTGGAAACACGAATCAGAAAGGATATATGCACTCCTATGTTTATAGCAGCACAATTTACAATAGCTAAGATTTGGAAACAGCTTCCGCAAATAACTGGATCAGAAAACTATGGTACATCTACACAATGGAATACTATGCTGCCATAAAAAAGAAGGAATTCTTACCATTTGCAGCAACCTGGATGGAACTGGAGAACATAATGCTAAGTGAAATAAGCCAGTCAATGAAAGAAAAATACCCTATGATCTCATTCATTTATGGATAATAAAGGACATTATAAACTGATGGACAAAATTTTATTTATTTATTTATTTTATAAATGCATAGGGGTTTTTTTGTTTGTTTTTTTAAAATATATTTTATTGATTTTTTACGGAGAGGAAGGGAGAGAGATAGAGAGCTAGAAACGTCAATGAGAGAGAAACATCGACCAGCTGCCTCCTGCACACCCCGCACTGGGGATGTGCCTGTAACCAATGTACATGCCCCCGACTGGAATCGAACCCGGGACCTTTCAGTCCGCAGACCGACGCTCTACCACTGAGCCAAACCGGCTTTGGCCTGATGGACAAAAATTTAGATACAGAGACAGTAAAGCATCAAACAGACTGTCATTTTACATCAGGAAGGTTAGGGAGAGGTGGGGGAGATAAGAAATCAACCGAAGGACTTTTATGCATGCATATAAGCATAACCAATGGATGCAAAACACTGGGTGGTGTGGGCATGTATGGGGAGTGGGGTGGGGGTGGGGCCAATGGTTAGATATGTGCACATATAATATCTTATATAAAAAAAAGAAAAAGAAAAAAAAAAAAGAACTCTGCTCCCTCAAGCAACAGAGAAGTTTGATTCTCCAGTAACACTTTGCATGAGTCTGCTGCACCAGCTGATGCAGCCCTGCCTGTGAGGAGCTGTGGGAAGAGCTGGGCCAGACAAGTGATTGAATGGAATGGAGTCTCAGAGGACCATCAGAGAGTACACAGGCTGTCAGGTAAATTACAACACAGATGAGAAGCTGCCTGCACACTGGCTGAGTGGAAGGAGAGTGCAACTAGGGGACAATGGCATCTGCCAGAACTTCCCTCCCTGGAAAGAGTTACTCTGATCCCTGTCCATCCAGCTCTTGACCATCAAACCCCAAAGGGAAGGCATGGGAGGGGTGAGGGAGAGAGATCAACCAAAGGACTTGTATGCATTCATATAAGCATAACCAATGGACAAAGACACTGGGGCACTAAGGGAACGAGTTGTGGGGGAGGATAGGACTAAGTTATTACATAGGGTTATCATCCCTATGTAATATCTTAACCAATAAAGAAAAAAGAGCAGTGTGTCTTATCTCCCACAGCCCTCTGTTTCTCTGGGACACAATTCTCAGTGATTTTCACAGCCAATTGTTAGAGGACTCCTTTTCCCAGCACTAGAGCTCAGGGATAAGGCATTCAGTCTGGGACTAGGACCCCTTGCTTCTCAAGAGGATGTCCAAAGCTGAGATATTCCTCCATTTTCTTAATTTCCATACCAATAGCATGAAACCTGCCCAGGCCATGTCTCCACCCTTCCTGCCCATCTTGAAGTGACTTCTTCTTTATGTCCTTATGCCCCTGCCTTCTGAGCCCCAACTGGTTCTTGCTTCATGTACACCTGCATTTTGGTGGAGAGCACTTTCCACTGGCTTCCTGAGAGAAAACTCAGAGGTAAATATTTTGAAACTATACAAATCTAAAATAAAGTCTTATTTTAAAGTTCAAATATTAGAAAGAAACCATCATGGCAACATAGGTTAACACCTAAACTGCTGCCTAGCACAACAATTTCAAAACTACAACTGAAAGACAGAACGGACATCATCCAGAACCACAGGAAAGCTGGCTGAGTGAAAATTCTACAACTAGAAGGAAAGAGGAAAGCACACTGAGAATCAGAGGAGCTGCAAAGGACTGAGGTATGGAGGCACACTCACAGAGAGGAAGGGTGACTGAGTGCAGGACTGGCATTCTCTGGTGGGCAAGGGAAGGAAGCCCCAACTGCACTGAACCCAGTTCTGACTGCACTGAACCCCGTTCTGACTGCACTGAACCCAGTTCTGACTGCACTGAACCCCAGTTCCAGGAGAAATGTCATGAGAATAAAAAATCTGAGGAACAGTCTGAACTGTCAGGTAGAGAGAAAGGGACATGGAGACTCAGAGATTCTGGGAAGCCACAGTGGGCAGGGGTCTGGAGGTGCACACACAAGACTGATTGCTGAGGCTGCCGCTAGCTCTCCCTAATGGAAGGGAGCCAGAAGCTTCTGACTGCACTAAATCCCAGTTCCTGGAAAGCCTGGGAGAATATGGGCTGTTGGCGAAAACTCAGGGTAGCCGAGGAAGGAAGATGTCTGGAGTTGCGTGCACAAGAGCAGGGATGACAGGAAGCCAAGCTGGCTATTCAGCCCTGAGACTCCACCCCATCCAAGCTGAGCACAAAGGCTTTTGAAATTTTGAAAGTCTGGTCCTATAAGACTATCTCCAGCACAGGTCTCCTGGCATAGACACAGCTAATACACATAGCCAACTGGCCTGGAGGTCAATTCCTCCCAGTGATACCAACAACAATCAAGACTTAACTACCGTGTTTCCCCAAAAATAAGACATCCTCCAAAAATAAGACCTAGCGCATGGAAAGATAAGACATCCCCTGAAAAATAAGACCTAGCACAACTTTGGGAGAAAAAATTAATGTAAGACACTGTCTTATTTTCGGGGAAACAGGGTACAACAAGGCTGTACACACAGATCACAAAGGGGTCCACCAAGAATGTCCACCTCAGGTGACTGGGGAGGCTGACCCATTGGGCCATATAGGAAACCTAGCATAGAAAGCTACCCTATCAACTCAGGGAAGCAGCAAAAATGCAGAGACAAAGTAACAGATCACAAACAGAAAAAAATGGAGAAAAATAAAGGACTGGATATATAATTCAAAACCACGGTTATAAGGTTTTTCAAGAATTTCCTAGAACAGGCCAATTAATTTAGCCAGAACCTTGATGATATTAAAAAGGACCAACTAGAAATTAAACATACACTGAGTAAATTAAAAAATATTATACAGAGACCTAACAGCAGACTAGAGGACCACAAGAATGAAGTCAAAGATTTGAAATATAAAGAAGCAAAAAACACTCAACCAGAAAAGCAAAAAGAAAAATGAATCCAAAAATGTGAAGATAGTGTAAGAAGCCTCTGGGACAACTTCAAGTGTACCAACATCAGAATTATGGGGTTGCCAGAAGAAGAGAGAGAGCAAGATACTGAAAACCTACTTGAAGAAATAATGACAGAAAACTTTCCCTACCTGGTGAAAGAAATAGACTTACAAGTCCAGGGAGCTCACAGAACCCCAAACAAGAGAAATCCAAAGAGGACCACACCAAGACACATCATAATTAAAATGCCAAGAGCAAACGACAAAGAGAGAATATTAAAAGCAGCAAGGGAAAAACAGTTAGTTACCTACAAGGGAGTACCCATACACTGTCAGCTGATTTCTCAACAGAAACTATGCAGGCCAGAAGGGAGCGGCAAGAAATATTCAAAATGATAAACAGTAAGAACCTACAACCAAGATTACTTTATCCAACAAAGTTATCATTCAGAATGGAAGGTCAGATAAAAAGCTTCACAGATAAGAAAAAGCTAAAGGAGTTCATTACCACCAAACCAGTATTATATGAAATGCTGAAAGGTATTCTTTAAGAAGAGGAAGAAGAAAAAGTAAAGATAAAAATTATGAACAACAAATACATATCTATCAACAAGTGAACCCCAAAATCAAGTGAATAAAAAATCTGAGGAACAGAATAAACTGGTGAATATAATAGAATCAGGGGCAAAGAAAGGGAGTGGACTGATAATTCTCAGGGGGAAAGGGAAATGGGGGGTGCAGGAAGAGACTGGACAAAAATTATACACCTATGGATGAGGACAGTGTGGGGGAGGTAAGGGCAGAGGATGGGGTGGGAACTGGGCTGAGGGGAGCTATGGGGGGTGGGAGGAGAAACTATTGTAATAATCTGAACAATAGGATTAATTAAATTAAAAATAAATAAATAAAAATTTTAAGTTCCAATATTATATTTATACCAAAACCAGAATTTTTTACTTTAAATTCCCTGGATTTAAAGAAGCTAACTTATCAAATGTATACTTATATACACATATATATTTATTATGGTAATGCTGATTTATAACTTTGTGTACATTTCAGGAATGTGACATTATAATTTCACATTGTACTCACCACAAACAAAACCTAGTTCCCAACAATCACCATACAATTGACCACCTTTAGCTATTGCATCCTCTCTCCAGGTCCCCTTCTCCTCTGATAACCACTTATCTGTTATCTGCCTCTATAAGTTTATCTTTTGGATTTTGTTTGTTTTATTTTTGTTTTTGTATTCTGCATATGAGTGAAATAATATGGTATTTGTCTTTAGCCATCTGACTTATTTCCTCAAGGTTCATCCATAGTGTCTAAATGTCAGGATTTCACCTTTTTATGGTGAAATTGTATATGTGTATATGTGTACCATATATATACAACACTTTGGTTGTTTTTATATCTTGGCTATCATATCTAATAAAAGAGTGATATGCAAATTAACCATCACTCCACTACACCCACAAGCCACGCCCACCAGCCCATCATGAGCAAATATGCAAATAAAATCATCCAAGATGGCTGTGGCCACAGAGAGCAGGAGGGAGGCTTGGGTTTCTTCTGGCGATGGAGGAAGATACATAAATCCAAACAGAAATGGTGGCAGCCTCAGAGCTGGAAAGAGCAGGAGGCTACGGTTGCTCCTGGTGATGGAGGAAGCCAAGCTTTCCACTCATCCTGGCTGGCCCAGGCCTCCACTCAAGGCTACAAAGTTTCAGTTATACAAGATACATAAATCCAAACAGAAATGGCTGCTACATTGGAGCAAGCAGAAGGCTTTGCTCCACTTCAGGTTACAAAGTTTTCATTGTAGAAGATAAATAAATCCCAAATACCATGGCCTTCTGCTTGGTTCACCAGGGAGCATGGCCAGCCTGCAAACCACCACAGGATCCCCGGCCACGCCACACCCCAAGGGAACACCCACCCTGATTTGAGACATCTTTCAGGGCAAACCAGCCAGCCCCCACCCATGCACCAGGCCTCTATCCTATCTAATAAAAGAGTAATATGCAGATTGACTATCACTCCAACACACAAGATAGTTGCCCACATTTGGACACAAGATGGTCACCACAAATGCCCAGCAGAGGAGGGCAGTTGGGAGAAAACAGGCCTGCAAATGAGTACAGTTGTGGGCAATCAAGCCTGCAGGGAAGGGCAGTTGGCAGGGACCTAGGCCTACAAGGGAGAGCAGTTTGGGGGGCGGGGGGGAACCATGCCTTCAGGGGAAGGCAATATGGGGTGACCAGGCCTGCAGGGGAGGGCAGTTAGGGACAAACAGGCTAGCAGGGGAGCAGTTAGTCATTAATCAGGCTGGCAGGGGAGTGGTTAGGGGGTGTTCAGGCTGATAGGCAGAAGTGGTTAGAGGCAATCAGAAAGGCAGGCAGGTGAATAGTTGGGAGCCAGAAGTCCTGAATAGTGAGAGGGATCCCAGATAGGAGAGGGTGCAGGCTGGACTGAGGAACTGCCCCCCCATACATGAATTTCATGCACCGGGTCTTTAGTCTATATAATAAAGAGTTAAGAAGAGGAAGAAGAAGAAAAAGGTAAAGGTAAAAATTATGAACAACAAAAATACATCAAATACATACCTATCAACAAGTGAATCTAAAAATTAAGGGAATAAAAAATCTGAAGAACAAAATGGACTGGTGAATATAATAGAATCAGGGACATAGAAAGGGAGTGGACTAACAATTCTCAGAGGGAAGAGGGTGTGAAGGGTGCGGGAAGAGATTGGACAAAAATCTTACACCTATGGATGAAGACAGTGGAAGGGGTAAGGGCATGGGGTGGGGGGGTGAATCAGGTGGAGGGGAGCTATGGGGGGTGGGGGGAGAGGAACACCTGTAATAATCTGAACAATAAAGATTTATTAAAAAAAAAAAAAAAAAAAAAAAGAACCAAATTGGCCAGCAGAGCAGGGCAGTTGGGGCAAGATCAGGCCAGCAAGGAAAGGCAGTTAGGGGTGATAAGGCAGGAAATGGCAGTTGGGGATGAGATCAGGCTAGAAGGGGAGGGCAGTTAAGGGTGGATCAGGCAGGCAGAGAAATTAGGGGCAATCAGGCAGGCATGCAGAGCCAGTTAAGGGTGACCAGGCAGGCAGGTGAGTGGTTAGGAGCCAGCAGTCCCAGATTGTGAGAGAGATGTATGACCATCAGTTTAGGCCTGCTTGGGCATAAACCAGTAGTCAGACATCCCCTGAGGTGTCCCCCACACTGTCCTCGCTAAATTTATTGGCCTTTTCTAGAAAATTCTTGAAAAACCTTATAACCGTAGTTTGAACTTTATATCCAATAGTTTGCTTTCCTCCATTTCTTTAATTTGTGACCTGTTTCTTTGTCTCTGCATTTTGGCTGCTTTCCTGAGTTGATAGAGAAGCTTTGTGTGCTAGTGTCCTATATTGCCCAGTGGCTCTGCCTCCCCAGTAACCTGAAGTGGACACTCTTGGTGCACCCCTTTGTGGGCTGTGTGCACAGTCTTGTAGTTAAGCCTTGATTGTTGTTGGTATCACTGAGAAGAACTGACCTCCAGGCCAATTGGCTGTGAGAATCAGCTGTGTCTATGCTGGGAAGCCTTCTGTCCTGGATACACTCTTATGAGACAAGACTTGCAAAAGCCTCTGTGCTCAGCTTCGATGGGGTGGAGTCTCAGGGTGAATCAGACAGCAATGGCTTCCCATCAGCCCTGCTCTAAGAGACCCCTGAGTTTCAGTGTCCCTCAGTAATCGCTGCAAGCACTGCTGAGAGAAAGCTGCCCTCAAGTTTCACCCACTTCCAGACAGTCTAGTTTTTCCCTGTATGAGTCTGGGTCTCCAGAATCTTGCTCAGAACTAGAGTTCAGAGCAGTCAGGAGCTTTTGTTTCTTTCCCGATTGATAAAGCCAGCTCTGTACTAAGTTGCCAGCCCTCTCCACGTGCACACCTCCATACCTCTGCCTTCTGGAGTCCTCTGAGTCTCAGTGTGCTTTTTTTCTTTCCTTCTAGTTATAGAATTCCCACTCAGCCAGCCTTCCTGTGGTTCTGGATGATGTCTGTTTTGTCTTTTATTTGTAGTTTTGAAATTGCTGTGTGATGCAGCAGTTTGATGTTTACCTATGCCCCCATCTTGGTTTCTCTGTAGTTTTAAATTCTTTATCAAACAGAGTACTTATCTTCATTTCATTAAGGTCTATTTTTTTTTGGGGGGGGGGCGTACATTTGGAATATATTCTCAATTTCTTCATTTTTTGTTATCTCTGTACAGCTGATAAAACAGCCATCTCTCCTATTCTTGAAAAAATAGTTTTATGTAGAAAAATGAACCTTTTTCATCAGCATGGCCCAACCTCTTGATTATCTCTGTTTATGATTGTACAAACCACCTTTTTCCCCCTGACTGACTCCCATAGTTGAGGATGTTCCAATACCCATTTTGATGCGGGTATTTTCTTATTTGCCCAATGTATAGGAGACCTCCGGCTAATTTCCAGATTTCTTTCAGAAGGAATTCCTCTGTATGTATCTGCAGATTCCAGTGTCCATGGAAGGAGGGGAGTTCAGAAGGCTTCTATATTGCCATCCTGATAGTTCAAATCATTTTTCCTGATGCAGTATGTCTTTTGTATTTCATATAATATGATAGTATTTTGGTTGAAACTGGTGTCCTCTTAGTCTGGAACATTTTCTTTAATTACTATTAAAGTTGCTTTTTGTCAATTGTGTTCTCTCTTCTCTCTTCCCAAAACCCCTATTTTTTTTTTAATCCTCACCCAAGAATATGTTTTTATTATTGATTTTTAGAGAGAGAGGTATGGAGGAAGGGGGAGAGAGGAAAAAAAAGAGGGGGGGGGGAATAGGGAAACATCAATCAACTGCTTTCTGTATGCAACCCAATCTGGGATTGAACCACAATCTAGCCATGTGCCATGACTGGAAGTCAAACCCACAATCTTTGACAGCACTCCAACCAACCTGGCTATAGCCCAAAGTTCTTATTTGTTGAGATGTTGGACTTATCTTCTAACTTTCTGATCATTTTATTGATATTATTGAATTAGTTTTAATTATTTCTTCTTTTAATTTTACTTTTATAAAGATTTCCTCAGCCTTTTCTTTCAATTTTTTCTATTGAGTTATTAATTTCTGTTATCATATTTTGAGTTTAAAAGAATTTATGTTTAATCCTGTTTCTTTTCTTTCTTTCTTTCTTTCTTTCTTTCTTTCTTTTTTCTTTTTTTTTTTTTTTTTTACAGAATCTTCTGTCTTCATATATTATCTTATTTTATTTCTGAGAATGCTAGTGATAATTTCTTTAGAAGTTTTATTCGTTGTATACATAGTATTTTTTCTAAGTTGATGTTTTCCTTTTGTTTTGACATCTGTCCTATTAGAGGGTTTCTTCAAATTTCTAGTGATTGCTGATTTCTGTTAATATTTAAGAGCTGTTTGTAAAGAAGAAGAGAAAGAGAAAGAAATTGAAAATCTATTTGAAGAAACTTCCATAATTTGGTCAAGAAAATAGACATACAATTCCAGAAAGTGCTGAGTCCCAAACAAGAGGAACCCAAAGAGACCTACATCAAAATAATTAAAATGCAAAAGATTAAAGACAAAGAGACTTTTAAAAGCAGCAAGAGAAAAGCAGTCAGTTGCCTACAAGGAAGTGCACATATGACTGTCAGCTGATTTCTCAACAGGAACTTTGCAGGCCAGAAGGGATTCACAAAAAATATTTAAAGTGATGAAAAGCAAGGACCTTACAACCAAGACTATTTTACCCAGCAAAGCTCTCATTTAGAATCAAAGGACATGTAAAGTGTTTCCCAGACAAGAAAATCTAAGGAGGTCATCACCACAAAATCCATATTACATAAAATGTCAAAGGGTCTTCTTTTAGAAGAAGAAAAAAATTAAAACTATGAATAATAAAATAAATATATATCTATAAACAATTGAATCTAAAAAAGAAATAAACAAACAAACATGCAAAACAGAAACGAATTCATGGATACAGAAAACATTGCTGGGGGAATGGGTGAAAAGGATGAAAGAATTTAAGAAGTACAAATTGGTTGTTACAGAATAGTCATGAAAAATAAAGTACAGCATAGGAAACATAGTCAATAATATTCTAATAATTATGTATGATGTCAGATGGGTGTGAGATTTATTGGGATGATAAGTTGGTAAGTTATGTAATGTCTGGAAAATCAATGAGGTATACACCTAAAATATATAATAATATATGCCAACTGTAATAGAAAAAAATTTTTTTTAATTATTAAAAAAAGAAAACTCTTAGGACAAATTTATAGGTCAAGACTATAAGCAATTTTATCCTATCTGGACTATATATTCTTCCCTCCTTGAACGTGGATGCTTGTGCTTCAGACAAGTATGGGGAGCCAAAAAGATACCAGATGTTATTATAATCTTGGAACTTATTGAAACTTGGTTTAAAAAGCCTTTCTCCTTGGGTGAGGCCTGTATAGTGCCTTAACCGTAACCTAACTCACATGGCCAAGTATCTGCAGACTCTCTAACCCAATGACCTCAGTCATATTTTACATATCTCTAGGATCCGCAGTGGAGTACATTACTGAGGACATAGTTCTTTGTAACCAAATAGGCATAGTGTGTAACATCCTATCTAATAAAAGAGTAATATGCAAATAGACTGTACCTCCCTTACACCCACAAGCCACGCCCACCAGCCAATCATGAGAGAATAACCCAAACAAGATGGCTGTGGCCACAGAGAGCAGGAAGGAGGCTTGGGTTTCCCTGGCGATGGAGGAAGCCAAGCTTTCCGCCTGCCCTTGCTGGCCTAGGCCTCCACTCAATGCTACAAAGGTTCAATTATAGAAGATAATCCCAACAAAAATGGCAGCAGCCATGAAGCTGGAGAGAGTAGGAGGCTAAGGTTGCCCCTGGCAATGGAGGAAGCCAAGCTTCTGCAGCCCTAGCCAGCCGAAGGCTCCACTCCAGGCTACAAAGTTTCAATTATAGAAAATAAATAAATCCCAACAGAAATGGCAGCCACCTAGGAGCGAGCAGAAGGCTTGGCTTCGCTCCAGGCTACAACATTTCAATTGTAGAAAGTAAATATATCCCAGATACCAGGGCCTCTGTTTGGGTGACTGGAGGGCGTGGATGGCCTGCAAACCACCACAGGCCCCTCGCCCAGGCTGCCCCATGCCCCAGGGGAACACCCACGCTGATCCAGAATACCCTTCAGGGCAAACCAGCTGGCCCCCACCCACGCACCAGACCTCTATCCTGTCTAATAAAAGAGTAAGATACAGATTGACCATCACTCCAACACACAAGATGGCTGCCTCCCTGTGTTCAAAGATCCTGTCCCCATGTGGACACAAGATGGCCACCACAAGATGGCCAGCAGGTGAGGGCTATTGTGAGGGACCAGGCCTTCAGGGGAGGGCAGTTAGGGGTGATCATGCCAGCAGGGGAGGGCAATTAAGGGTGACCAAGCCAGCAGAGGAGGGAAGTTGGGGGTGACTGGGCCTGCAGGGAAAAACAGTTGGGGGGAGGGGGAACCCAAAGCCTGCAGGGGACAGCATTAGGGGGAAAACCAGGCCTACAGGGGAGGGCAGTTAGGGGCGAACAGGCCTGCATGGGAGGGCAGTTAGGGGCAAACAGGCTGGCAGGGGAGCAGTTAGGCTTTGATCAGATTGGCAGGGGAGTGTTTAGGGGGTAATCAGGCTGGCAGGCAGGAACAATTAGGGGCAATCAGGAAGGCAGGCAGGTGAGCAGTTGGGAGCCAGCAGTCCTGGATTGTGAGAGAGATATCTGATTATCTGGTGGGATCAGGCCTAAATGAACAGTCGGACATTCCTCGAGGGGTCACAGATTGGATAAGGTGCAGACTGGGCTAGGGACACCAGCTCTCGTCTATATAATAAAAGCCTAAGCACCATTATGGCAGATCGACCAGAACAACCAGTTTTATGAGTTGTCCCCTGTGATCAGTGCACTCCCACAGGGGGAGTGGTGCTCAGCCAGAAGCTGGGCTCGCAGCTGGCAAACGCAGCGGTGGTGGGAGCCTCTCCTGCCTTGTGGCAGCGCTAAGGAGCAGTGAGCTGAGCAGTAAGGAGTAGCAAGCAGGCAGGTAGTAAGGACTGAGGGGTCCCACATTGCAAGAGGGCACAATCCGAGCTAAGGGGATCCCCCCAAAGCATGAATTCATGCACCCGGCCTCTAGTAATATATAAATCCATTATAAACATCTCACTAATTCTTATTAAGTGGGGGGAAAGTAATGTGAATTCATGAAACTCAATTATTTCCTAATGGAAAAGGAAAAAGTCCTCCAGGATAAATTTTAATGAACAATTTTTATTTATTTGTAATTGGCATATCATTTTACTATAAATACTTTAAGCTTCTGAATTACCTGCAGCTTGGAGGGCTTAATCAAGCCATCTGAAGTTCAGTGTGCACCAGTAATGGTCTTGCTCTTAAGACCTTCCTTCACAGAACTAGAATAGTAAATGTACATTGATATTTAGGACTTTAAATATCCTGGCTTGGTGAGACCTAAATTCCAGTGGTTGCACTTGAAAATCTTGAGTGCAAAGACTTCTGCTCTGATCATTCTCATAGTATGAGAATCTTACCTGAGAAAGGGTGTGAGGTAAGTGTGACCCCTTCAGAAAAATGGGTAAGGCTGTGCTTCTCAGTCAATTGACCAACCACCTGCAGAATGTTTATACTTTAGGATTTCCGTCTTCTCTGTGCTACTTTAGCAGCACACCTGATTTGGTTTTTTAGAGATAAATTTCAAGGAAAACATCACCTAAATTTTGGGCATCTCTCTGATGCCCAAAAATGTCAAGTTCATAATCTGCTATTATGATATGACTCAGATTTCTTACACAGAACCTGTGAGAATCTTGTTCTCACAGGTTCTGTGTAAGAAATACTAAAAACCCCATCTGCTATTTAGGGTATCAGACCAACAGATAGTAAAACTTCCCTAAGTGATTCATCTCCCCTGTTACCAAAACAGATTTTTATCTAGATTCTTCCATTTCTAAATAGTACCATCAATCACTGAATCATAAGAAATGGCTTTTTTTTTTTTTGTAGGTCATAAATAAATTAATATTGGCAATTTCAAACAGATCAACTTTTTCAGACCAGAAATCTGGGTGAAATCCCTCTTACCTCACTTTCCTTCAACTCTTACAACAAGCCAGTCATAAAAACTAACAAATTCTATTTCTCAAGCAGGTTCTAAATCCATCTCTAAAGCAACCACTTTAGCACAAGTCATCATTGATTGGCCTCAGCAATCAATGAGGTTCATCCAGCTGAGTAAGTGTGCAATGACCACGTTATATCATCCCACTTCTATGCTAGAAACCAGTCCACAGCCCCTCCCTGCCCTGCACACAGTTCTTCCCTTCACTCACTCCCACCTCACTCTGTTTTCTGATTACTGTACTCTTTTATTTTCTCAATATGCTCCTTGAGAGTCTTGGTTTTTTATATATGTTCTAATTTTTCTATTTAGGATTTTTAAAAATGAAATTGAAACATTTCATTGCCTTAAAAAAATTCAAAATCAAAAGGCTATACCAAGATTCTGGAACTTTTCTGAATTATTCCCTGGCCTGGCTGCATCTAGTGGTAGTTACTGTTAAAAGAAAAATAACAATAATCAAAGCTAATATTTATTGAGGGTCAAGCTGTCAGAGCTAATTAAGGTGCAGAACAGGGGCTGTGAAGTTTGGCAGAGCTAATAAATGGTATGTGTTAGAAAGAGCCATCATTCAAAATATGCTTTGAGTGCTCTCAGCCACTCAATCTTTGGGAAAGACAACCTTTCAAACACAGGGACCCTCTCTCTACACCCTGAAGATTAAGAGCAGTGACTACAGATAGATCCAAAAGACATATTTTAGCTGTAATGCTTCTAAATGTGCTCCAGTTAATCCCACTCCATTTCCAGGAGCAACTCTCTCTCAAGCAGCACCTCACTGAAAGCAGGGATCCTACCGGGAGGAAGAGTCTCTGGGCAGCACAGGGTTTGAACAGCTTCCTCCACTCCTGTGGGTTTCCCGTGGAAAATGTGATGGGGTAGATTCTGTGCACAAACTTCTCCGTATACGAGTCAGGCCACTGCTGTAACTGAAAAACATGGAAGTTGAGGGGAGGGTGATCAGACCCCCAGAAATATGGAAACCACCTGAAGCTTCTGAATGCTCAAATGGAATATATTCCAGAAACTTACATAAAAAGCCTCGCTGTGTTGCCACTTTTGATGCTCGCTGAGGAAAGACCATTGCTATGATTAAAAAGTAACTTCCAGAGGTGGCAAGGGTGACGAGAAACACGTAAACACGGTGAGGACAGTACAAATCGAGCAAATTTTCAAGAGGGAAATTGGGAAAGTGGTAAGGACAAATTCTCAAAGGCAAAAATACAGAACTTTTACCAAAACCTATTTTTATAGAAAAGAAAAATGACACACACACTTAGAAACAAACAAAATGCTCCTAATTTGTTATTATAGAAATATGCAATAGACTACTGAACAGTGAAAATGAAATAGATCTATATGTGCTGACATGAAAATAATGGCTGATATTTAGTTAGGTTTTAGAAAAAGTGAGAAAGCAAGATTTCGAAAACCTATTTGAAGAAATAATGACAGAAAACTTCCCCCACCTGGTGAAAAAAATAGACTTACAAGTCCAGGAAGCACAGAGAGTCCCAAACAAGAGGAACCCAGAGAGGCCCACACCAAGACACATCATAATTAAAATGCTAATGGCAAAAGACAAAGAGAGAATCTTAAAAGCAGCAAGAGAAAAGCAGGTAATTACCTACAAGGGAGTAGTCATACATTTTATTTATTTTGTTTTTCGAGTGAGGCTTTTTATTGTTGTTGTGTGTTTTTTTTGTTTGTTTGTTTTGTTTTGTTTTTAATTAAGGGTCCCTTACTGGTCCTGCTTCCATGAGTTGCCAAGACTAGGTGGAAAGGGGGAGGGGAACCAGGCAGCATGGGGAAGGGTTATCTTCACAACATTCCATTTATACACAGAACTACACAGACAAGCACAGAGTCACTATTGCGGTTAGAAGTTGGCAGCATGGGGAAGGGGGGGAGGAACAGGTTGCAAGTAGGGGTGTCATTAAAAAAAATACAGGCCCTCTCTAAAACTGGGGTGCCTGGGGTAGGGAGGACTTGGTCTGTTTCAACCCAAGAGGAATCAGAAGATCAAAAGCTGTCTGGGAAGGCCAGAACCATCAGGGGTGGAGGGAGAAGGAAGGTCCAGGGGGTGCGGGGCTGTTTGGCAACTGGGTGAAGGGATTTCCCTCCCCCTGCTGGAATCCCTCCAGCCCTCCGGTCTGGCAGAAGGCAGGCAGCCTGCAACCCCCCACAGGCAGGTGTGGGGCTGCCAGATGCTCCAGGCAGGGGCTGGAGAGGGCTCACAAAGGCTTGCCCTCCAGGGAGATGACAGCACTGCCCCCCAGCTTCTCCGCCAGAGTGCAGCGGTCCTTGACCTCCTCGTAGCAGTTTGCTTGTAATTCATGCTTGATCCCCGTAAGTTTCTCCTTGGAGCTGGCATAGATCATTTTGCTCTTAAGAGGCACAGACTCAGGGGCCCAGAAGATAAGCACCACGTCCTCCTTCTTGCTCTCCTTAGTCTCATAGGTTGCATCATACAGAGTGTAGCGGCAGTCTTTGTCCGGCAGCATCTTGACGAAGGTGGCGTAGAGGTCGTCCACTGTCTAGCCCACATCACTGACCAGGATCCCCTTGCCCTCTTACACACACACACACACACACACACACACACACACACACACACGGGCTGTCCCTGCCCCACTGTCCCTGCCAGAACAGATCAATGGCCATCCCCCTTTCTGTGTCCCATTATTTCCTAATACTGAGTCTAGGGAAGAAACATAGGGGAGCCAAATCTAAATCCCATATCTGATCCCAAACTTCCTGGAGAGTCCAGGAAGTCAACCAGCTGTCATTTTCAGCTTCTATTTCAGGAGATGACAAAGATAAATAAAACTTTAAAATATTAAAGATCTACGATGTACAAGGTAAGTATCACCATATTTAAGCAGAATTAAATTAAATTCTATTATACTTAAATAAAGCTCACCCACAATGCAACTTCCAAAGGAATAATGATGGCAAGTAGTTTGTTGTTGTTGTTGTTGTTGTTGTTTACCCTGAGGTATGTGATTTTGCACTTCCCAGGAAGTTACTACAAGAAACTTTGGGTATTCCCACAATGCTGCTGTGTTGGCACTTACAGCTCTGAGCAGTGGCATAACCTGCCCTCCACCTTCCCTGTGGCTGAGGAAAACCGCTGCTGACCCTCGGCTAACACACTGCCCACGTCTAGGAGATGTTCCCAGAACCTTTGTGGAATGAGAGAATATATAGATGACCGGACCCACTTCACACTTCACTCTGCAATTAGCACAGCACGCATCATGTGTCCCTTTGTGTACCCATCTGCCATGGGTTTGGTTAACTCTTTGCTACAAAGACATTGGAACTGAAAATTCAGTGACTTGTGTAAAAGCCAAGATTTTAAATCAAAACTGGCACTACAGTCCGAGTATGAAAAAAAACGGGATGACACCATTGGTCCTGCCCAACTTTTAACATTTAAATATAATTTCCTCCATTAGTTGTGCTTCCCTGGTCTAACAAAGCCCTGAGGAAATGAACCATCAAATGGGTAAAGGCATCAGAAAATTCTAAATGTGGCACAACTTCACATGTGTGCAATGATTTCACCCATGTAATTTGCTGCTAATTCCCCCCAAACTTAGTAATTTTGTATTTATTATGCTCATGGGTCCCCTGGTCCAGGAGTGTGGACAAGGCCCAGAAGGGGCAGCTTGACCCTGATCCACAATGCCTGGGCCTCTACTGGAGCCCGGAAGGAGGAGCTGGGATCACTCGGAGGCTCGCTTGCCCACATGTCTGTGGGAAAGAGGAGTTATTGGCTGGGACTCGGTCCCTCTGCATGGACCTCTGTGTGTCGTCTCTCATGCAGGCTAGCTGGGCTTCTTCACAGTGCAGTGCCAGGCTCTGTTGAGGCATCCCGAGAAGAACCAAGCAGAAGCCATCTCCTTTCTATGGCCGAGGCTCCGATGTCACATAGCATTACATGTCTCATACCATATTACATATGTATATGTGTATGTATTAGCTATTGCCTTATAACAGCCTAGCAGCTCAGCACCAAAAGCATGGATCTCAGAGGGTTCCTTAGGGCAGGAACCTGTGAGCTGCGCTGTGCTGGCTCAAGGCTTCTTGTGAGGCTGCAGCCAGTGGCTGAGCTGCAGTCATCCTGACCCGCGTAGTCAGCTGGTTGTTAATAACAGGAAGGAGCAGAGCGAAGGCCAGACACCACAGGCCTATCACTGGGAGCTTCACCGGGAAGCTGCAGTTTCACTCTCCCTGGCGGCCAACCAATGGGAGGCAGATGCATGCCCAGTGAAGTTGGGGGGACGAGGGAAGGTGCTGACAGCAGCTGGCTCCCCCAGAGAAAGGGATCAGGAGAGAAAGAGAATTTGTACAAGTTGGAAGGGGTCATACCTTTTCAACCTAGTTCTGAAGTGGAGTAGCATCGCTTCTTCCCTCTGCCACTGGCCACACAGGCCAGGCTGGCTCGATGCAGGAGGGAAACACAGAGGGAGGGAGGAACAAGATGGGACACGGGGGCCTCTGAGAAATACAACCTGCCCACATACGTGGTCACACAGCCACACCTTCCTCCTCCTGACCTTGTGTGAAGTGGAAGCTTATATTTTGTTTGGCTCCATCCTCTCCCTCAGCTTCCTGCATGAGGAGGGATCAGGAAGCACTTGTCCAGCAGGTGCTGTACAAGGCGTGACGAATGTTTGCTCCTGGCCTGTGTGCTCCTCCTGCACGTGGAGTACTTCTCAGCCCCCTGGCAACACTTCTAGACAAATGAATGGCGCAGAGAAGACTGCTGCTGTCAGGCAGAGGGACTAAAAAGCAGTCGTGATGCCTTCTTCTCCGGAGTGAGATGGGCGTGGAGGCACAGGCTCCACAGGTGCACCAGAGCACAGCTGGTCTGCACGAGAGACAGCAGCCACGGGATTCTCCAGAGCGGCCACTGCAGCCTGGCCTTGCTGGTTCCATCGCAGATCTGTCATCTCGGCCATCAGTCCCGCTGGCCCCAAGTTGCAGATGAGAAAACTGAAGCTCAGAAAGGCCACGAGATTTTGTCACTCAGTTTGTAAAATAGGAACATGATTGCTACCTTTACAAAGCGTTGTTATGAGGATTACGTAACAGTCAAACATAAACCCTTGACAAATGCTTATTATGACTTCCATCATTTCCAGACCACAGCTTCAGACCAGATACGAATGTTTCCATGATTCTTCCCCCTTCCCCTGACTCAGTTTTCAAAACATTTTGCAAACACATTCAAATCCCTAAGAATATCTGTTCCCCTGGCTTCTCTTTGGAGAAGATGTCACAGGTTTTTTCTTTAGGAAACATTTTCCAGCTTCCTGCTGCTGCTAGCTTTCCTCTGTCCCACCTGCTGCTTGGGCGTGTCTCACCTCCTGGCAGGCGGCAGCACTGCTGGCTCAGGAAGCAAGTCCCTCGCATCCTGAACTCATAGACTTTCAGGGAAAACAAAGCTCGCTCTGCAGGAGCACCGGGCAGGACAATGGAGGGACGTTGCCCATGCGCTCCCACATGCTGGCTAACGAACCACTATTCCTTCCTCAGCACAGAAACAGTCACATAAATGATGGCTCCGCCACATGGTTAACTACTAGGCAGTCACTGAAAAGGCTGATGCAGAAATGTAGGGATCCTGACCCGGAGAGGAAAAGCAAGTTCCAGGAGAACTCTGAGAGAAAATCTGATTTTGTAAAATAAATATATGTTAAGTTAGATACATAACTGTGCATGCATTATTATGTGCCTATATACTAGGCCAGTGGTCGGCAAACTCATTAGTCAACAAAGCCAAATATCAACAGCACAATGATTGAACTTTCTGTTGAAAGCCAAATTTTTTAAGCTTAAACAACTTCTTCTAATGCCACTTCTTCAAAATAGACTCGCCCAGGCTATGGTATTTTGTGGAAGAGCCACACTCAAGGGACCAAAGAGCCACATGTGGCACGCAAGCCGCAGTTTGACGACCACAGTACTAGTACATGTATGTATACAGTATATACATATACACACCCACACGGATAAACACACATATACACACACCTGTATATGGAAAAACAGATATAGAAGAATCACTCTAAATTGCTAATTCTGATACTTTCTTGGGTAGGACTCAAAGGTTGCAAAGGTGCACATTTAGTTTATAACCCCTATACTGTTTGAATTTGCTTTAATTAACATATATTACTTATTTATTTATAACACACTACAGAGTACATCAATGAACATAAACTATCCATCTCCCAAGTGAGAACGATGTTCATAAATCCAAGAGGGATCAAGTTCTGGGACAAATGCTTTAAGTGCATCATCTCAATTAATCCTCACAATGCTTCTCTCTGCAGGTGTAATCACTCCTGTGTGGGAACCATGCCGATGAGAGCACAGAGGCTTTCTTATTCAAATACCAGGATGTTCAAAGCTGTTCCAGGATAAGTCTAATTGGGGTGCTCAAGGCCAAGATACCAGGAGCGGGTGCAAGGACATACTGTGCCTTTCTGTAACCCAAATAATTGATGTCACTGTTGGCAGCTAGCCTGCTTTGTCTCTGCATTAATACACAGGCTACTGACCAGTTAGCCTGCAAAAGAGCAGCTGGGCAGAGCAGAGGCGAGAGAGCTCAGAGGAGAGGCGATAGCACAGAGGATGTACGGTACTAGCAGCTCCTATGTGTGCAGGAGAGAGGAGCGTTTGGACGGAGCTGAGAGCTGGTACTGCTATGAAGGAAGGCTAGGAGCTCCCAGAGAGCTCAGATACAGCTGCCATGTTACCCCACCGGTGTTCTGGGCAGGGAGGCAGGAGAAACTGCTGAGCCAGAGAAGCCCTGAGGCTGCAGCTCGAAGGGACAGCGCAGGTGCTATTGCTGTGTAAAGCTTTAGGTTTAGAGGCAGCATGTGGCTGCTCAGATAACAGCTGTGGGTACAGAGACTAATGCTGCTTTATGGGAAATACATGTATTTACCAGCTGGTGTGCAGCTGCCTGCCTGTATGGGCTTTGCTGCAAAGAACTGTCTTGTCTGGTAGTTCTGTGGCCACTGGCTCCTGCAATAAAGACTCATCCTTATAAACCCGAACTACTCATGGCTTCTCCGCCTGCCCCGCCTCAGAGAAAGAATTGATCTGCTGTCTAGTGAGCAGAGGATAAAGGGGGACTTGGCTTAAGTTCCCAACAGTGAGTGTAGTGGGCAGGGTTCGAGAAGGAACCAGCCCTGGCATAATCGGAGCAGTGCTGAGCCGAGTCCCTGTTGGCTGACACCCTGTGTTACAGATAATGACAGTGCGGCTCAGAGTCAAGGGTGCAGGGTCACACAGTTGAATGTGCAGCAAAATACATCTGTGAACAAGATATGCTTTTCCCAAAATGCGCCCACTGACTCCGCACGTATTATGCTGTGCTTTCTGCGAATTCACCTGCTTATCAAACTCGGGCTTCAGAGATTCTTCTGTGAAAATGTGGAAGTGCATCTTCCTGTGGCTGAAGAGCACGGCTGACTTCAGCATGACCAGCGTTTCCTCCAGCCGGTTGCCGCAGGCCACCACAGCCAGGTGCATCCAGAGCCTCGGGGGCAGCGCGGCATGGAAACTCCTGGGCTCTCCGGGTCTCCTGGAAGGGATACACGTTAAAGCTATTCCTCAACTTATAAAAACAGCCAGTAAGTGGTTGGAACATTTCAAAACATGTGCCTGCTCATTTACAAAGTGATAAGCAGACAACTCTTACTGTTCAGAGAACAAGACCATGTATCCAGCATTGACCCTGGCAGTGGCAGGATGTCACAGTTAGGGCTGCAGGAGGGGTCTGGGACTTCCATGCCAACACGCAGCTGTCTGGTGCCTGCTGGCACCACTGGCCTGCTGGGAAATAGCATCGTAACCTTGACAGCTGTAACAGGGGCTGGGAAGCTCCCCTCACAGGGGCCATGGAAATTAGATTTGAATGCAACTTGAGTAAGAGGGTGGGACATGGCTTTTCTCATGTGAAATGAGCAACTTGCGATCCCATCATCGGGGTGGTGTTAGGAGGTGGGGGTGCGTGACCACGGATCCAAAGGGAAAGCACCGAGTCCGGGAGGGGAGCACAGGAGCCCACACAGTGCTCCGACACCTGCTGGAAGAGGCACTCACGGTGGCAGAGGGGTATGTGTGAAATTCAGCTTTCAGTATGAAACTGATATTAGTGAGAAACAGGCAGGAGAGGGGGCAAGTTAAACTGAAAATTACCAAGAAATCAAATACCCAGTTAACAGCTGAGCGGGACTAGGATCCAAGAGTCCTGCTATTTCATCATAACAAAGAATTTGTTCCAGAAGAGGGGGTGATGCCCGCACAAACACAGCACTGAGAAACAGTCCCGGCTCGAGGGGAAAGGGGCCGGAGCGGGCCTGAGACAAAGGGAACTAACGTACTCAAGCAAAAGATGCAGACAGGGAAGCCTGGACGTTGGAGAGCCCTGCCTTCTGAGCCTTGAGCACAGCGAGCAGCGCAGCGAACTGCCCATGAGAGGAGGGCAATTTGCTCCTATTCCTTTCCCCAGAAGGAAAGTTAAAGACGGGGTGGAGCTTGCTGGGCAGCTTCCTAATTCGATCACTCCGGAGCATGCTCCGCGAGCCAGGATGCAGAAAGTCCCTCCTAGCCCCCTAGTTTTGGTGATCACCGGAAAAGACAGCAGCGAGGTCCCAAGTCTCTCCCGGTGAAGGCCACCGTCTTCCCTCCCCTCGGTATCTGGGGCAGCTCCCCTGTGAGTGCAAAGGTGACTGCAGCGCAATAGGTATTTTGAGAAAAAGACTGCACTTTTATTACAGTACTAGACGCTGGTGCATGAATGTGTGCACGGTGGGGTCGGTGCCCTCCCCAATCCCGGTGATCAGGGTGGGCCAGATGGGGGGATGGCCAGCCAGCCCCCTGGTCAAACTCCCAGTGGAGGGGACAATTTGCATATTAGCCTTTTATTATATAGGATATCTTTATAATTATTCTATTTGTTGTTAGTCTCTCACTGGGCTGAATTTATTAATTAAACTTTATCATGGGCATGTATGTACAGGAAAGAACATGTATAAGTAGCCCCTCTCTGGGGCAGATATGCTCTGAGACCCCCGTGGATGCTGAAAACCATGAGGAGAATTGAACCCCATCCATATGTTCTAAGCACTTCACAACACCTCTTTGGCAGATCCAGATTGCCAGCATCACTACTCCTGCATTTGGAGGCATTATCATGTACAAGACTAATAATGTGGCAATCAGCTGCTAACATATCTGCTGCTAGTATTAATGGAGAGAAATGGTGCCCCTGCATGAAACGGGCATAAGGAAAATGAATGCAACGTGATTATAATAATCAGTCATTAGCAAATGTTGTTCATTATTAATAATCCTAATATATGAAAACCCAGGGTCCGTAATGACTGACGGAAGGCTTGACCGAACACCAGAAGTCAGTCTGCAGTCTGCGACCCAGTTCTGACTGCCGAGGGGGCTGGGGATCATGCTGGGAGAGAGCCCCAAAGAGAGAGGCAGGGTCTGATCCGCAGCCTCCATGGCAGCTGTTGACCAGCCATTGCCTCTTCCTTTCTCTCCAGGCTTCCCAGGTGCCACGTCTCTGTTTCTCTCGGGGCCTCCAGGGCTGCTGCTGATCAGTCCTGCCTCTCTGATCAGGCCCAGAGATAGGGCTGGAGATGCTGACTTGCATAGAAAGCGAACAATCAGAACCAAATTGGCCATCAGGGGAGGGCCGTGGGGGGCGAGATCAGGCTGGCATTTTGTATTGCTAAAAGAGAAAAAGAGAAGGTGATGCAGGTGGGCATCAACACATCACCTTCTAATGAAGTAGTCACTCTTACTGGAACCAAATCATAGATCTCAAATAAGATATCAAGTTTAAGAAACTCCTCTTCCAGGGGCAGTTTTCAGAGTTTCATAATTTAAATAAATCAAGTACTGAGAATAATTTGAAGATGACTGTAAAATGAATTAAATCTTCAACAAAAGTCTTCTATTTTCTATTTAAAAACATTTAAATAATGGTAAAATATGTTACATAAAATTTTGTCTTATTTTCCCCCTATTTTTAATTTCTTCTATTACAGTTCAATAGTATTTTATATTAGTTTCAAGTGTTCAGCATATTGGTTAGACATTTATATAATTTACAGAGATCTGCACCATACATAATTATCACAGTATTACTGACTATATTCCCTAGGCCAGTGGTCGGCAAACTCATTAGTCAACAGAGCCAAATAATACAGTTGAAATTTCTTTTGAGAGCCACATTTTTTTTAAACTTAAACTTCTTCTAACGCCACTTCTTCAAAATAGACTCGCCAAGGCCATGGTATTTTGTGGAAGAGCCACACTCAAGGGTTCAAAGAGCCGCATGTGGCTCTCGAGCCACAGTTTGAAGACCACAGCCTTAGGCTGTACTTCACATCCAACTACCAATACAAACTTCCTAATCTTGTCTCCATTTTCACCTCGCCCTTCAATTCCCCTCCCATCCGGCAACTATCAGTTTGTTCTTTGTATCTAGGAGTCTGTTCCTGTTTGTTATTTATTTTGTTCTCTAGCTTCCACATTTAAGTGAAATCATATGGTATTTGCCTTTCTCTGTGTGCTCATTCCACTTAGTGTAATGCCCTCTGGGTCCATCATCTTATCATAAATAGTAAAATTTTCTTTTTATGGCTGAGTAACACTCCATTGAAGTCTTTTGTTTGCATATGAACTTTTGGATTATTCTATTTCTGTAAAAAAAAAAAAATGCCATTGGCATAGGGACTGCATTGAACACATAGAATGCTTTGGGTAGTATGGACTTTTTAATGATGTTAATTCTTCCTATTATGAACATAATAGTATAGTAGCAACCATACTCAGGTAAAAACTGCTGTTTGAATTTTAACCCCTCTAATCTGGCTCCTGCACCTGATTAAACACAGGATACTTTTTTTTTTTTTTTTTTATTAAATTATTATCTGTGTACATATTTTAACATTGCCCCCCCATACATACCCTCCCTCCCCAGAGTTTTGTGTCCATTGGTTGTACTTATATGCATATATACAAGTCCTTTGGTTGATCTCTTGTCTCCCCCAGATCTCCCTACTCTCCCCACTGTAATTTTACAGTCTACTTGTTGCTTTACTGTCTCTATATCTATCTTTTGGTTTGTCAGTTTATAATGTTTTTTAATATCCATAAATGAGCGAGGCCATGTGGTATTTCTCTTTCATTGACAGGCTTATTTCACTCAGCATGATGTTCTCTAGTTCTATCCAGGTTGCTACAAATGATGAGAATTCCTTCTTTTTTATGGCAGCATAGTATTCCATTGTGTAGATGTACCATAGTTTTTGGATCCAATCATCTGCTGACGGGCACCTAGGCTGTTTCCAGATTCTAGCTATTGTAGACTGTGCTGCTATGAACATAGGGGTGCATATATCCTTTCTGATTGGTGTTTCTAGTTTCTTGGGATATATTCCTAGGAGTGGGATTACTGGGTCAAATGGGAGTTCCATTTTCAGTTTTTTGAGGAAACTCCATACTGTTCTCCACAGTGGTTGCACCAGTCTACATTCCCACCAGCAGTGCACGAGGGTTCCTTTTTCTCCACAACCTCGCCAACACTTGTAGTTTGTTGATTTGTTGATGTTGGCCATTCTGACAGGTGTGAGATGGTACCGCATGGTTGTTTTGATTTGCATCTCTCGGATAATTAGTGACTTTGAGCATGTTTTCATGTGCCTTTTGGCCTTCCTTCTGTCTTCTTTTGAAAATATTCTATTTAGGTCCATTGCCCATTTTTTAATTGGATCATTCATCTTCCTTTTATTTAGTTGTATATAAACACAGGATACTTACCTCTGTTCCAAGTGGAGACCTGGAGACTAAGGCAATTTTCCCTTGCCTGGGACCAGGACCACAGGAGATTGATTCCCACTGACTGAGTAAACTTCAGAGATAGAAACTGTACATAACCTTCAGAGATAGAAACTGTAGATAACCTCTGAGCTCTGCTTCTGTGTTATTGGCCATTGCAAGATAGGGCCACATTCCAATGTTCCCAGCCTTTAGAATTTAGAACAAAGGAAAATTCCTGTGTTTTGAACCTTTAAAAGGGACTGCCTAGCCTTGAAATGGTGAGGTCGTGTGGAGTCCACCTGCGTGTGGTGCTCTTGAGGCCGTCCTGGCCAGTTTTTCAATAAATCCTTGCCTGCTTTTTTTAGTCAATCATCAGCCTCTGGTGGTCTTATTTTGAACCCAGGGTTTAACCCCACAACACTAGTATACTTCCATTTAAGTTTATCTTCATCTTTCTTCAAGATTTTACAATTTCCTAAGTATAGGTATTTTATCTACGTGGTTAAATTTATTCTTAGGTATTTCATTTTATTTTTTAAGTAGTTGTAATGGGGTTGTTTCCTTAGTTTTCCTTTCTGAAAGTTCATTACTGGTATATAAAAATATAGCTGATTTCTGAATATTAATTTTGTGTCCTGCTACTTTATGGATTCCCCTATGCTGTAGTGTATAGCCCTGTGACTGTTTTGTAACTACCAATTTGTACTTCTTAATCTTGTCCCATTTTCACCCCATCCTTCAACTCCCCTCCCATCTGGCAACTATCAGTTTGTTCTCTGTAAAGTTTATCAATTCTAGTTGTGTTTTGGTGGATCTTTTAGTGTTCTCTTAGACACTATTATGTAATCTGCAAATATTGACAGTTTTACTTCTTCCTCACCAATTAGGGTGCCTTTTATTTCTTCTTGTCTAGTTGAGGTAACTAGGACTTCCAGAACTATTGAATAAGAGTAGTGAAAGCAGATATCCCTGTCTTATTCCAGATCTTAAGGGAAATGCTTTTAGTTTTTCCCTGTTGAGTCTGATGTTGACTGTGGATTTGTTATATATGTCCTTTAATTAGATTGAGGTATTTTCCCTCCATTCCCACTTTGCTGAGAGTTTTTATCATAAATTGGGACAGGATTTTGTCAAATGCTTTTCCTACATCTATTAAAATGATCATATGATTTTTATTCTTCATTTTATTTATGTGGTATATCAATCATGTTAATTGATTTGTGGATATTGTACCAAACCTGCATCCCTTGAATAAATCCCACTTGGACATTTTTTTTAATGTATTGCTGGGTCCGATTTGCTAATGTTTCCCTCCTCCCCCATAGGAAAACAAATGCACTTTATTTATTTTCAGTAAATTTAAATCCTACATTTCTTGTAGCACCACTTTGAATATTTTGAGGGGTACAGCAGTACACGGATTCTGTGTCCAACGGCCTTGGCAGGAAGGTTGCTTCGGAATTTAGCATGAACTGTTCGTTCCACTGTTGTTTGGGCACGAGTTACCTTTCCCCAGACGACTCGGTTTTGTTTGGTTCACCACCAGGAGTCGCTGTGTTGTTGTTTGCTTTGTGCACATAGCACATCTCTTGCTTAGAGGGAATTGTTTCATCTGGAGCATAAACATCTAAAATTTTAAGAAGAGCTGTCTGCTCCCTCTAGTTCCGGAGACGCTGCTTATACCAGCAAAAATGGCCTTGGGCCACAGCCTTCAGACATATTTGTCCTTACAGAAGTCCTGTTCCCAGCAGGCCTGGGAGCCTCCGTGCCCCAGCAGTGCCTCTTGGAGAGATGTGGTGGAACCCACCCGTTATTTTTCTCAATTTGCTAATGTTTTGTTGAGATTTTTTACGCCTATGTTCATCGGAAATATCATCCAATAATTTTTTTTTCTTTGTAATGCTTTATCTGGTTTTGGAATTAGGATACGCTAACCTCATAAAATGAGCTTGGGAGTCTTTTCTTCTCTTAAATTTTTTGGAATAGTGAGAATGTTTGGTAAAATTAACATGTGAAGCCCTCCAGTCCAGGACTTTTTTTGCTGAGAGTTTTTTTGTTTGTTTTATTACCACTTCTATTTTGTTATTTCAATCTGTTCATATTTCCTGTTTCTTCTATATTCAGTTTTGGAAGATTGAATGTTTATAGGAATTTATTCATTTTGTACAGATTATCTAATTTTTGACACATAGTTCATATTTTAAATTTTTTGTATTTTTATAGTTTCTTTTATTTCTGATTTTATTTATTTGTGTCCTCTTTCTTTTTTTCTTAGAGTCTGGTTAAAGGTTTATCTTTTTGAGAAACCTGTTTCTAGTTTATTGATCTTTTATATTGTTTTGTTAGACTATTTTGGTTATTTCTGCTCTGGTCTTTATTATTTCTTTCCATTTGCTCACTTTGGTCTTTGTTGTTCTTTCCTAGCTCTTTTAGATGCAAAGTTAAGTTGTTTAGTGAAGGTTTTTCTTGCTTCTGGAGGTTAGCCTGGATGCTGTGAATTTTCTCTCAGGATTGCTTTCACTGTGTCCCCTGATCTGAGTTGTTGTGTGCTCATTTTCATTTGTCTCAGGTAATTTTTCATTTCTTTCTTGATCTCACCAGAAACCCATTCATTGTTAAGTAGCATGTTATTTAGCCTCATGTATTTGTTGTTATGTTTTAGTTTCTTTCTTGCTATTGATTTCTAGTTTCATTCCATTATGGGTGGAGAAAATGCATGACATAATTTCAATCTTCTTAAATTTACTGAGAATTGTTTTGTGTCCTAACATGTAGTCTATCCTAGAAAATGTTCTATGTGTACTTGGGGGGGAAAAAAAAGGTATATTTTGCTGCTTTGGGGTGAAATGCTCAGAAAATATCAATTCAACACATTTGAGTGTAGTGTAAGGCCACTGTTTCCTTGTTGATTTTCTGTCTGAAAGATCTATTCAGTGATGTCAATGGGGTATTCTATGACAGTATTGCTATCAATCCCTTCCTTTATGCCCATTAATATTTGTTTTATATATGTAGGTGGTCTTATGTGGGATGCATAAATGCTTGCAAGGGTTATATCCTCTTATTTAAGAGATCCCTTTTTCATAATCTAATGTCCTTGTCTATTATTATAGCCTTTACTTCAAAACCTTTTTGTCTGATACAAGTATTGCCACCCAAGCTTTTGTCTCCATTTGCATGAAATCTCTTTCCATCCATTTACTGTATGTCTTTCTTTCTTTTTAATATATTTTATTGATTTTTTACAGAGAGGAAGGGAGAGGGATAGAGAGCCAGAAACATCGATGAGAGAGAAATATCAACCAGCTGCCTCCTGCACAGCCCCCACTGGGGATGTGCCCGCAACCAAAGTACATGCCCTTGACCGGAATCGAACCCGGGACCTTTCAGTCCGCAGGCTGAAGCTCTATCCACTGAGCCAAACAGGTTCTGGCAGTCTTTGTGTCTTTCAATATGTTGTGTGTCCCTTGTAGACAGCATATACATGGCTCTTGTTACCCTATTCATTCAGCCATCCTGTATGTGTTTTTATTGGAGCATTTAATCCATCTACATTTAAAGTAAATATTGAGAGATACATAGCTATTGCCATTTTATTATTCATATCTATGTTTTCTCTTTTCCTTATTCTTCTTAAAGAAGTCCCTTTAACATTTCTTGTAATACCAGTTTGTTGGCAATAAACTCCTTTGGCTTTTTCTTGTCTGGGTGCTCTTTAATTCTTCAATATTAAATAATAGCATTGCTAGGTAGAATAGTATTGGTTTTAGGTCCTTGTATTTCATCACTTTGAATATTTTGTTTTAATCACTTTGGGCCTAAAAAATTCCTGTTGAGAAATCAGCTGACAGTTCCTTTGTACATAACTAACTGATATTCTATAGGTGCTTTTAAGATTCTCTCTTGGTCTTTGATTTTTGCCATTTTAATTAAGTCTTGGTTTGAACTTGTTTGGGATTCCACATTTCCTGGACTTATATTTCTATCTCATTTCCTAGGTTAGAAAAGTTTTCTCTAATTATTCCATCAAGATCCCTTGATTTTTCTCTTCTCCTCCTGGTATCACTATGATGCAAATGTTGTTATGCTTGATATTGTCCCAGAGGTCCCTAAAACTATTCTCATTTTTAAGTTTCTTTTTGCCATTTTAATTGGGTATTTTCTGCTATCTTGTCTTCCAAATTGCTCATTTGTTCCTCTGCTTCATTTTATCTGCTGTTGATTCCTTCTAGTGTATTCTTCATTTCAGTCCTTTTCATTTCTGATTCTTCTTTATTGTATCTATGTCCTTTTTTATGCTTACTTTTTAGGGTTCTCACTAAATTCTTTGAGCATTCTTATAACCAGTGTTTTGAATTCTGCATCTGTCAGAATTGCCTCCATTTCATTTAGCTCTTTTTCTGAAATTTTCTCCTGGTCTTTCATTTGAGACCTGTTTCTTTGTCTCATTTTGGCTATCTCTCTGTGTTTGTTTCTATGTATTAAACATATATGCTATGTCCCCTAATCCTTACAGGATGTGCTTATTGTATAGGTGTGCTGTGGGGCCCAGTGGCACAGTCTCCCTGGCCACCTAAGCCAGGTACTCCAGAAGTGTGCTTTGTATGGGTTGTGTGTGCCCTCCTATTGTAGTTGAGCCTTGATTGCTATTGGTATATCAGTGGGTGTGATTGACCTTCAGGCCTACTAGCTGTAAGAACTGGCCCCAACCATGGCATACAAGCTACTGTGCAGGGCCTGACCCAAAGGAGCAGGATTAACTGGCACCTGAGGCAGGAGCATCCTATGGGCTCTGCTACTGGCCAAGACCACCTCTTGGGTGTGCTTCTCGTGGAACTAAGTGGATGGTTTTCTTTTTGGGTTTGAAATCAGCCATTAGGTATATTTGTTCTGGAGACGCTTGGTAGTGGCTCCAGTATAGATGGAGGTCAGTCATTGTCTATGACCAGCCCTGGGCCATTTTATAGTGGCTACAATGTAACGTAGAGTTGGTAGCTGCATTGTTGAACATGGAGGCATGTCACAGAGGCCACACTGCAAATGACAGCCGGCTGCACCAGGCCTGGCTCCACTTAGTAAAAGGTGCAGGGCCCCGAGACCTGCCACTGCATACCAACTGCTGTAAGGCTCAGCCATTGAAAGTGTCTCAGGTGATTCTCGAGTTGTTTGAGGAGGGGTCTCAAGGAGTCCTCAAAGTGGGATGTGTGGTGTTAACTAGGCTAAGGCAGATTCAGATTGATCCCACTGCAGAGAGGGAACACCACAGGAAAGATGGCACCTGTCTGGCAGCTAGGTGGAAGGAGGGTTCAACACAACACAATGGTGGCTGTTCATCCAGCCCTTGCCTTGAAGCTACACAACTTGTCTCTCCCTGTATGTCTCTGGTGACTCCCAAGCCACTGTCCCTCTTCTGGAGACCAGAGTAAGTGCCCGTGAGAGAGTGAGTCTGTGCATAAGCCCTTCAAGAGGCAGCTTCCTATTTCACCCACTGATTTTCACAGCCACATGTTATGGTGTTATGGTCTCTCCAGCTCTGGTGTTTCATGTGATGGCACCCAGTGTGAAATTGAGATGCCTCGCTCCTTGGGGGATCCCTGCAGCTGAGATATC
The DNA here is from genome assembly GCF_964339955.1 of Pipistrellus hanaki. Lineage (NCBI taxonomy): Eukaryota > Metazoa > Chordata > Mammalia > Chiroptera > Vespertilionidae > Pipistrellus > Pipistrellus hanaki. The sequence continues at coordinate 6,599,896 of NC_140515.1, forward strand.
CCTACAGATGCTCAACTGCCACATGTGGGTGTGGGGCCAGCCCATTTCATATCCCCACCCCTCCAGCCAGTCTTGATGTGGCTTTCTTATGTCCTCAATTATACGATCTCATTCATCTAGCCTTCCAATGGATCCCCAGCTTGACTGTTCTCTAATTTAGTTGTGATTTTGATGTGCCAGCACAGCATTTACTTATTCTCCCATCTTGATGGGAGTCTTTCTTATTTTCTTACAGTGAATTATAAACAAATCTGTTTTTAAATTTTCTTCCAAAGAATCTCACCTGTGAGTTTGTATGTGGATAAGAGTCAGTAAGGCTATTATTTATTGAACTTAATAAAGGTGCTAAAATCAGGTGCTACATTTTGAATTTAGTCAAGACACTTTGGCAATGAGTGACAAAACTCAATCCCTGAAATCTAGGAGAAGGGTGAACTCGTTCAGCCAACAAATGGCAGGGCTGGTCTTGGGAGCTATGTTGGGACCTGTCCTCCACTCAGCATTGCTTCTCATCTGCCCCATCACTTTGGCTCACGTACTTTTATGTAGAAACCTTCTCCACATGGCAGAGACATGGCTCCCAATTCCTGAGTTTCATACCTGATAGTCTCAGCCACTAGATAGTCTGTCCTTATACTGTCTCTAAGCTTGGGTCTTGGCCTCACCCCTACCTCAAGGTGTGGACTTTGCTTGGTTTAAATCAACTGGTCCAATCTGGTGCCTCCACTCCTTTCCATTCCCTCCACCATGAAACAGGCATTTAAACCAACCAAAGCAAATTGGTTGAGAGATAAGCATGTAAAGGAAGCTAGAATGATCCATGTAAGTAATAGACACATTAGTATGATTCCATGTTTCACTTAACATAAAGATAGTTCCAAATGGAAATATTTATAGGTATGTGTACATACATAGGTTAGTAAAAAGATACATGTTTTGCTCTGTTAGCCATGAGGAATTTTTTTTTAAATATATTTTATTGATTTTTTACAGAGAGGAAAGGAGAGGGATAGAGAGTTAGGAACATCGATGAGAGAGAATCATCGATCAGCTGCCTCCTGCACATCTCCTACTGGGGATGTGCCCGCAACCCAGGTACATGCCCCTGGCCGGAATCAAACCCGGAACCTTTCAGTCCGCAGGCTGATGCTCTATCCACTGAGCCAAACCGGTTTCGACAGGAATTTTTAAAAATGACTTCTCAATAGCAACAAGTATGCTGAGTGCCCAGATCTTGGTTTCTAATACCATTTTCCAACATGATGAATCAGGGTTCCTTGAAGAAATGGCTGTTTCTATGGCTGAGGCAGGAGCATCCTATGGTGCCAGACAGCAGGAAAATGCTCAAAAAATAAACAAAACAAAAAAAACCCATTGTTGGGTGTATGTCGTAGATTGACACCAACTAAAAGAGCTAGTAATGACCAAAAATGAAAACTGTTCTATTCAGCAACAGAATAGCGTCATATTAGATTGTATCTCAAAGTATAAAATAAATATAACTAATACTGATACAGTGACTGAAAAAATTAATGAGGGAAAAGAATCAAACCTCCCATGCAGATGAATTTCAAATAATGTATATAGACCTCCCAGCCTCAAGGAGAGAAAGCCTAACTCCCTACTCCTCATGCGTGAGGCTGCACACAGTGGCTTCCTTCAAAGTGTGTAGCCTGGAGGTGGGGAGTAACCTCACAGCGGAGAATCACACACACACACACACACACACAGTGAGTAGGCCAATAATAGCAGTCGTAACTCATGCTGACAGCACATATAGTTGATATGAGGTGATTAAATGGTTCTTTGCCTCTATGACTTTCCTCCCCCAAATCCACAACCCCAGTATTATCATGAATAAAACATCAAATACATTCCACTGGTGGAGTATCCTACAAAATATCTGACAAGTCTCCTCAAGGGCATGTAAAACAAGGAAACTGAAATGCCCACATTCAAGAGAAGCCCAAGGGAACGCTACAACTAATGTGATGTGGTATCCTAGTTGGAATCCTGGCACAGCAGAATAGCATTTAGTCAAAACGGAAGAAATCTGAATAAACTAAACATTAGCAATAATGTTTGTATTAATTAATTATAACAAATGTGTCGTGTTAGTGAAAGGTTAGCAACAAAGGAGATGTGTACAAGGCATAGAGAACTCTGTGCTGCTCTCTCAATCTTTCCATAAATCCTGTTCTAAAAATGGAAATCCACTGAAAAGAAAAAATCCCTCTTCTAATGATATTATTACTAAAGCTCTCACTGTTTTCCTGAGCGGTGTGGCTGTTTTGCACAATATTAGCTAAGTGTGACATGACAGTGTGAGTGCAGGGTCAGCACTGGGCTGGCACCAGGCAGATGCTGCCGCTGTTCACTGGCTCATTCAACAAATTATGGATTTGAGAACCTGCTTTGAGATCATCTCTGTTCTAGGTGCCAGCAGCACATCAAGTGAACATGAAGGAGGTGGGAGAAGCAAATAAAATACAATGTTCATATGATAATAAGTGCCTTAAAATATACTAAACAGGTAAAGGGGTAGAGAAGGATAGGGAAGGTTCTGTTTCTCTAGGACAGCTGGGAAGACCCCTCTGAAGAGAAAAGCTGAACACACAAACCTGAAAGAAACGAGGGAGTTAGTGATACAAGGATTTGAGCAAAGAACATTGCAGCACAGGAAGCAAATAAAAATGCTGAGGCAGGAATGAGCTCAGTGTACGTGAGGCCCAGGTGGCTGAGCTGGGTGAGTAGGGAGACTCGGAGAGCAGGTCAGAGAACTAAATGGGGTTGAGATCAGGCAGCAGCTTGAAGGCCACACTAAGAAATTAAATTTTATTCTTAATGTTATAGGATGTCTGTCACTGTATGGCTTAAATCAAGAAAGTGACTCCATGTGTAGCACTCATTTAAGATTATTCCAGCAGTGGCATGGAGAATAGACTGTAGGGGCACTACACTGAAAATATGCAAACCAGATGGCAGGCCATAGTAGATGTCCAGGTGAAATGACAGCGGTTAGGAGATTGGTGGTACCACGAAGTGATAGAAATGGTGGGAATGGTAATGTTTTGAGATAGAACCAATAGGGCTTACTGATTGAGTATATGTAGAGATGGGGGGGAGAGACTTATGGACTAACCAACAAAAGTGAATGTGAATAGAATTAACACTCATAGGACATCATATCATAGGACACAAAAGCTGGTACCCAAGCTCAAGAGATTTTTTTTTAATTGATTTCAGAGAGGAAGGGAGAAGGAGAGAAAGATTGAAACATCAATGATGAGAGAATCATTGATAGGCTCCTCCTGCATACCCCCAACTGGGGATAGAGACCACAACCTGAGTATGTGCCCTTGACCGGAATCAAACCTGGGACCCTACAGTCAGCAAGTCAACGCTCTATCTACTGAGCCAAACCACCTACGGCTCGAGAGATCTTGAATGTGCTCTGGATCTACTGGGATGGCCACAAACAGCATTTTGCTATCTATATATTTAAAACCCTAAGCAATCTTTCGCCCATTCAACCAGTCGCTATTACACTCACAGACCGCCAGGGGGCAGATGCTCAATGCAGGAGGTGCCCCTGGTGGTCAGTGTGCTCCCACAGCAGGAGTGCTGCTCACCTGACAGCGCCAGACACTGGGCTCATGGCTGGCAAGCACAGCTGCAGTGGCATGAGCTTCTCCTGCCTCCGCAGCAGCAGCAGCAGCAGCAGCAGGCACAGCGGGCCGAGATGAGCAGGAGCACCCAGCCTGGGCTCAGGCTCCTCCCTGGCCATCTGCCACTTTCATGCACTACATCCCTTGGCAAATGTCGAACTCCTGGTTTTGTCCTGATCTGGTCTGGCAGTCCAACATCCCCGGGGAGGTCCCAGATTGCAAGAGGGACCAGGCCAGACTAAGGGACCCCACAGGTGCCTCTAGTCCTATATAATAAAAGCCTAATATGCTAAGTGTCTAGTCATCTGTTCAACCAATCAAAGAGTAATATGCTAATGATATGCTAAGGCTGCTCAATGCTTGCTATGACACGCACTGACCACCAGGGGACAGATGCTCTGACCAGCAGGTTAGCTTGAGGCTGAGGTCCAACCAATTGAGACTGAGTGAGAGAGGTTGGACACACCCTGGAGCCCTCCCACTGTCCCTCCTCAGTTGGCAACCTCCTGTGTCCTTCCCCAGCCCTGATCATGCACTGATGGGGTACCTCGGCCTGGCCTGCACCCTCTCGCAATTCAGGACCCCTCAGGGGATGTCAAAGAGCCGGTTTTGGCCTGATCCTGCAGGCCAGGCAGAGGGACCACACTGGTGCACAAATTCGTGCACAGGGCCTCTAGTATAATATAATCCCTCTGTAGTGAGACCTTTATTCAGGCTATGAACCTCTTAGAAGACTTATCTCAGAGATCAAAGGGAAATGGTGCAGGAAATGGTGCTTCTTGATGAGCAAGGAGGTTTGCTTCCTGTCTCTAGGGCAGAACTGTCTTCTCTCCTCAACTTTCCCCCCAAAAAATTCTGGGAGGGCAGCAACTCATTCACTGTTGCAGACGGAGTGCCTGGCTCAGGAGACACTGCAGCAGACGCCACTGAAAGCTGTGGAGAAAGCAGCACCAGCGCCAGCGACGGAGAGGGGCCTGGTCTCCCTCGGAAACCATATTCTAAGAGAAAACAGCACTCTCCAGGCCAACATAGAAGAAAAACAATGAGGTCAAATAATCGCTGAGTTCTGGGCTAGAGCTGACAAATGAGAAACAGTGATTTTGCTAGAGATGACAAAGGGCTGACAGCAGTCTGTTGGTGTTTTGCAGTTAAACTTGATGATCTCATCACAGAATCACCAAATACCGGAGCTGGGGGAGATTTTAGGGAATTTCGGATCATTTCGCTCATTTGACAGATGAGGAAATGAAGATGAAATGCCGGGGCCAGTGCCAGCTGTTTCCACACGTCAGGGTCAGCAGGTGGGTTCACTGCCTTCCCCATATGTAGGCTCAAAAGAGAGTTTTCAGAAGCTGGAGAGACGTGCTTCTAAAGTCTGCAGTTTGATCCCAAGTCAAAGTCCCCATTTAAAACTCCCTCTGGAAAAACAAACCCTCCCTTGGTGAGCTTGTCCTCTTCCTCTCGGTGAAGGGACACTGCCCTTTGCACCTGGCTGCCAGGAGCTCAGCTCCATCGAACACTTAGCCCTCGTAACAGTAACGGCCCCGTTTTTGACAAACATACTTATTTCCCCTCCTCTTTATGTCTTTTCATTATTTTACAACTATTTCAATGGCTTTGTTGTATATGCATTTTTTTTGTAAGTCACCTCAAATTCTGTTTTGGAAGACAGCCAGGCGTAAATCACCAATAAAACAAAATAGAAAAATTTTGCTTCTCTTGAGCACTGCAACTGCTGCCAGCTGTGTGTGTTTCAGATCCCACCCTTGACCTAAAACTCGGACACCTCCCGGCTTAACATTCACGGAGCGGAAAGGCCACCACAGGGCGACTGCACACACGTGACTAATTACAAACATCAGGGTCTGCCTGCTAACTAGATGAGGCCCCGGAAACTTCTCTGGAATTAAAACAAGATGTGGAGGAGATGAGCTTCCTGCACGACGTGGCAGGCCTGGCAGGCCTTCACCAGCAGCCAGGCGGGCGGGGCAGCCCCTGGCCGCTCCGCAGGTGGTGAACCCTTTCTGACCAACTCCAACCTCTGCTGGCTCCTCCCCGCCTGGGAAGCCAGATCCCACAGCCTTCATCTCTTCTGGATTCTAGCCATGTAGAGATTAAAGCACTCGTCTTTCTGAAAACATGAGGCTTTTTTTCCTCCCTAAAATAAAATTCCCCCTAAACCACAAAAACTTAACCCAGGCAGGATTAGAAATGCAACAAAGAAGTCTCTACAGAAATCCTTCCCCTGCTCCCTCCCAGCTGCAGTCTTCCGTCCCCATCTCTGTCGGGTAGTGAAGGAAGTGTTAATAAATCCCAGAAAATGTCAACTTCTCCAGAGGGCACTAGACTTTCATGTTTATGCATTTGACCTTGAGACTTCCTGTGGCTCTTTTATTTTTCACTCTTCCCTGAGTTGTACAATTTTGTTCTTTATTCCTAATGGTGTTGGCCACAATTTTCGTGGCAGTCTGAGAGAGAGGTTAAAAAAGATGGGTTCAGAGGTCCTCGCCTATGGAAATACTAGCAGTCCTTCCCTAACATCCATCTAGATTCTATTCATTGATCTTTTCCTAGCCAGAGCCAATTTGTCCAGATAGAGACAAAAATGCTGCTCCAACACCTTAAAGAATGAGACAGTTACAAAAACCCAAGTTTCTCTGGAAACATATCAGGGAAATTATGAAATGCAGAAAAGACTAGCATATGACATCAGCCTAACATGGCAGAGCTCACCTGGGCCCAGGCTGCCGCGGGACCTGTATCCTGATCTATTGTGTAGTACCTGTGAGCTCCAGACAAGACTCCAGACTCTGTATCACTTTCCTCACCCAAACGGCAATGATGCCAGTGTGTGCTGCACAGAGCAGGCTTGCAAACTTGGGTGCATCAGAAACTATGGAGGGCTTTTTAGAACACAGATCACGGAGCTCACCCCATGGCCTCTAATGCAGCGGGTCTATGCAGGTGCCTGAGAATCTGAATTTCTACAAAGCCCTCCCCCCCCCCCCCCCCACTGTGACACTGGTGCTGCTGGTTAAAGGCCATACTCTGAAAACCACTATATCAGGGTTATGGGGGAGACATAGTCAATATACATAAACTCAGTGTCAGCAATGGCTGTTTTTATGACTGTTGAGCACTGTGCCTGGTTAGCTATGTTAAATGGTGTCAGTTATTATCTTACAAGTTAATATCTTACAAGTTTACTATAATTTGTAAGCCCATCAACTTACAAATTATAGTAAATTTGTAGTTGAACTGTGATATAATCTATAGTAATAAAAGTGTGATATGCTAATTAGACCGGACACCCTTTCAGATGATCTTCTGGACCAAGCCAAGGTGACCGGGCCAAGACAGGTGGCAGAACCCCCGCTCCCCTACGGCCCCCGCCGCTTGCACAAATTTCGCACATTGGGCCTCTCAAGTCTGTTATAAGAAACCTCAATATGAAAATACTGTTAAGCTCCTAATAGAAATACCCTTATTATAAAAAGCATATACACTCATGAGGGGTTGTAAGTGGTTTTAAATACCTAAAAGCAGCCGAAACCGGTTTGGCTCAGTGGTAGAGCATCGTCTGCGGCCTGAAAGGTCCCAGGTTCGATTCCGGTCAGGGGCATGAACGTTGGTTGCGGGCACATCCCCAGATGTGCAAGAGGCAGCTGGTCGATGTTTCTCTCCCATCCACGTTTCTAGCTATCTCTCTCCCTTCCTCTTTGTAAAAAAAATAAAATAAAATATATTAAAAAAATAAATAAATACCTAAAAGCAATTATGTAGATCACTGACTCCCCCCAAAAAAATATTTTGTCAGAAACCACTTGTACATTTACTGAGGCAGAAGAGAAGTGGACACAGCCACTTCTTGGGGTTCCGTTTTTCTCTAAGTTACGGTAAAAGTGCCAAAACTCATTTAGTTATCATGGTCAAAAAGAAACCAACTCGCTTCCAGTAATTAAGGAGCCGGCAAATGTGGGCCTTGCAAAGGCAATTAGACCCGTCCAGGGTCCTAAGGGGCCTGGGACACGCAACCGCTGAGAGACAAGAGGTCCTTAGGAAGCTCTCCACCACAAAGGACCTGCGGCGGCCAGCGCCTACAGAGGGTGCTCCCAGGCAGAGCTGTGGGTGCTCGGCTCTGCGCAGAGAACACCAAACTGATGTGGAGGAGCCAAAGGTTCTCTCTGGGGGCTCCGGCTTGAGTCTGCACTAGACCGAGGGACAGGGAAGCCCAGTGTCCTCTCTCTGCCACGCACCACTCCTCCCAAGGAGAAAACTTTTCAATAAACTTGGGTCCAATGCCTCTTCCTTCTAAGAACAGTGGATTCAAGATTCAGACAGGCAGCCAGTCTTGGTAAATACGTAACTTCTACAGTTCAATCATATTTACACGTTTGTTTAAAAGTCTCCAATGAAACATGAGAATTAGGAGGCTCTTGAAAATTTACACAAAGGGCACGTTTACCGACATGCAAGACGATGTCCTGCTTTGACGGTTTACGTGTAAAACAGAACGTTGCCCGAGACTTCTCTGGAACGTGTGCGTGATCCTCGCGCGGAGCCCTCGGTGGGCGCCGGAGGGTGGGTCTTCGCTGCCCGCAGGTTCGGGCCCAGCTGGCAGCTCCGTGCGCTCTGCCCGCCGCGCGGCACAGCCTCCGGCCGGGCGGGCGGCGCGCGCGGCGGGCGGGACTCGGAGCTGCCACGACTCACCTCGCCAACTTCTCCGGACGCGGCGCGCCCCGGCGGCGGCCGGCTCCGGGGCGCGGACGCGGGGGCCGGTGCCGCGGGGCGCCTGGGCCCGCCCAGGTGGGGGCGCCCCGGCCGGCGGGGCGCGCGGGGGCCGGCGTGGGAGGGCGCTGCGGGGCGGACGCGGGGCGCGCGGGCGGCGGGGGCGCAGGTCCGGGGCGCAGGGTCCGCAGCGCGAGCAGCAGCACCGACAGCGCGAGCAGCAGCAGCGCGGCCGCCCGGCAGCGGGGCCTCATGGTGCGCGGCGCCCGGGGCGGCGGCGGGACGGGAGCTGGCGCCTCCCCGCGATCCGCGGGGCCTGGGGGCCCGCCAGCGGGGAGGAGGCTGCGGGCGCCGGCCGAAGGAGGAGCCCCCACGCCTACCGTACTGTGTGGAATAGCTGCCCCGCGCTCCGGGCGCAGGTAGCAGCCTCGGAGCCTCCTCTTACTCCCCCACTAGGTCGGGCGTCATCCTCCTGCCATCCCCTCACGGCTCACCGGCGCCTCCACCCCTGTACTTCCTAGTTCGCTCCCTCATCCTCTCACTGCCAGGCACTCTTCCATCTGACTACTTATTCCAGGCATTTTCCCTGTGATTTAGCTCCATCCGGCTAGCCAAGCGCTAACGTGCCTCTCCAAACGTCCACCAGGCAGGCCGGCCACTAATGGATAGCTGTTGTTTAAAATAGACTCAGGTCCATATAATCTAAAGAATTTACAGAATTAATTTCAGAGTCTAGGTTTGAAATCTAACTCTGCTGCTTACTTGGTGAGGCTGAGCAAGTTGCACGATTTTCCTGGATTCAACCTCCCTGCATGAAAATGGGGGAGCTGGCTGCACTCCATGAGTGCTGTGTAGATTTACATTAAATAATGACGCAAAGAAACCGGACAGCGCCAGGCTACCAGTGCCCAATAAAAGCTCTATGGTAGTTAGCACAACATAATGTAGCTTGTTCAGCCTATATAATAAAGGACTAATATGCAAATCGACCAAATGGTGGAACAACTGGTCGCTATGATGCACACTGACCACCAGGGTGCAGACGCTCAATGCTGGAGCTGCCCCCTGTTGATCAGTGTGCACCAAGGTGGCCAGAGAGGGCCTAAGCCAGTTGTCGGCAAACTCATTAGTCACCTGAGCCAAATATCAACAATACAATGATTGAAATTTATTTTGAGAGCCAAATTTTTTTTTTAACTTAAACTTTTTGTAATGCCACTTCTTCAAAATAGACTCACCCAGGCCATGGCATTTTGTGGAAGAGCCACACTCAAGGGGCCAAAGAGCTGCATGTGGCTCATGAGCTGCAGTTTGCCAACCATGGGCCTAAGCCATCAGTCAGACATCCCCAGAGGGCACTGGGACTTCAAGAGGGCTCAGGTCAGGCTGAGGGACCCCCTGAGTGCTCTAATTTCATGCACTGGGCCTCTATTCCTATCTAATAAAAGAGTAATATGCAAATTAACCATCACTCCACTACACCCACAAGCCACGCCCACTAGCCAATCAAATTAATCCCAACCAAGATGGCTGTGGCCACAGAGAGCAGGAGGGAGGCTTGGGTTTCCCTGGCAATGGAGAAAGCCAAGCTTTCCATACATACTGGCAGGCCCATGCCTCCACTCAAGGATACAAAGTTTCAATTATAAAAGGTAAATAAATTTCAACAGAAATGGCGGAAGCCATGGAGCTGGAAGAGCAGGAGGCTATAGTTGCGCTGGGTGATGGAGGAAGCCAAGCTTCTGCAGCCCTGGCTGGCTCAGGCCTTCACTCCAGGTTACAAAGTTTCAATTGCAGAAGATAAATAAATCCCAGATACCTTCACTTGGGATGCTGGGGGGCATGGCAGGCCTGCAAACTACCACAGGCTCCTCACCCGTGCCACCCCATGCCCCAAAGGAACCCCCACTCTGATCCAGGACACATTTCAGGGCAAACCAGCTGGCCTCCACTCATGCACCAGGCCTCTATCCTATCTAATAAAAGAGTAATATGCAGATTGACCATCATTCCAACACACAAGATGGCTGCCCCCATGTGGTCAAAGATCCTGCCCCCATGTGGACACAAGATGGCCACCACAAGATGACCAGCAGGGGAGGGCAGTTGTGAGGGGCCAGGCCTGCAAGGGAGGGCATTTGTGGGCGATCAGGCAAACAGGGGAGGGCAGCTGGGAGGCACCAGCCTGTAAGGGAGGGCAGTTGGGGGAAATCAACCATGTAGGGGAGGGCAGTTAGGAGTTACCAAGCCAGCAGAGGAGGGAAGTTGGGGACAAATAGGCTGGCAGGGGAGCAGTTAAACATCAATCAGGATGGCATGGGAGTTGTTAGGGGGTGATCAGGCTGGCAGGCAGAAGTGGTTAGGAGCAATCAGGAAGGCAGGCAGGTGAGCAATTGGGAGCCAGCAGTCCTGGATTGTGAGAGGGCTGTCCGACTGCCTGTTTAGGCCTGATCCCACCTTCCCCAGACAAGGTTATCAGTGCTGGTGCCAGACCAGGCCTCTGGTGAGGTCTCAAGTACATATGGGCTTTTTAAGAACTTGCAAAAGGGGGCAGGAAACACTCCATATTTGGGAGACAAAGAAGGTAAAATCATATAAATAGGGAGAATTCCTACATGTTGGGGCCCAGAATTTGAGAGACATTTTCCTCTGGACCCTGTGTAATAAATGTAACTCCATCTCTCTGGTATTGCTTTGTTCTTTGGTTTTCTGTAACATTATTGGTCCCTGACTGGGAATAACTTGCTTGGCCTTTATTGGCCTTTGGTGAATGGGCCAGATTTGGGACCCGGGGGAGCCAGATAGGCCTCCGGGAGGTACCGTTCTGCTGATTTAGTAGAATTGAACCAGGGGACTCCGGGAGCTCCTGGACCTCATCCCAGGATCCAGCCAGCATCTAAAGAGAGTGGACAGACATTTCTGGACCTGTCGACAGAAACTGTAAGGTAGGGGCCCCTTCAGTTCAACCCACTCCAAGTGAGTGGAAGGGGGAGCTTGATCACCTCCTCAGAGGCCATAGAGCTTCCTCAGACAAATTAATCAGGAGTCAAGAATCAGGTGACTGTTTACACTCTGGGTAAATATCTGGTAGAAGTAAAAAACTCGGACTAGCTAGTTATAAATGTGGAACTCTGGAGGTGAATGAAGAAATTATGAGTTCACCCTGCTGTTTGTTTGTGTGGGACCAGCCAATTTGCTACCTAGAAAGGGGGACTGTACACAGTCTTAACTCCTCTGATAGTTTCTCACCAAGACATTGGTAGAGAATTCTGTTCTGGAGCATGGGTGCCTGGAGTGCCTCCAAGCCCGTCTGGGGAGTTGGGCATGGTTTCCTTTATCTGCTCAGCTCCAGTTTGGGCTGGTCTACTGAGAGAGTGTGAGTATGGATGTTTGTCTGTCTTGGCATAATTATCTGCTCATTAACTGGTCTGTGTGAAGCGAAAGCTACTTTGTGCCTTCTGGCTGTACAAATGAGAGTAAATGTTATCTCTTTCTGTTGTTTAAATTGTTTTAAAGTAGGACTGACCTGTGGTGATGGTCTGCAAAGGTCTTAAGCAGCACTGTTGAGTTATTTTTCTCAGAGATGTTTGCTCTCCATCACAGTGGAGGGAATCAGCCCACTTAGCTAATAAAAATTTCTCTCTAATTTTGTATAAGTAAGGGTTTCAGTTTGCTCTGATTTGTAAATTTGTTGTATTTAAATTGAAATTTTAAAGTCCTAGGGTTAATTTAAAGGTATAAATTTGTGACATTTCAAAGAACAAAGAATTTTTATTTATGGCTTTCTTATCTCTTTTGGTGGTCAGAGACTTCCAGGGACAGGGCTTATAGCTCCACGGGGTGGACAGATTTACAGGCCCTGTCCCTGCCTGTGACATCATAGTCCAACGTGGAACTAAGGTTGAAGTTGTTATTAACTATCTATGGACACCTGGTTCTAATAGCATCTGTAACTGAATTAAAGATCTTTTCTTTCAGGAGGCCATCCAGGCTTTTGGTTTCAAGAAATCTCCCTACACACTCTTATCCTCATCTGCTATCTTTCCAGGCTGACTAATAGTCATTTTTCCCACAGGTCAGCAAACCTCAGCCTTCGAAAGGGAGGACTACTACAGCAGTAGTCTGTAGTTTGCTCTGAAACTCCCACTGTTTCTATTTCCCCCTCTGTAGAAATTGTCTTCCTCTGACTCACAATCGGAAAGGGAGACAAGCAACTGGACTGGGGGATGGGACAGGGTAAGGAGGGGGTGGTCAGAGAAATCAAGAGTGGTAAAGGATGCTGAAACCGGTTTGGCTCAGTGGATAGAGCATCGGCCTGCAGACTGAAAGGTTCCAGGTTCGATTCTGGTCACGGGCATGTACCTTGGTTGCACGCACATCCCCAGTGGGGAGTGTGCAAGAGGCAGCTGATGATGATTCTCTCTCATCGATCTTTCTAACTCTCTATTCCTCTCTCTTCCTCTCTGTAAAAAATCAATAAAAAATATGTTTTTTTAAAAAAAAAAAAAAGAGTGGTAAAGGAGGAAGATTTAAGATCCTCTAGGAGACTAAGGGCTTAGAGTTAAAATCTATGAGGGAAAACAATGGTTACAGGTTACAGATTTGAATAAGAAAAAAGTATCCTTAAATGTAAAAAGCCTGCTTATACAGGATCTCAGACCACTTGCTTTATTTCCCCTGCTAAGGACAGAGTAAATGGTTAATGCAGAGAAGGGAAGGGGGTTGTCAGCAGTTAATTATGAAGCTGGGAGAGATAGGTTTTTGTTTATTTTTACTGGCTGCAGATTGCTCCCCTGGCCTAGGTGTCTTATCAGAACTTCTGGCTGCCCTGGTGATTTAAAACTGCTTGCTAGGCAGACTCATCCCCCAGAGCCAGATGAAAGAAGGGGGTGAGGGGGCTGATGCCGGAGCTGCCTGCAGTGGCCCTGGAAGAAGCCACAGCAGCTAGCAGACATTTACCCGACACCAGAGCTGCCCTGCTGCTGCTTAGGCCTTTGGCTTGCTGGCGGTAGCAGTTAAACCAGAAGCCAGTGACTGCTGCTAGTCTCCCTGCAGCCCCAGGAGTAGAGTAGCAGGCCCGGGATCAGTAAAAACAGCAGATAGAGCTAGTGAAAGCTCTCTGCTTGCAAATGTGCTTGAGAGGGTTCAGCACCTACCGCTGCTGGGAGCAGAGGGGCTGAGATCCCTTCCAGTGCACTCCCTTGGGAGAGGCCTGGTCACTGCTCTGCCACAAAGGGGACTGGCGAAAAGACAAGGAGCCTAATACCCAAGCCACTGCCACAGGAGCGCTTTGCAATATGCAGAGCTGTTTCTAACTACAACTCTGGCTGTTTGGGTCTGGCAGCTTTAAGTCAAAGAGCAAAGGAAAAGCACTCTCCCTGGATCAGGGAGCCTTCAGGACTTTGAGATTCTCCAAGAGAGGAGGAGTCTGACTGAGAGATGGCAGAGACTCTGTTGGGTTAGAAAGACCTAAGGTCACACGTTAAACTTATAAATTACGGCTTTCTAGGCAGATGTCCAAGCCCAGGTATGTAGGAATTAAGCTGACTGTTTACAGAAAAACAACTTTCTCCCGTGCCAGAATAAAAATTTAGGAAAATTAGACAAATGTGTTTGTGGCTAGAAAGAAGAACTGGCCACCATGCACAGCCCTGACCTGCAGAAAACTGTATAATAGATTTAGATAATACCTGTGACTTCAAGGACATGACTCCAGAAAGAAAAGGACAATGTTGCTTTATGTAGGAGAGTCAAGAATAGACCTTAGTCACCTCCCTAAGATATTTGTATAGCCCTACCATGTGTCATATATGGTAGCAGAAGATTTAGTTACCTAAGGTGGCCACAGTGCCAATATTATACTTCATTGTGTTAGGAACCGGGTAAGGCCTGTTTGAAACAGAGGGAAGTGGTGAGTACCAGCCCTCTGTTACAGGAATTACAGACCACGTGAGGTCCTGTGACATGTGAGACGTGTAAAGAAATAAAGCTCCCTTAGTCCTTTCTCAGAGGACATGTCACCCCTCCCAGAGACCATATAAAATTTTAAGGACAGGTCAAGTAGGGGGAGCCCTACAACAAGGACAGCTGTAACTGTCTACTTGAATAGAGACACATTTTTAATTTCTCCTTGTCATTTGAAGACAGTTATATTACTCTGAAGAATCCATAGAAAGGACTGACAAGGAAAATCAGGTCAGTATATTTTTCTCCTTATATAATTCCTCTGAAATTTGGCAATGCTTAATAAATCATGGCAATATGTTTCTCTGCATAAATTCAATAAAACTGATTTCTAATGGTGGTTTTATTGACCAGAAACTTTGTTGTTGTTTTTTTGTTTTGTTTTGTTTTGTTTTAATAAATTTTTATTATTCATATTATTACAAATGTTCCTTCCCGCCCCCTCCATTGCTCTCCTCCACCTTGTTCCCACACTACCCTCTGCCCTTTCCCCACTCCCCATTGTCCTCATCCATAAGTACAGAGTTTATGTTCAGTCTCTTCCTGCACCCCTCTCTCCCTTTTAACCCAAGAATCGTCAGTTCACTCCCCTTCCATACCTCTAATTCTATTATATTCAACAGTTAATATTGTTCATCAGATTTTTAAAAAAATTTCCTTGGTTTTTAGATTCACTTGTTGATAGTTACGTATTTGTTGTTCATAATTTTTATCTTTATTTACTTTCTCTTCTGAAAGAACCCCCTTCAGCAATTCATATAATTTTGGTTTGGTATTGATGAACTCCTTTAGCTTTTTTTTTATTAGTGAAGCTCTTTATCTGACCTTCGATTCTGAGTGATAGCTTTGCTGGATAGATTATCTTTGGCTGTAGGTTCTTACTATTCATCACCTTGAATATTTCTTGCCATTCCCGTCTGGCCTGAATGGTTTCTGTTGAGAAATCAGCTGACAATCGTATAGGTGCTCCTGTATAGGTAACTACCTGCTTAGCTCTTGCTGCTTTTAATATTCTCTCTTTGTCTTTTGCTCTTGGAATTTTAATTATGATTTGTCTTGGTGTGGTCCTCTTTGGATTCCTTTTGTTTGGAGTTCTATGCGCTTCCTGGACTTGTAAGTCTAATTCTTTCACCAGGTGGGGGAAGTTTTTTGTCACTATTTCTTTCAGTATGTTTTTGATATCTTGCTCTCTCTCATCTTCTGGGGTCCCCATAATTCTGATGTTGGTTCACTTGAAGTTGTCCCAGAGGTTTCTTACATTATCTTCAATTTTCTGGATTCTCTTGCCTTCTAGCTTCTGTGGAGGAGTGTCTTCTGGCTCTTTATGTTCCAAATCTTTGACTTGATTCTTGTAATCTTACATTCTTTTTTTAGGACTCTGTATAATATTTTTTATTTCAGACAATGTATTCTTTATTTCTTGTTGATCCCTTATCATTTCTTGTTGATTCCTTATTAATTCTAGTTGATCTCTTTTCATATCCTCATAGGTCTTATCGATCTTTTCTAGGAAATTCTTGAAAAACCTTATAAGCGTAGATTTGAACTCTATATCCAGTCTCTTTTTGTCCTCCATTTCTTTCGTTTGTGATCTATTTCATTTCGGCATTTTCACAGCTTTCCTGATCTGACCGGAAACTTTGACTGGAGTATCATTTTTTAAAGAACCCTGTCTGGACTCTGAAGATTTAAAGCAATAAGAGTGTCACGAGAAAGCCTGGTATCCTGTTTGGTAGCCCTGAAAATGGCTGGTGCTGGAGCATCAGGCCCATACCTTACCAACACTGGGGTTGGTTAGAGTAGAAGGGGAGAAATAAGGGTACCTCTGTGTCCCTGCGGGACCCCCATGCACTCTAGGCTGTGACAAGTAGGAGGGCTACTGAGATGGGCCTTAAAACCTAGGGCGTGGGCCCAGGTGGAGTCGCTGCACGTGAAGGATTCACCTAACTCAGCAGATACTACAGGCAGGCCTGATGGCAGCTGGATGGCTTGGCTTCCTGGCCCTCCAGGGCACAATAAGATTCAATCATGAAATTCCAACAGAGGAAGTCAGTTACCATTCTTGTTGTGTTTATGCAAACAATCAGGCTAAATTAAATACAATAGGTAAATTAGTCTTTATCTGGCTCTTTTGATAAACATAGAGGTAATTTTGAGGAGAAAAATTCTATTTCAATAGAGGTCATTAAAATTGAAATCTTTTCTTTCCCTTCTACTGGATCAGTTGTTACAGTTTATCTCTGCCAGGTGACAAGCCTACCTCCTTCTGTGCCTAGGTCTCATCGACCCTGTGACAGACAGCAAGGATCTCTTGGCTCTGAGAGAAAAACTCTATCCCTCTCAGCATGAAGCAGCTACAGAAGTAATTCAACATCCATTTCCCCTAAAAGAATTCAGAGCCAGGATCCTTGAGGTAATATATTAGGCAGTTAAACAGACATGAGCAGAGCAGGGATGATGGGCCAATTAGTGCTACCAGATGTAACTAAGCCTCTCCACTTCTACGTATGTGAGACAAGGGGCATAGCCAAAGAGGTATTCACCCAAAGTCTCAGCCCTTACAGAAGACCAGTAGGCTATTTGACCAAAAGACTTGACACCTTTGTATTTGGGTGACCTACTTGCCTCTGGGTGGTAGTAGCCACAGCTGTGCTTATTGAAAAAGCAAATAAGTTAACCCTAGGGCAGTAACTAATCCTAACTGCCCCACATGAAGTCGATGTTTTAATCCAGAATACACTAGAGCATTGGATATCAAACACTTGAGTCACCCAGTTTTGGGCTCTCTAGTGGACAAAAGAAAAATCAGTAACAATTTATACTGATAGCAGGTACGCATTTACAACAAGGTAAGGGTTCTCCACAGAAGCAAGAGGGAACTGGGCCACAGATGAAGCTTCCCGGGAGGCTGCCCTAAAACCATTGGGGCCTCTCCAGATTCTAGTGACGCTTCCAGATCCTAACCTATCCAATCTAGAAAAGCAAAAATTCATAACCAGCCTTTATTCAAGTTCTTACAGGCTTTACAGTCTACCCAGGAAGCATCTGAGATGCTCTGCCTGTACCAACTTATGATCGGGTTCATCCCTTCCACCCTGTTGACTGTTTGGGTAAAGGTATTTGCCATCCAAGGACTGACTCCTACCTGGAAAGGACCACCTCTATGGCAGTCAAGGTCAATGGAATCTCAACGTGGCTTCATCACACCCGGCTTAAGACAGCCCAGGAAAAATTGAGAATCCAGGACTCTTTGGATTCTCTAAAGATTACTCCTGGCCCTCATTCCGGGCCCTTATTTAATAAGAAGGCCCACTAACTTTAATAGGCAGAAAATTAAGATTATAGTCCTCAGGGATAAATACCATATATTACGACTTGACTCATGTATATAAAACCAGTGGGGAATGAAGCATCCATCTTGTATGAAAACTGCTGTTTGAAATTTTAACCCTGCTATTTGGCTTCTGTAAATTAAACCTACACCAGACAAGGTTATCAGTGCTGGTGCCAGGCCAGGCCTCTGGTTGAGGTCTCAAGGCCCCAGTACATATGGGCTCTTTAAGAACTTGCAAAAGGGGGCAGGAAACACTCCATATTTGGGAGACAAAGAAGGTAAAATCATATAAATAGGGAGAATTCCTGCATGTTTGGGCCCAGAATTTGAGAGACATTTTCCTCTGGACCCTTGTGTAATAAATGTAACTCCATCTCTCTGGTATTTCTTTGTTCTTCTTTGGTTTTCTGTAACATTATCTGTAAAGCTCAGTATGGCCTAAAGCAGGGAAGCTTGGGCTTATAATGTGAAACAAGTTGGGTGATATTAGAGAGAGTCAGTTCTATAGAATTTTAGAGCCTGGGCCCAGAAATCAGAATCACTGGGTTTCAATTCCCCTTTTACCACCCACTAGCTATGCAATCCTTTGCAAATAAGGGGACATATGCCTATTTTATAGACCTGTCAGGAGGGGGAAATAAGATCAGTATAAAGGACTGTGTATAGTGATGGCACATATTATCTGGTAAGCATTCAATTAAGCTCTGTGTTACATATGACCTCTTATTTTGTCTTTATCAAAACTTCCAGATTTAAGCAGAGTGTTTTTTAATTTTATTTGTTCCTGTTAATGTATTTTTTCTGAATCCTAGTTAGTTTCCACTCATGAAACTAATTACAATAGGTAAATTAGTCTTTATCTGTCTCTTTTGATAGGTGGAAAATTGGAAATTGACAAAGCTTTGGAAGTTATCTGGTCCACTGTCTGAGAACAGAACTTTCCCCCCTCCTTCACTTAATTCTTAAAACCAGTGATACTGAATTTTTGCTGGAACCCAGATTCTTTGTCCACCAGAATTGAAGAATGAACTCACCTTTGTCTAGCAAAGGTGGAGATTTATAAAAGAATGAGTATAAACTACCATGTGGGGAGAGGGAAGAGTCGTACAGAATGGACTCTCAAGTAGGGAGGGGGAAAGGGTCCCACTGATTCCTCTTCCCAAAGCCTTATGAAGGCTGCAGATCCTGGTGCCTTGATATCCCCTCAATAGTGATTGGTCACTATTCCCTTTGACTGGTTACCATAGTAACTTCTGGGCTCAAAGGTCGAAACTCATGTGGGACATGTGAGGTTCTTCCCCCTCCTTCCTTATTGTTTTCCTATTCCCTTTGGGTTTTCTTTCTCAAATTCTGAATGAAGGGCTTCCTTCTCTTTATTTTGTAAATGTGACCTTTCTTGGTCACTTCCAATTCCCTTGTCTTATGGAAATACTAGAGGCCCGGTACACGAAATTCATGTATGGGATAGGCGGGTGTCCCTCAGTCCAGCCTGCACCCTCTCCCCCCTTCAGGGATGTTAAACTGCCCGTTTAGACCTGATCCCACCGGGTCAGACATCCCTCTCACAATCCAGGACTGCTGGCTCCCAACTGCTCGCCTGCCTGCCTTCCTGATTGCTCCTAACCGCTTCTGCCTGCCAGCCTGCTTACCCCTGAACCACTCTCATTCCCATGCCAGCCTGGTTGATGTCTAACTGCTCCCCTGCCAGCCTGTTTGCCTCCAACTTCCCTCCTCTGCTGGCCTGGCTACCCCTAACTTCCCTCCCCTGCAGGGTTGATCACCTCCAACTGCCCTCCCTTGCAGACCTGGTTCCTCTCAACTGCCATCTCTAGCAGGACTGGTGCCTCCCAACTGTCCCCCCTGCTGGCCATTTTGTGGTGGCCATCTTGTGTCCACATGGGGGCAGGATCTTTGACCACATGGGGGCAGCTATTGTGTGTTGGAGTGATGGTCAATCTGCATATTACTCTTTTTTAGATAGGACAGAGGCCTGGTGCATGGGTGGGGGCCAGCTGGTTTGCCCTGAAGGGTATCACGGATCAGGGTGGGGGTTCCCTTGGGGCGTGTGGCAGCCTGAGCGAGGGGCCTGTGGTGGTTTGCAGGCCAGCCATGCCCCCTGGCAACCCAAGTGGAGACCCTGGTATCTGTAATTTATTTACCTTCTACAATTGAAACTTTGTAGCCTAGAGTGGTTGGCAGCCATTTCTTTTTTTTTTTTTTCTTTTTAATATATTTTATTGATATTTTACAGAGAGGAAGAGAAAGGGATAGAGAGTTAGAAATATCAATGAGAGAGAAACATCAATCAGCTGCCTCTTGCACACCCCCTACTGGGGATGTGCCCATAACCAAGGTACATGCCCTTGAGCAGAATCAAACCTGGGACCTTTCAGTCTGCAGACCGACGCTCTATCCACTGAGCCAAACCAGTTTCAGCTAGCAGCCATTTCTATCTATCTTCAATAATTGAATTTTGTATCCTTGAGTGGAGGCCTATGCTGGCCAGGGTGTGTGGAAAGCTTGGCTTCCTCTATTGAAATCCAAGCCTCTCAACTGCTCTCTGTGGCTGCAGCCATCTTGGTTGGGGTTAATTTGCATTGGCTGGTGGGCATGGCTGGTGGGTGTGGCTTGAGCAGAGTGATGGTTAATTTGCATATTAGTCTTTTATTAGGTACGATACCTTTTGCTGCCTCCCTTGTCTTATGGAAATGTAACTGCACCTTGCTTCCTTGTGTTATGGAAATGTACCTTCTCCTAGTCCAGGTGTCGGCAACCTACGGCTCCAGAGCCGCATGCGGCTCTTTTGAAGCTTTACCGCGGCTCCGACAACTTGCAAGCCTGTGTGAAAATGAAGGTAATGTCTTACAGCCCTGATGTGCTGACACTGTGCACTGAGGTTCAGGAGCAAAAATCCCATTAACCAGGTAAATTAAATATTTTAATTAGCTATTAATTTGCAAAAATATATTTTACATTGTTAAGTGGAAAAGTCCTTTTTTTCTTCAGATTGACAGCTAACTGCACGATCCAGTATATAGCATTAAGTTGAGAAACAATATATGCAGTGTTATATTTTTTTTAAATGTCGCAATGGTTTTGCGGCTCCCAGGTGTTTTTTTTTTTCCTTCGGAAACGGGTCCAAGTGGCTCTTTATGTCTTAAAGGTTGCAGATCCTTGTAGTCTGTAGCCCCGCACTTTTCCATGACCCCCAATTCTAAAAAATCCCTGAGCCTGCCTATGTTCCCCTAAAATTCCTGCTTTAGGGAATTCCTATTTCCTGGATTATTATAAATATTCTTATTCCCTGAATTATTCTAGCTATTACTGGAATAACAGAAATAAAATGAGAGGAAATATATATATATATATATATATATATATATATATATAGGCAAAGAGATTAATTGGAGAGGTCTGGGAGAGTATTAGGAGCTTAGACCAAAGGGAAAAGAAGAAAAAAATGAGTCAGGGAAGAGGACCTCAAACAAGTCTAAGGAGAAAATTCAAGTAAGGGGAAAGTTTAGAGAGACTGTAATTTGTCAATACAGTCACTATCTGGGTTTAAGAGTCAGACGTCCTGGGTTCTGATAATTGTAAAATGCATGATTATTATAAGACTAAAGGCCTGGTGCATGAAATTTGTGCACAGGGGTGTGTGTCCCTCAACCCAAACTGCACTCTCTCCAATCTGGGACCCCTCCATTCCCAACTGCTTCCTTCCAACTGCTCACCTGCCTGCCTTCCTGATTGCCCCTAACCACTTCACCTGCCAGCCTGATTACCCCCTAACCACTCCCATGTCAGCCTGATTGATGCTTAACTGCTCACCTGCCAGCCTGGTCACCCCTAACAGTCCTACCCTGCAGGTCTGGTCACCTCCAACTTCCCTCTTCTGCTGGCCTGGTCACCCCTAACTACTCTCCCCTGCAGGCTTGATCGCCCCCAACTGCCCTCCCTAGCAGGTCTGGTCCCTCCCAACTGCCCTCCCCTGCTGGCCATCTTGTGGTGGTCATCTGGTATCCACATGGGGCAGCCATCTTGTGTGTTGGAGTGATGGTCAATTTGCATATCACTCTTTTATTAGATAGGATGTATTGCTTAACTACTCTGAGTCGTATTCTTCAGAGTTCATAGTGCAGATTAAAAGAGATTAATTGGGCCTGGCCTGCATAGCTCAGTGGTTGAGCCTTGACCTATGAGCCAAGGAGGTCACAATTGGATTTTGTGGACAAAAGGGGCCACCTGCTAACCTGACAAGCTCAGGGGAAGCCTGCATGACACTCTTGCAAACTCAGAGACCTAAAGTAACTGCAAAGGATGGTCTAAAATTAAACTCTAACTAAAAGCAATTATGGTGGGCAGTCACCTCCTAGGCTGATATCTGCACTGACAAGGTCAACCTTTACCTTAACTGAGCCCATCTGTCCTTTTGCATCTATGATAACACACCCTGGAAATGTCTGGGAAACTTGTAATTTCCCTTTTTCTGGACCCCTTGGGACACAACCTAATATGCTGGATGCCAAGACAGAGACCACAAATTCCATCCTTATCATGTTAATTGTTCCTGAACCCACCTAAGTGTCCATCATTTTACCTTTTATCCAAACCCAGGGATTTCCCAGCTTTGCTTTCTCCCACCTCTATCACCAATGAATTTCATGTGACCCACCTACAACCATTTCCTTTGATTGCGATGTATAAATACAAATGTAACCCGCCATCCTCTGGAGCATTATCTCAATTTGTTGAGGTTCTGCTTCCTGGCATATGTCAAGTGTTTGGCTCAAATAAAGTCACAGAAATTCTTTACAGATTTGAATTTTTTTTTTTTTTTTTTTTTTTTTTTTGTGTGTGTGTGTGTGTGTGTGTGTTTGTGTGTTGCTTTTTTTTACATTAACAATTCCCACCAGGGCCCATGCCCAAGTTTCCAGCTTGATTCCCAGTGTGCAGGCAGCAGCCCATCAATGATTCTCTCTCATCACTGATGTTTCTGCCTATCTCTCCCTCTCCCTTTCTGTCTGAACTATAAGAGAGAGGAAGAGGGAGAGCAATGTGGAGGGGGAGAGGCGTGGTGGGGAGAATTGTTAGCGAAACAGATGAGAACTAAGGAAAACAACAGTATGGGTGCTGCTTGGCTGCTGTTGGCTGCCGGGGTGACTGCTCCATTGACAACTGGCCAGGCACGTTCGTTCTTAGAGCTTATAGAACTCGATGTTATCCTCACAGTATTTCTATGAGGCTAGTGTTAGCCTCATTTTATAGAAGAGAATGCTGAAGCAGAGGTTTTGTAATTTTCCCAGTCTTACAGCAGGGAAGTGGCTGAGAGGTATTCAAATGCAGGCCTCTACCTGGGAAGCTGATGCTATTAAAGTCATCTTGAGCCAAAACTGGTTTGGCTCAGTGGATAGAGCATTGGCCTGCAGACTGAAAGGTCCCAGGTTCGATTCTGGTCAAGGACATGTACCTTGGTTGCATGCACATCCCCAGTAGGGGGTGTGCAAGAGGCAGCTGATGGATGACTCTCTCTCACCCAAGTTTCTAACTCTCTATCCCTCTCTCTTCCTCTCTGTAAAATATCAATAAAATATATTTTTAAAAAAATCATCTCGAAGCAATGCGAAGGGTTGAGTGCGTCTGAGGCGGACACATGCTCGGGTTCTTCCAAGTTGTGCCCGGAGCACATTGCCTAGGCACAAAGCCCCGCTCCAGACTCCCTCTCCACTCCACCAATAGCGTCCCGTCTCCATGGAGATGGCGGTGGGGCGGGACTTCCTCTGCCACAGAGGAGCACTTCCGCCTTGGTCCGGAAGCGCCAGGGTAACCAGAGCGGCGGGCGAGGCAAGATTTCTGGAGGGTCTAACGGAGCCGCGGCGATGCTCACACCGGCGTTCGACCTCAGCCAGGACCCCGACTTCCTGACCGTCGCCATCCGCGTGCCCCACGCCCGTGTCTCCGAGTTCGACGTCTACTTCCAGGGCGCCGACTTCAGGTTCTACGCCAAGCCATACTTCCTCAGGCGAGTGGCGGCCGGGGCTGACCCTGCGGTGGGTGGAGCCCGCGGCGCCCGCCGCTGCTCGGCGCCGGACCCGGGCCTCGGGCGGCGGGCGCGCGGCGGCGCCCTCTTTCCCCTCGCCGCGCCTGCCGCCCGGGGCCCACATCAGAGGCACCCTGGCCGCCGCGGAGCGTGGCTTGGCGACCGCGCCCCCTCCGGTTTCCGTCCCGGTTTCCGCTCCGCGCGTGCCCGTGCCTGACCCGCGGTCCCGGCCACTCCGAGCCGCGTCCTGTCCCTGGACCCTTCCCCGAGCGCCCCTCGGCCCGCTCCTCTCCGGCCTCCCCGCGCCGCCCCCCCGCGCCCGGCCCGGCTGCGCCCGGCGGCGGCGCGGCTCTGGGCCATTTCCGAGGGCGCTGCGGTGCCGCCTCCGCCGCGGCAGGCTCCCTGCCCTCCGTCCGCTCGCTCTCGGAGGAGGGGACACCACCTTCGGAACCGTTCATTTCAGTTCCGGCTGCTCAGCCCGCCTTCCCCGCCGCGCATTCCCAGTACAGACCTTCCTCTCCAGGCCAGCACGTGCCTTCCTGGCCGAACCGGTTCTGCTCAGATCTCCACTGGCTTAACTGAGACCCCCTCCTTGATGGTACTGCCCTTCCCACTTCTTCACTCATCTGCTTGCTTGTCAAGTCCACGGTCTAGACCAGGCTCGGTTCTCAGCAGGGGATGTGGCGGAGCCTCGCGCAGGTTTCAGGGCAGCGGGGAAGGGGAAGTAAACTTCTAGCTACACGTCACAGCAAGTGCTCTGTAGGGAAACACATGGCGCTGGTGGAGGAGAAAGGGCGCCGTGTTTATCTGCGGTGACAATGAACTCAGGGAGGACCGGAAGATGATGGCGGTGCCGGCGAACATTTACTGCATTTTTACTCCAGTTTGGTGCTTTGTGAATGACCTAATTGGAATTTAGGAAAGTCCAGCAAAACAGGTTCTATTATTTACCGCTGGTACAATGAGGGATCAGAGGCTCAGAGAAAAGCTCTTAAATGGGATAGAGTTATACTAGTAAACAATAAATAAACATTTCCAAGTGAAAACCTCTCTGCTTACGCGGGGGGTGTTGATGAAGACAGAAGAGGACGTGTGAAGCAGTTTAAGGAGGACTCACTTCGCACAAAGGGGTCCATTCCTTGCGTATTGGAGGCTTGGGAGTTGGGCTTGTCTGAGTCTCAGAACAGTTAGAGCCCTGTGACTTTTGACAAGTTATTCCGTCTCAGTTTCTTAATTTGTAAAGTGGGACTAATGTTAGTGATCTTAAAGAGCTGATAGGAGGACAGATAATGCATACATAGTCCTCATTATCATGCCTGGTATTTATCCATGTGTTCAATAATCAGTCGGCATTGTTGATTTCTGGGCTCTCTGTTCTGTTCCATTGGTCTATATGTCTGTCCTTATACCATACCATGCTGTTTTGAGAACAGTGGCTTTGTAATATAACTTGAGGTCTGGTATTGTGATCCCTCCAACTTGTTCTTTTATCTCAAGATTTCTGTGGCTATTTGGGGTCCTTTTTTATTTTTTAAATAAATCTTTATTGTTCATATTATTACAAATGTTTCTCATTTTTCCCCCCTCCATTGCTTCCCTCCACCAGGTTCCCACCCCACCCTCTGCCCTTTCCCCACCCCTCCATTATCCTCATCCATAGATGCACAGTTTATGTTCAGTCTCTTCCCACACCCCCCATGCCCCTTTTCCCCAAGAATCGTCAGTTCACTCCCCTTCCATACCTCTGATACTATTATATTCACCAGTTAATATTGTTCATCAGATTTTTTTTAATTCTCTTGGCTTTTAGTTTCACTTGATAGTTACGTATTTGTTGATCATAATTTTTATCTATATCTTCTTCCTCTTCCTAAAGAACCCCTTTCAGCAATTCATATAATTCTGGTTTGGCGGTGATGAACTTCTTTAGCTTTTTGTTATTTGTGAAGCTCTTTATCTGGCCTTCGATTCTGAGTGATAGCTTTGCTGGGTATTTTTGGCTGTAGGTTCTTGCTATTCATCACCTTGAATATTTCTTGCCATTCCCGTCGGGCCTGCATGGTTTCTGTTGAGAAATCAGCTGACAATCGTATGGGTGTTCCTTTATAGGTAACTACCTGCTTTTCTCTTGCTGCTTTTAATATTCTCTCTTTGTCTTTTGCTTTTGGAATTTTAATTATGATGTGTCCTGGTGTGGTCCTCTTTGGATTCCTTTTGTTTGGAGTTCTGTGCGCTTCCTGGACTTGTAAGTCTAATTATTTCCCCAGGCGGGGGAAGTTTTCTGTCTCTATTTCTTTCATTATTCTTTAGGTATCTTGCTCTCTCTCTTCTTCTGGGACCTCTATAATTCTGATGTTGGTTCGCTTGAAGTTGTCCCAGAGGTTTCTTACACTATCTTCAACTTTCTGGATTCTCTTGCCTTCTTGCTTCTGTGGAGGAGTGTCCTCTGGCTCTTTATGTTCCAAATCTTTGACTTGATTCTTGCTATCTTCCATTCTGTTTTTAGGACTCTGTATAATTTTTTATTTCAGACAATGTATTCTTTATTTTTAGTTGATCCATTTTTATATCCTCATAGGTCTCGTTTATTTTATCGACCTTTTCTAGGAAATTCTTGAAAAACCTTATAAGCGTGGTTTTGAACTCTATATCCAGTCGCTTCTTGTCCTTCATTTCTTTCCTTTGTGATCTGTTTCCTTGTCTCAGCATTTTCACAGCTTCCCTGAGTTGGTAGGGTGGTTTTGTGTGCTAAGGTGTCCTATATGGTTCAGTGGGTCAGCCTCCCAGTTACCTGAGGTGGACAGTCTTGGTGTAGCCCTTTGTGGGCTGTGTGTGCAGTCTTGTTAAGCCTTGCTTGTTGTTGGTATCACTGGGAAGTGGTGATCTCCAAGCCAGTTGGCTATGAGGATCAGAGGTGTCTCAGCTAGGAGGGTTTCTGTATTCCACTTGGATGGGACGGAGTCTCGGGGTGGCACAGCCAAGCTTTGGTGAATCCTGCAAGATTGGTTGCAGGTGCGCGCACCTCTTTGGTATAGGTGCAGATAAGGTTTGGATTCCTGTCTGTCCCTCCCTAGGAGAGTCCTATTAGCGGCAAACGAGAAAGCTAGCCACTGGAAGGGCTTCTGTGCTCTGCTAGAATGGGGCAGAGTCTCGGGTGTTGCAGACAAGCTTTATTCAGCCCCTCCCTACGAGGGTCTGGTTTCTGAGTCCCGCAGTAATGGCCGCTGGCTTCACACACCTCCAAGAGATCTCTGCCCACTGCCTGACAGTCTGGCCTCTCCCTGTCTGGGGCTGTCTATCAGAGCAATAGGGTGGTTCTGTTTTCTTCCCGAACAAGAAAGCTAGCCGCCGCCATTAGCTGTCCTTCTTCTCTGCGCGCAGGGGGTAAGCCAGTAGTGAACTCGGCTTGGCCCGCCCTCTCCGTGTTCCGCAAGCAAGCCTGCAGCCAAGTCAGGCGGCCGCCTTTTTGTGCGTGCAGTTCACTGCACCTTCACAGTTCCTGAGGTTCAGTGTGCCTTCTCTCTCCTTCCCACGTGGTAGAACCTCCTCTCAGCCAGCTGTCCGGCGCTTCAGGGTGATGTTTCCCCTGTTTTCCAGTTCTAAATTCAAATTTGTTGTGGTAGGCTGCATTCAGGTGTCTACCCTATGCTGCCATCTTGGTTTCTCTCTGGGGTCTTTTTTTATTCCATATAAATTTTTGGAGAGTTTGTTCTAGATCTGTAAACTATGCTATTGGTATATTAATGGGCATTGCATTGAATCTGTATATTGCTTTGGATAGTATGGACATTTTGATGAAGTTGATTCTACCAATCCATGAACGTGGTATATTCTTCCACTTGTTTTATCTTCCTTTTCTCTTCTTTCAACATCCTGTAGTTTTCCGAGTACAGGTCTTTTACCTCAATTTTTTTGTTGCAATGGTAAATGGGATTGTTTTTTTTAGTTTTTCTTGCTGACAATTCATTATTGGTGTATAAAAATACCATCAATTTCTGGTTGTTAATTTTGTATCCTGCTACATTGTCAAATTCATTTATTAAATCATTTAGTTTTTTGATGAAATCTTTAGGGTTTTTCTATGTGCAATATCATGTCATCAGCAAATGACAGTTTTACTTCTTCTTTTCCGAACTAGTTCGGATGCCTTTATTTCTTCCTCTTGTCTGATCACTGTGGCTAGCACTTCCAGTACTATGTCAAACAGGAGTGGTGAAAGAGGGCATCCTTGTCTTGTTCTTGTTTTTGAGGAAAATTATTTTAATTTTTGCCCATTGAGTATGATGTTGGCTTTGGTTTATCATATAGTAAGGCTTTTATTATGTTGAGGTATGATCCCTCTATTCCCACTTTGCTGAGAGTTTTTGTTTGTTCTGTTTTTGTTTCTTAATCCTCACCCAAGGATATTTTTTCCATTTATGTATATATGTATATATGTATATATACATTTTCTTTTTTTTAGAGAAGAAAGTTGAAGAGAGGGAAAGATTGAGAGAAACATCGATGTGAGAAAAACACATCTGTTAATTGTCTCCTGCACAAGCCATGACCAGGGCCAGTGCAGGGTGGAGTCTGCAACCAAAGTATGTGCCCTTGACTGGAAATGGAATCTGGGACCTTTTGAACAGCAGGCCAACTCTCTATTCCCTGGCTGGGGCTGCTGAGAGTTTTTATCAACAAAGGTGATGGATTTTGTCAAATACTTTTCCTGCATCAATTGATATGATCATGTGATTTTTGTCTCTCTGTTTGTTTATGTGATGTATCATATTTATTGACTTGCAGATATTGTACCATCCCCAGAATATACGGTATTCCATTTGTAATGTAATGCTGGATCCGATTTGCTAGAATTTTGTTGAGGGTTTTAGCATCAATGTTCATCAGGGACATTAGTCTGAAAATCTCTTTCTTTATGGTGTCTTTATCTCGTTTGGGTTAGAATAATTATGGCTTCATAGAAAGAGCTTAGAAGTGTTCCTTCTTTTTGAAATTTTTGGAATAATCTGAGGAGGATTGGTGTTAGTTCTTTTAATGTTTGGTAAAATTCCCCTGTGAAGTTGTCTGGACCAGGGCTTTTATTTGCTGAAGTGTTTTGATTACTGCTTCAATTTCATTGGTAGTTAGCTGGCTATTGAGTTTTGGAAGATTGTATTTTTCTTAGAATGTCCATTTCATCTAGGTTGTCCAATTTGTTGCAATAGAGTTATTCATAGTATCTTTTTTCCTAATCCTTTCTATTTCTGTGGGGTTGGTTGTTACTTCACCTTTTCCACTTCTGATTTTGTTTATTTGTGTCCTCTCTCTTTGCTTCTTGGTGAGTCTGGCTAGATGATCATCAATCTTGTTTATCCTTTCAAAGAACCAGCTCTTGGTTTTATTCATCTTTTGTATTGTTTTTTTGGTCTCTATGTCATTTATTTCCGCTCTGATCTTTATTATTTCTTTCGTACTGCTTACACTGGGCTTTTTGTTTGGCTCTCTTTCTCATTTTCTAAGTTGTGGGGTTAGATAATTTATTACCAGTGTTTCTTCTTTTTTTGGAGGTAGGCCTGTAATGCTGAAAACTTCCCTCTTAAGACTGTTTTTACTGTGTCCATAGATTTTGGATTGTTGTGTTTTCATTGTCATTTGTTTCCAGGATGCTTTTTATTTCTTTTTTGATCTCTTTGCTAATCCAATTATTGTTTAATAGCATGCTTTTTAGTTGATTTCTAATTTTATGCCATTGTGTTCTGAGAAGATGCTTGATATGATTTCAGTCTTCTTGAACTTGAAGAGACTTTGCCTATGTTCCAATATGTAGTTTATCTTTGAAAATGTCCTTTATACACTCAAGAAGAATGTATATTCTGTATCTTGGGGTTAAAATGTTCTGAAGATGTCAGCTAGTTCCATCTGATTTAGTGAGTTGTTTAAGATTGCTGTTTCTTTGTTGATTTTTTTGTCTAGAAGATTTATCCAGTTATGTCAATGGGGTATTAAAGTCCCCTATTATGATAGTATTACTGTTGATCTCACCCTTGATATCTTCCAGAAGGTTTTTTTTTTTTTTTTTATAAATTTTTATTGTTCATATTATTACAAATGTTCCTCCCCCCAACTTCCCACCCCACCCTCTGCCCTTTCCCCACCCCCCATTGTCCTCATCCATAGGTGCACAGTTTATGTTCAGTCTCTTCCCACATCCCCTTCTCCCCTTTTCCCCAAGAATCATCAGTTCACTTCCCTTCCATACCTCTGATTCTATTATATTCAACAGTTAATATTGTTCCTCAGATTTTTTTTTTTTTTTAGTTTCCTTGGTTTTTAGATTCACTTGTTGATAGTTACGTATTTGTTGTTCATAATTTTTATCTTTATTTACTTTCTCTTCTGAAAGAACCCCCTTCAGCAATTCATATAATTCTGGTTTGGTGGTGATGAACTCCTTTAGCTTTTTTTTATTAGTGAAGATCTTTATCTGACCTTCGAATCTGAGTGATAGCTTTGCTGGATAGATTATCTTTGGCTGTAGGTTCTTACTATTCATCACCTTGAATATCTCTTGCCATTCCCGTCTGGCCTGCATGGTTTCTGTTGAGAAATCAGCTGACAATCGTATAGGTGCTCCTTTATAGGTAACTACCTGCTTAGCTCTTGCTGCTTTTAATATTCTCTCTTTGTCTTTTGCTCTTGGAATCTTAATTATGATTTGTCTTGGTGTGGTCCTCTTTGGATTCCTTTTATTTGGAGTTCTGTGTGCTTCCTGGACTTGTAAGTCCAATTCTTTCACCAGGTGGGGGAAGTTTTTTGTCACTATTTCTTTCAGTATGTTTTCGATATCTTGCTCTCTCTCATCTTCTGGGACCCCCATGATTCTGATGTTGGATCGTTTGAAGTTGTCCCAGAGGTTTCTTACATCATCTTCAATTTTCTGGATTCTCTTGCCTTCTAGCTTCTGCAGAGGAGTGTCTTCTGGCTCTTTATGTTCCAAATCTTTGACTTGATTCTTATGATCTTCTATTCTGTTTTTAGGACTCTGTATAATATTTTTTATTTCAGACAATGTATTCTTTATTTCTTGTTGATCCCTTTTCATATCCTCATAGGTCTCATTTATTTTATCGGCCTTTTCTAGGAAACTCTTGAAAAACCTTATAAGTGTGGTTTTGAACTCTATATCCAGTCACTTTTTGTCCTACATTTCTTTCGTTTGTGATCTGTTTGGTTTAGGCATTCTCGCAGGCAGCTTTCCTGATGGGGCGGGGTTTCAGGGTGGAGCCTACAGCCTTGGCTTCCGTCAGCCCCGCCCTATGCGACTCCTGAGACTCAGGGTCCTTCAGTACTCGTTGCAAGGGCCTCTGAGAGAAAGTTGCCCTCGATTTTCGCCTGCTGCCAAACTGTCTATGCTCTCCCCCAATGAGTCCGGTATTGGGGTTCAGTTCAGTTGGTAGTGGGATTGGAGGTGGCGTTCAGAGCAGTCTGGAGCCCCTGTCTCCTTCCCACCGGGGCAATCCTGCGGCACAGCCGGCCGGCCCTTCTCTGCACGCAGTGTGCGTGCCGCCGGGACCTCCTTTTGCCTCTCCCCCGGGGTTCCACCTTACAGCCCAGCTCCCTATGGATGAGCCTGGGTCCCCAGGGTCTGGCCTCGAATTGGGGGTCAGAGCAGTTGGACCTGGGCCCAGCACAGTCGGAGCTTTTCTCTTCTTCCCGCTTGGGAACGCCAGCCAGGCACTCAGCCTCCCTCCTCTCCGGCTCAGTCCTCTCCGCGTGCACCGCGTGTCTCCGTACCTTAGGCTTTTACAGCTCCTCCGCGCTTCCTTCTGGTTTTTTCCTTGCTTCTTGTTGTAGAATTTCCAGTCAGTCGACTTTCCTGTAGTTCTGGGTAATGTCCATTTTATATTTTAGTTGTATTTTATTGAAATTGTTGTGTGCGGCTGCGGCTAGTTGCCTACCTGAGCAGCCATCTTGGATTCTGGACCTCAGTTCTTGAGTTTGGCAACAAAAATGAGAAGTTTTTTTTTTTTTTTTTTTTTTTTTATGTATTTGGATGCTCCTGTATTGGGTGCTTATATGTTTACCAGAATTATATCCTCTTGTTGTATCGATCCCTGTAATATTATGAAGTAGCCTTCCTTATGTCTTGTTATGGCCTTCACTTTGAGGTCTGTTTAGTTAGATATAAGTATTACCACACTAGTTTTTTGTTTGTTTGTTTTTTCATTTTCGTTTGCCTGAAAAAAATTTTCTGTCCCTTGACTTTCAGTCTGCTTGAGTCCCTTGTTCTGAGGTGGGTTTCTTATATACAGCATATGTATGGGTCATGTTTTCTTATCCATTCAGCCACTTGGTGTCTTTTGATTGGCTAATTTAATCCATTTACGTTTAAGGTTATTGATAAATACTTGTTTGTAGCCATTTTTATTCTTTATGCCTGTGTTCCTTCTTCCCTTAATACTTCTTCTTTTTAAACTTTCCTTTAACGCCGGGACCGGTTTGGCTCAGTGGATACAGTGTCGGCCTGCGGACTGAAAGGTCCCGGGTTCGATTCCAGGCAAGGCCATGTATCTTGGTTGCGGGCACATCCCCAGTGGGGGGTGTGCAAGAGGCAGCTGATCGATGATTCTCTCTCATCGATGTTTCTAACTCTCCCTCTCTCTTCCTCTCTGTGAAAAATCAATAAAATATATTTAAAAAAAAATAAAAATAAACTTTCCTTTAACATTTCTTGCACTCCTGGCTTGGTAATAATAAACTCCCTTAACCTTTTTCTTTTTCTTTTTTCTGTGAAGCTCTGTTTCACCTTCAATTTTGAATGATAGCCTTGCTAGATAGAGTGTTCTTGGATTCAGTCCCTTGCTTTATATACTTCATTCCATTCACTTCTGGTCTGCTGTGTTTCTGTTGAGAAATCATTTGATAATCTAATGGAAGATCCCTTGTAGATAACTTTCTGTGTTTTTTTGCATTTCTTAAGATTCTCTCTTTGTCACTAATGTTTGCCATTTTAATTACATGTGGTGGTGTGGGTCTTTTTGGATTCATCTTGTTTGGGACTCTGTGCTTTTGTGACTTTTCTTCCCCAAATCAGGGAAATTTTCTGTCATTATTTCTTCAGATAATTTTTATAATCCTTGCTCCTCTTCTTGTCCTTCTGGCACCCTTATTATATGAATGTTGCTTCTTTTCATGTTGTCCCAAAGCTCCCTAAGCCACACATGTCAAACACAAGGCCCGCGGGCCAAATCCGGCCCGCCAGGCCTTGCAATGTGGCCCGCACCGCGCTGTCATCACTGCACTCCGCTGCGTTCCATCACAATGACATAGGAGGCTTGTGATCTCGCCGGCGGCTAGCTGGCCGCCATACTTGCTATCTATTACGCATGCGCATAGATAACAAGTCACACGAGATTCAGGAGGCGTGACCTATAGTCCGGCATCCGATGTGGTTGTGCGGGTGGCAGAGCAGAGGAGAGAGTGAGTGTGCGGGCATAAAAAATACACAGCAGAAGCTGTCAGTTCCTGACATAAAGTGCAGGCATAAAAATCGCAACAGAATCTGCTATCTGTACCCAGCCAGGCATTTATTGACTGACTTCTTTTTTCTCCACTCCATCTGCCAAATCAAGCTATCCCTGTGCAGTTTTCAACTTTTTCCTTCTAATGCAGATTTCCAATAAACTACATCTTTTACTGCCAATATTGATCCCAAAATGTCCAGGAAAAGAAAAGTTGACGGTGAAGGCAGACAATTTAATGACAAATGGGAAAATGAATACATGTTTGTGCTTAGAGAGGGCAAACCAGTGTATATATTGTGTTATGAGACAGTGTCGGTGATGAAAGAGTACAATATACGTCGTCATTTTGACACCAAACATAATGTTAAGTATGGCAAATATACTTTGGAAGAAAAGCATAAAATTGTTAAAGAACTAAAAGGCAAACTACAATCACAGCAGCAAATGTTTACAAAGGCTACAGCGAAAAATGATGCTGCAGTGAAAGCAAGCTTTATAGTGGCTGAAGAAATTGCCCGTACTTCAAGGTGTTTTTCACAGGGTGCCTTTTTGAAGCAATGCATGCTAAAAGTGTGTGAGCAAGTATGCCCAGACCAGATACAGAGTTTTCAAAATCTCAGTTTGTCAAGAAACACCATTGCAGATAGAGTTCAAGAACTCTCAGGAAATCTATCATCACAGCTGGCCGAACAGGCATGCAGTTATCTCGCTTTTTCACTTGCTATTGATGAAAGCACAGACAACACTGATACAGCGCAGCTGTCCATCTTTATACGTGCTACGAAGACCGACCTCTCTGTCACTGAGGAACTTTTGGATGTAGCTGCCATGCATGGGATGACGACTGGTAGAGATATATTTGAGGCTGTGGAGAAATCTATAAATAATTTTAAATTACCCTGGGAAAAGTTGGTGGGGCTAACTACCGATGGCGCACCTTCAATGTGCGGAGAAAAGAAAGGCTTGGTTGGACTAATGAAGGAAAGAATGCAAAAAAGTCACTGCCACACACCCTTGATTACTTATCATTGCATTATCCACCAAGAGGCTATGTGTGGAAAAGTTCTGGACATGAATGACATAATGACCACAGTCATTAAAACTATTAACTTTATACGGGCACGTGGCCTGAATCATCGCCAGTTCCAGCAGTTTTTACAGGAGGTGGGTGCAGAGCATGGAGACGTGCCATACCACACAGAAGTAAGATGGCTGAGCAAGAGCACAGTCCTCAAAAGATTTTTTGAGCTCAGAGAACAAATTGCTCTTTTCATGGAAAGTAAAGGAAAGCCCTTGCCTGAACTGTCGGATCCCGCCTGGCTATGTGATTTTGCTATGATGTGTGACATATGCGAGCATCTCGTCCAACTGAATCTGAAGCTGCAGGGACGCAAACAAGTCATCACGAAGATGTCTGACATGATCACAGCATTCCAGCGTAAACTTCAACTATGGAAGTCCCAACTGGAACAGGACAATCTTGCCCACTTTCCCGTTTGTTTGAGTATCTCAACCACTATTTCTGGTACTTTTCCTTGCAGTCGGCTGGCTACCAAAGTTAGCCGTTTACTAAGTGAATTTGAGCGGCGCTTCTCTGACTTTAGAACACAGCACTCAGGCTTTGACATCTTTGCCAATCCTTTTACAGTTGATGTCAACAATGTGCCCCATCACCTTCAGGTGGAGATAATCTAGCTTCAGTCTGACAGTGGCCTGAAATCAAGGTTTCAGGATGTTGAAATTGAGGACTTCTACCCTCTACTGCCCCCTGACTCAATGCCAGAGCTCCGACTTCATGCTGCCCGTATTCTATCCATGTTCGGGAGCACCTATCTCTTGTGAACAGATGTTTTCAATAATGAATCTGAACAAAAACAAGCACAGATCACGCATTACCCATGACAACCTCCATGCTGTTTTGCGGGTTGCTACAGCCCAAGAAATAAAACCGAACATTGACTCATTGATCTGGGGAAAACGGTGTCAGACATCTAGCCAGAAAACAAAACAATGAGCATTTTAGGTACATTCCAATATTACTGTTTTGCTTGATACCAATATTACTGTTTTGCTTGATAGCATGTGAGTTGGTTAACAGCACTGTTAAGGAAAAGATTGTTCCACTCATTTTAAATTCACATTTCTGGTTAACATTGTCAGTTTATGACTGTTCAGTAAACCATTCGGCCCGCGATTTAGGCTGAATTTTAGATTTTGGCCCCTTCTCTGATTGAGTTCGACACCCCTACCTTAAGCTATCCTCTGCTTTTGAATTTTTTTTAAATTAAATTATTATCTGTGTACATATCTTACCATTGTGCTTTTGAATTTTTTTCTCCAGTTACTGCTCAGCTTCTTCTAGTCTACTGTTGAAACCTTCCATTGTATTCTTTATTGTAGCTATATAAATTCTTCATTTGGACTTCGTTCTTACATATGTTGTTGATTTTCTCATCCGGCCAGTTTTGGAACTTTATGGCCATTATGCAGAATTCTTTCTCTGATATATTGTTTACTTCCATTTCATTTAGTTCCTTTTCTGACTTTTCTTTCTTTTGGGGGTTGTTTCTCTGTCTCCCCATTTTTTCTGTCTATTTTTGGTCCTGGGCTCCCTGCTTAGGGTCTGAGGGGTTGAAGCCCCTAGCACAAACATGTCAAACTCGAAGGGCAAAATAAAGTTTAAGTTTGTGTGGGCCGCAAAAAAAACAAAAGCTTCAATTTTCATAGAAATGTAGATTTATTTTGATAGAGACATGGTGAATATAAAAGGCTGAAATAAATGAGTAATCATTAACATAGAATAATAGGACATTTTATTAAAATCAATATTTTCTTAAATATTATCTTACCAGACACTGAATAACTGCACAAATTAATAAGCATAATGCAAATAAACCTATTTTTCTTGTTCTCTGAAAGTGAAATATTTCCTGTTATGCACACCAAACAAATGAATCCAAGACTAATGATATGGCAGTTGGCTGCTAAAATATTCACTACATATTAGTATTTGTGGAGAGAAATGGTGTGCCTGCATGTAAGGGAAATACAATAAATGCAACACGATTATAGTGATTAGTCATTAGTGATCATTGTAGTTTGTTATTAATAATTATGTATGACAGGATATTGTAAAAAATTAAGTTACGGAATTTTTATTAAAATGTTTTTTACCATTATATTGGCTGAACCACAAAAATATTTCTTGTGGGCTGCATGTGGCCTGTAAGCCACAAGTTTGACATGCTTCCCCTAGCTAGCCTGGGGACTGGGTCTGTCTTGAGTTTCACACCTTTATTGTCTCTCTTCTGAGTTCTATCTCCTCCCACGGTCTGGTACCTCCATCGTCCACTTCAGATTCTTGCAGGGTGAGTGCACAGTTCCTCTGGCGTGGGACTTTCTGACAGGGCCCAAAGCCCTCTGGCATGCACTGCACTGTGCAGCCCCAGCACCAAGGCAGGATGGCACCCTAGATCTCTCTGGCAGCGCACTTGCAGTGTGGTCCTGTGACATGTGGCTGGGCACACTAGTTCACACCAGTAGCTCTGACCTGGGCCTGGGGTGGGATGCGTGCCAGGGTGACAGCTCTATACTGGGACCAGGGATGGAGCGGGGTGTGGGCTATCCCTGGCTTGCACTTGCCGCGTGGGACCTGAAATGCAGGATTGGGCTCCTGTGAGGAGGTGCTCTCAGCAGGTCTTTCTGGCATGCACACCGCAGAAGTCTGGAACCCATGGTGTGGTGCCTTGGCTGCTCACTGCCGGACACTTAGCAGTGGTGGTTTTACATGGGTTATGGCTGGCAAGTGGCTCCCCGCACACGTCCAGGGATGGTATCTGAGGTCAGTGTGGATGTTGGCATGGCTGTACTCATAGCCTCTGTTGCTCCCCTCTACAAGATGACGTGGGTTTGGTGCCAATGCTGCGCTGGCCTTGGAGTGCTCCTGGCGGTAGCCTGTCTAGGAGAGCCCAGTCTGCCAGTCCCTGGGATTCCTGAGCTAGCTATCTGTCCCTCATTCACCCCACACATCCACCCTTGTCCACACACACTCCTTATCCTTTATTCTGTCCCTCTCTCCCTCCCTGCTGTCTTTTTGGCCACCATGTTCGAATTCCCTCTAGTCCTGACTTCTACTTTAGAAGAATTATTTTAGGGCCTCAATGGAAGATTGACAGAACCAGAGTGAAATTGGAAACAGGAATCAGTTCATTTCCTTTAGTAGGAAAGAAAAGAAAATCCCCCTAGAGTAATTATAAGATTTTAGAAAAACATTTTTTCCCCCTCTTAGTAGTAATTTGCCCAATGCAAACAATTGGTTTTGTTGTTCCTTATTGTTCCTCACCCCTCTTTTTTTGGTAGCCAATTATTCTACTTTTATTGGGTCCATGCTGTGGCAGGCACCAGGCATATAAATAACTCATTCATTAGGGAGGTGGAAGTACTGTAACAATGGTGATAACTAGATTGTGGCTTTCCTCTTTAAGTATTTTATTGATGAGTAGTAGTATTTAGACAGAGAAGTCATCTCTAATTTTTTTTTTAATCTTAGCTAGGAAAGAAATCTGTTATTTACTTTCTAAAATGTTAAATAAATGCTGAGGTACTTCCTTTTATTTATTTATTTATTTATTTTTAAAAAATATATTTTATTGATTTTTTTACAGAGAGGAAGGGAGAGAGACAGAGAGTCAGAAACATCAATGAGAGAGAAACATCTATCAGCTGCCTCCTGCACACCTCCCACTGGGGATGTGCCTGCAACCAAGGTACATGCCCTTGACCGGAATCAAACCTGGGACCCTTGAGTCTGCAGGCCGATGCTCTATCCACTAAGCCAAACCGGTTTCAGCTGAGGGATTTCCTTTTAAAATGGTTGACAGTTTTCAATGTATACTGGTCACTTATATTTTGTAGTTTGAGGATTTCATGAGCTCTTATATTAAATTTGCAGATTAACTCTTCCTGGGAGAATTGTAGAAAATGGAAGTGAAAAAGGGTCCTATGATGCAGATAAAGGTATTTACTTCGGAGATTTTGTTAGTTTTGTTCTTTGGATTCTTCATGTTAATGTTACTGTGTAAAAATCTTTTAAGACTAGAGGCCTGATGCATGAAATTCATGCAAGCGTATGCCCTCACAGCCCCGGCTTTGTGCGGAAGGTTGTCTGGATGGTCGTTCTGCTTTTCAGCTGTTCAGTCGATTTGCATGTTATGCTTTTATTATTAGAGATACTGTGAAGATCTCTAATAATAAAGAGATGCACTTACAATTACATGTATTGCAAGTGTAGTCTGTCCCTATGACTAAAGTTTTTCAGTGTCAAATGCTGTTATTCATGGGTTTCTTAAAATTGACAATTTTTTTAGTCTTTGAAAGTATTTCACAGTATTCTTCATAGTAAACTTAACCCTGCTTGTGTGAGGCAATAGACGACATAGATGATTTTAGCTGTGAATCAAATCTTTCTTGTACACTTTCTTGTACACTTTTAAAATTTAGTTATGTGTAGATGAGAAAGAAGCTGTTCATAGGTGGCATTTAAAGGCTGACAGAATTTTCTTCTTGTGAATAAGTCATTCAGCTAGCCCTACAAACATTTTTTCTCTTTATGTAAGTAGTTTGTTATTAGGTAGGAATAAGAATACGCTGTGTGCTCTTATGTAATTTACCCAGGGACTATTATCTATTGCCTTCATGAACTAGGGAAAGGGAGGAAAGATGGGATGACAGTGTTAAGTGACAATAGTGCAATATGATTAATGTGATAAAGAAGTATAATAAAACTGCCTTCCTAGGTTTAAATCTGCTTTTAATTGCACATAAGTTGTTATTACATTTTAAAAGGACATAGGACTTGAGGAAGGTTGCTATATGTGGAAATATTTTGGGTTAATAGCATTTGATATATTTAGATAAGGTTTAGTTCACTGAAAGAATAAAATGTTTTAAAATGTAATGTGTTCATAGCTGAGCTTAGTTGAAGTTTGATAAACCCAGTCAAGGAAAGAAAAGAAGTACATAGGTATAATTTATATCTGCCTTAGACTGACTTTAGGAATGTAGTTCCTAAGATAGTAAAGGATTTTATTAAGCTATAACTGCTTTTATGTATTTTTGAAATTGGTGCTATTCTGTATAGGATAATGTATCCTGATTTTTTTTTTTTTTGCCTCCCTAGTCCAGAAATACATTTTATAAGAAGCTGCTGTTACCCTCTCAGGCTATTGAGTTTTGGAATTTTAATATTATCAATAGTTAGGGTGATATTGCAGTAAGACTAAAGTATTCAGCAGCTTTAACAAATTACTTTCTTATAGTGGTGACAGCTGAATTAGTGGTTCTGAAAAACCCAGTTGGAACTTTTCTGATTTTTAGTCACTAAATTTATGTAAGGCCATAGTTTTGGAGCTCTATAAAATAGAATTATATCTAAACATACATATTACATAGATATATTTGTGAAGTTTTTAAGTATTTTAATCTTGTTAACCATAAAACAAATTTATGTTTAAGGAATTTTTACCATTCAGTTACCCAAAGAAACTCCTGGTCAGCATTTTGAGGGGCTGAACATGTTAACTGCGCTTCTGGCACCAAGAAAATCCAGGACTGCAAAACCACTGGTGGAGGAAATAGGTATGTTTATTGCATTTGAAACAACAACAAAAAAGCAGAATATTTGGAATGTTGTATATTTCCAGGGGAAAAGAATATAGCAAATAGGAGATTGGAGAAAATACTTCAAGTGACAAGGTAGGTTATGTGAAAATAGCTCATTTGGCAATATATAATTTGTTTTAAAAAAATATATTTTATTGATTTTTTTACAGAGAGGAGGAGAGAGGGATAGAGAGTTAGAAACATTGATCAGAGAGAAACATTAATCAGCTGCCTCCTGCACACCTCCTACTGGGGATGTGCCCACGACCAAGGTACATGCCTTTGACTGGAATCGAACCTGGTATGTACGTTTCAGTCCACAGGCCGACGCTCTATCCACTGAGCCACACCGATCAGGATGGCAACATATAATTTAAAGACATAAAGAACTCCATTGAACCAGTAGGTCAGTCATATTTTTTAATATATTAAAATAGCATCTCTGTCTCGCAAAATATTGGCCACTTGAGCTAAAATTAGAAGTGTACAATTCAGTGAGTTACATAAAGTGAACACCAATATTAGAGTAGAAATGGAACATTTCCAGTAACCTGGAATCCAACTGGGCCTCCTCCCTGGTCCCTCCTCCTCTCCAAGGTACCCACTGTCCTCAGTTTTGCCTGTTTTTGAATTGTATATAAATATAATTTCACAGTATGTGTTCATTTTTGACTGGCTTCTGTCACTTAACATTTTTGTGAGATTTATAAATATATGGCTGAGGTCTGTTTGTTTTTACTGTATTTATTATTCCTACATCCTATCATGAGTGGATTGTGGTGTTTTTTCCCCCCATTTTTTTGCCATCTATGAATATTCTTTTACTGTGTTTTGGTACAACACAGGCAGTCATTTTCCCTCCATTTTTTTCTTCCCTGAGTGGTACCTAGGAAATCCAGTATTTTAAAAAGTTAATATTTAACACATTTAGGTGCTTCTGAGGTTTCTGAGGAAGGAGTAGAAGATGATGATGAAGACTTTGACTGGGAAATTGAACAGTCCCCCTATGAAGAGGTGCCAGAAAGTGTTCTGTACCCGCATGGCCACTATGGATTTGGAGGCCTGCGATCAGGAGTATTTCAGCGGTTACAGGTAGGCTGTTTCCCAGAAGACCTGGGCATCTAGGTTTTACACGTAGGTATTGTAGTCTCAGTTCTGCTCATCCTGGAAGTGACTTTATGAATGTTATAAGAGGCGACCTGTTGAGAGCACAAAGCTCAGTTCCTGTCCGCACACGTGATAGCTGCTCCTGCCTGTCCTGCACAGCTGCTCTGCCCAGGCTCCACGCCTCCAGGTAGATGATGCTCTCCACCTCTTTGTTCTGCGCTTGGTTCAGGGTTCTAGACATTAGGTTTTAAACACAAAGTGGAACCACCTCTCCTCATACTTCTGGAAAGCTTTGTGTTTTATATGAAAGTCATGTGCTTATGGCAGGTGTACCTCAGCCCAGTCTGCGCCCTCTTGTGTCCAGGGCTCTTGTAGTCTGGGATCTCTCGCTTCTTATTGCCCACCTGCAGCAGAGGCGGGAGAAGCTCCTGCCATTGCCGCTGTGCTCGCCACCCATGAGCCCAACTTCTGGCTGAGCATTGCTCCTCTGTGGGAGCGGACTGACCATTGGGCAGCTCCTGTATGAGTGTCTTCCCCCTGGTGGTCAGTGCGTGTCATAGCGACCAATTTGCATACAGTATTAGGGTTTTATTAGCTAGGACTAGAGGCCCAGTGCATGAAATTCATGCACAGGGGGCGGGGAGGAGAGGAGGTGGTGGTATCCCTTAGCTCAGTCTGCACCCTCTCCAATCTGGGACCGCTTGAGGGATGTCCAACTGCCCGTTTAGGCCCGATCCAGGACTGTTGGCTCCCAACTGCTTGCCTGCCTGCCTTCCTGATTGCCCCTAACCACTTCTGCCTGCCAGCCTGATCACCCCCTACCCACTCCCATGCCAGCCTGATTGATGTCTAACTGCTCCCCTACCAGCTTGTTTGCACCCAACTTCCCTCCTCTGCTGGCCTGGTCACCCATAACTGCAGAGTTGATCACCCCCAACTGCTCTCCCTTGCAGGCCTGGTGCCTCCCAACTGACCTCCCTTGCTTGCCTGGTCACCCACAACTGCCCTCACTTGCAGGCCTTGTCCCTCTCAACTGCCCTCCCCTGCTGGCCACCTTGTGGT
This sequence comes from Pipistrellus hanaki, assembly GCF_964339955.1. Classification (NCBI taxonomy): domain Eukaryota; kingdom Metazoa; phylum Chordata; class Mammalia; order Chiroptera; family Vespertilionidae; genus Pipistrellus; species Pipistrellus hanaki. The sequence continues at coordinate 6,641,959 of NC_140515.1, forward strand.
GGCCATCTTTATCCACATGGGGACAGGATCTTTGACCACATGGGGCAGCCATCTTGTGTGTTGGAGTGATGGTCAATCTGCATATTACTCTTCTATTAGATAGGATAGAGGCCTGGTGCACAGGTGAGGGTCAGCTGGTTTGCACTGAAGGGTGTCCCGGATCAGGGTGGGAGTTCCCTTGGGGCATGGGGCGGCCTGGGCGAGATGCTTGTGGTGGTTTGCAGGCCAGCCATGCTCCCCGGTGACCCAAGTGGAGGCCCTGGTATCTGGAGTTTATTTATCTTTACAATTGAAACTTTATAGCCTGGAGCAGAGTCAAGCCTTCTGCTTGCTCCGTGGCTGCCGCCATTTCTGTTTGGATTTATTAATTGAAACTTTGTAGCCTTGAGTGGAGGCTTAGGCTGGCAAGGGCAGGCGGACAGCTTGGTTTCTTTCATTGCTTGGGAAACCCAAGCCTTCCTCCTGCTCTCTGTGGCGGCAGCCATCTTGGTTGGGGTTAATTTGCATACTTGCTCTGATTGGCTGGTGGGCGTGGCTGGTGGGTATAGCAGAGGTGTGGTCAATTTGCATTTTGCTCTTTTATTAGATAAGCAGTTCCTGGTGATGGTGAGTTTGTGTTGTTTGATCAGTTTGTTTAATTTTTGGTGTATAGTAGGCACTTCTGTCTCTTTACTCTTGATGGGGATTGAATGTAATCTCTTGTTAAAACCTGATTATTTGTCAATTAGGCTAAACAAGAATGGCATCACTTTCTCTTCCTACAATAATGAAGGAAATTTGGCTTCGTTTTAGGTTATCTAGGAATATTGAAATGAATGAAATGGAGAGGAAATATTTTGGATTACTTTGTAATGCTGTTTTAAAGGAAATGTATTCCTAGAATGCCATGTGATGAAAGTGTTAATGAACCACTCTCTTAGCTTCTTACCTTTTTTAAAATGAAAGAAATAGCAATGAGCAGTTTTGTTTGTTTTATTTCATTCCTGTCTGAGTAGAGAATGTTAAACCTGTTGTAATGTGGTTTATTATAGTAAGACATATTTGAGTTTAATAAGGAAAGGTAAATGACCTATGCTGTAGTCCCACTTCTTTTTTTAAATTTTATTTATTTTTAAAATTTTTTAAAATTTTTAAAAAAATATATGTTTTATTGATTTTGTACAGAGAGGGAGAGAGATAGAGAGTTAGAATCATCGATGAGAGAGAGTCATCGATCAGCTGCCTGTTGCACACCCCCTACTGGGGATATGCCCGCAACCAAGGTACATGCCCTTGACCGGAATCGAACCCGGGACCTTTCAGTCCCCAAGCCAACGCTCTATCCATTGAGCCAAACCGGTTTCCGCTGTAGTCCCACTTCTACCCATGTTTTAATTTGGGATGCCAGGTCACTTACTTGAGTACAAGAAAGTTTCATTTCCACTTTATAAAATAGAGATAACTTTGTTCACCTCTTTATAAGGTATAGTGTGCCCATGTAACTTATTTCTAGAAAATTTAAGGGGATGCTACAGTGTGTAAACTCTTTGAAAACAACTATAAGATGCTAGAAAGACCTCTGCCCTTGAAAAATTTAAGATTCCTTAAAGGGAACAAAATTTGGATTTACTTAGGAACAAACAATGCTGATGAACTTTTTCCTTAAAAAAACCTGTGACACTTTTCTGCTGAATTATGTTCTCTCTACTTCGTTACGAGAGATGTCTGAGATTTTGTTGCCTATAGTTTCTTCTAATATTTTTATGGTTTAATGACTTACATTTAAGTCTTTTTTTTTTTATTCATTTTGAGTTTATTCTTGTATATGATATAAGGTGGTGGTATATTTTTCATTTTTTTTCATGTTGTATCTTCAATTTTCCCAGCACTATTTATTGAAGAGACTCTTGATGTCACTGTGTATTCTTGCCGCCTTTTGTTAGATATTAATTGAGTGTAATGTCTTAAGTTGATTTCTGGGTTCTCTATTCTGTTCCATTGATCTATATGCCTGTTCTTGTGCCAGTACCAGGCTGTGTTGAGCATAGTGGCTTTAAAGTATAATTTGATATCTGGTATTGGGATTCCTTCAACTTTATTCTTCTTTCTCAAGATTGCTGTGGCTATTCAAGGTCTTTTTTGGTTCCATATAAATTTTTGGAGTATTTGTTCTAGGTCTGTGAAATAGTGCTGTTGGTATTTTAATAGGGATGTTAATCCTACAAATCCATGAACATGATATATTCTTCTACTTGTTTATATCTTCCTCAATCTCTTTTTTTCAACATCCTGTAGTACAAGTCTTTTACAACTCCTTGGTTGAGTTATTCCTAAGTATCTTAATTTTTTTGTTGTAGTGGTAAATGAAAATAATTGTTTAGTTTATTTTTTTGAGAATTCAATATTGGTGTGTAAAAATTCCATTGATTTCTGGGTGTTAATTTTGTACCTTGCTGCAATGCAAAATTCACTTATTAAATCTAGTAATTTTTTTATGGAGTCTTTAGGACTTTCTGTGTATAATATATGTCATCTTCAAATGACAGTTTTATCTCTTCCTTTCCAATTTGGATGCTTTTTATTTCTTCTTGGCTGATCCCTGTGGCCATGACTTCCAGGACTATTTTGAATGAGAGTGGTGAAAGCAGACATCCTTATCTTGTTCCTGTTCTTAGGGGAAATGATCTTAGTTTTTTCCCATTGAGTGTGATGTTTGCTGTACATTTGTCATGCATGGCCTTTGTTATGTTGAGATATGATCCCTCTATTCCCACTTTGCTGAGAGTTTTTATCAACTGATTTTTTTAAAAATGAGTTTTTTTGTATCTATAGGATCATGTGATTTTTGTCTTTCAGTTTACTTATATGATATATCATGTTTATTGAGTTACGAGTTTTTTAACAGCCTTGCATTCATGGAATAAGTCCCACTTGGTCATGATCTTTATAATATATTGCTGCATCCAAAATGCTAATATTTTGTTGGGGGTTTTAGTATCCGTGTTCATCAAAGATATTGACCTGCAGTTCTCTTTCCATATAGTGTCTTTATTTGTTTATGGGATTAAGATAATGTTTGCCTCATAGAAAGAAGTTCAAACTGTTGCTTCTTCTTGAAATTTTTGAAATAGTTTGAGGAGTATAGGTGTTACTTCTTTGAATGTTTGGTAAGACTCCCCTTGAAACCATCTGGACCAGTACTTTGGTTTGCTGGGAATTTTCAAATTACTGACTCAATTTTATCCATTGTTATTGGCCTATTCAGGTTTTTCTGATTCCGTTTTTAGAGGTTGTATTTTTCTAGGAATTTGTCCATTTCATTTATATAGTCAGCTTGTTGGCATATCGTTGTTCATAGTATTTTCTTTCAATTCTTAGTGTTGCTATTGTGTCAGTTGTTACTTTGCTGCTTTCATTTTTGATTTTACATATTTGGGTCTTTGTTTCTTGATGAGTCTGGCTAATGGTTCATCAATCTTATTTATCTTTTCAAAGAACCAGTTCTTGGCTTCATTGATCTTTTGTACTTTTTTTGGTCTCTATGTCATTTATTTTTGCTCTAATCTTTATTATTTCCTTCCTGCTACTTACCCTGGGCTTTTCTTGTTGTTCCCTTTCGAGTTCTGTAAGTTATAGGGTTAAATAGTTTATTATTAATTTTTGTTGTTTTTTTGAGGTAGGCCTATAGTGCTATGTACTTCCTTGTCAGGACTGCTTTTGCTCTGTCTCAGATTTTTGGTTGTTGTGTGTGCATTTTCATTTGCTTCCAGGAAGTTGTTTTTTGTTTTTTTTTTCCTCCCTTGATGTCAATGGTAACCCATTCATTGTTTAATAACATGCTATTTAGCCTCCATGTATTTGAATGTTTTTGGGTGTTTTTACTATAGTTGATTTTAATTTCATGCCATTGTGATCTGAGAAGATGTTGATATTATTTCAATCTTCTTGAACTTGTAAAGACTTGTTTTATGTCCTAACTTGTGGTCTGTCTTTGAGAATGACTCATGTGCACTTGAGAAGAATGTATATTCTGTCTCTTTGAGGTGAAATCTCTCTCTCTATATCAAAGGCTAATATGCTAAGTTTCTTGACTGTCTGATGTGCAATGACCACCAGGGGGCAGACTCTCAACTTGGGAGCTGTGAGCTATAGCGACTTGGCAGCTGTGGTTCTCGGGCGACTCACTCTGAAACCAGAGAGGAGGGAGCCAGATTCCTTGTGGGGCTGCACATTTCCACCTTCAACCATTGGTTATGTTGTTGCTGGGGCACTGTCTTTCAGAATCTGGTTTACTGCACACTTGCATTTGCGTTCCACACCCTGTACAAAAACAACTATGCAGAGTGCCCTCTCACACCCCGGGACCCCTCAGGGGATGTTGGAGAGCTGGTTTCGGCCTGATCCTCACAGGCCAGGCCAAGGAACCCACCTGCTGGAGGGAATCCGCTCATTCTACAGGTGCCTGATAGGGACTGCAGGAGGTTGGCTCCAGGGTGGGTCTGGCTCATCTTGCCCAGTCCCGCCCTGCTGGCCACCTTTTAATTAATTTCCTTTCAGTGTGCACGAATCCGAGCACTGTGATTTATAAATGTCAATTAAGTCCAGCTGATCCAGTGTGTCATTTAGAGTTACTGTTTTTTTAAATTGATTGCCATTTTATTTTGTTTATTTTTAATATATTTTATTGATTTTTTTTTACAGAGAGGAAGGAAAAGAGATAGTTAGAAACATCGATGAGAGAGACAGTCATTGATCAGTTGCCTCCTGCATGCCCCTTATTGGGGATGTGCCCGCAACTAAGGTATATGCCCTCGACCGGAATCGAACCCAGTCCGGAGGCTGATGCTCTATCCACTGAGTCAAACTGGTTTCTGCGAGTTATTGTTTTCTTGTTGATTTTTTTTTTAATTAAATTATTATCTGTGTACAGCCGGAACCGGTTTGGCTCAGTGGATAGAGCGTCGGCCTGAAGACTGAAAGGTCCCAGGTTCGATTCTGGGCAAGGGCATGTACCTTGATTGCGGGCACATCCCCAGTAGGGGGTGTGCAAGAGGCAGCTGATCGATGATTCTCTCTCATTGATGTTTCTAACTCTCTATCCCTCTCTCTTCCTCTCTGTGAAAAATCAATAAAATATATTTAAAAAAAAATTATTATCTGTGTACATTTCTTACCATTCCTTTGTATTTCAGCGGGGTCTGTTGTTATTTCACCTCTTTCGTTTCTGATTTTGTTTATTTGGGTCCTCTCTCTTTGTTTCTTGGTTAGCGTGGCTAGAGGTTTATAAATCTTATTTATTCCTTCAAAGAACCAGCTCTTGGTTTTGTTGATCTTTTGTATTGTTTCTTTGATCTCTATGTCGTTTATCTCCGCTCTGATTTTTATTATTTCCTTCTTTCTGTTTACACTGGGCTTTTCTTGTTGCTCTTTTTCTAACTTTTTCAGTTGTAGAGTTAGATAATTTATTACCATTTTTTTCTTGTTTTTTGCAGTATGCTTGTAGAGCTATGAACTTCCCTTTCAAGGTTGCTTTTGTTGTGTTCCATAAATTTTGGATTGTTGTGTTTTCATTGTCATTTGTTGACAGGATGTTTTTTATTTTTTCCTTGATTTCTCTGGAAACCAAGTCCTTTTTTAATAGCATGCTGTTTAGTCTCCATGTGTTTGATTTCTTTGGACTATTTTTATTGTAGTTGATTTCCAGTTTTATGCCATTATGAACTGAGAAGATGCTTGATATGATTACTTTTTATTTTTTTATTTTTTTATTTTTTTAAAATAAATCTTTATTGTTCATATTATTACAAATGTTTCTCATTTCCCCCCCTCCATTGCTCCCCTCCACCAGGTTCCCACCCCACCCTCTACCCTTTCCCCACCCCCATTGTCCTCATCCATAGGTGTACAGTTTCTGTTCAGTCTCTTCCCACACCCCCCACTCCCCTTTTCCCCGAGAATGGTTAGTTAACTCCTCTTCCATACCTCTGATTCTATTATATTCACCAGTTAATATTGTTCATCAGATTTTTTTTTTTTAATTCCCTTGGTGTTTATATTCACTTGTTGATAGTTATCTCCTTCCTGCTAGGGAATACCAGCCAGGCACTCAGCTGCCCCCTCCTCTCCGGCTCCGTCCTCTCTGCGCAGTGTGTCTCCATACGTTAGGCTTTTACAGCTCCTCTGCTTTTCCTTCTGGTTTTCTCTTTCCTTCTTGTTGTAGAATTTCCAGTCAGTCGACTTTCCTGTAGTTCTGGGTAATGTCCATTTTGTATTTTAGTTGTATTTTATTGAAATTGTTGTGTGAGGCTGCGGTTAGGTGTTTACCTGTGCAGCCATCTTGGATCCTCCTCTCTGTAATTTCCTTTTCGCTTGATATGATTTCTATCTTTTTGAATTTGAAGAGGCTTTGCCTATGTCCCAACATGTAGTATATTTTTAAAAATGACCCATGTGCACTTGAGAATAATGTATATTCTCTGGCTTTGGGGTGAAATGTTCTGAAGATGTCAACTAATTTCATCTGGTCTAGTGAGTCATTTAGGATTGATGTTTCTTTGCTGATTTTTTGTTTAGATGCTTTGTCCAAAGGTGATAGTGAGGTATTAAAATCTCCTACTATGATTGTATTGCTATTAATCTCTCCCTTAATGTCCTCCAGCAGTTTTTTTTTTTTTTTTTTTTTTTTTATGTATTTGGGTGCTCTTGTATTGGGTGCATATATGTTTACCAGGGTTATTTCTTCTTGTTGGATTGCTCCCTTTAGTATTATGAAGTGGCCTTTGTTATCTCTTGTTAATGTCCGTTACTTTGAGACCTAATTTGTCAGATATAAGTATTGCTACCCCAGCTTTTTTTTCATTTCCATTCGCCTGGAAAACCTTTTTCCATCCCTTCACCCTCAGTCTGTGTGCTTCTTTTTTTCTGAAATGGGTTTCGTGTAGACAGCAGATATATGGATCTTGTTTTCTTATCCAATCCGCTACCCTATGTCTTTTGATTGGGGCATTTAATCCATTTACATTTAAAGTTATTATTGATAGGCACTTACTTGTTGCCATTTTTATTCTATACCCATGTGTTCCTTCTTCCCTTCCTATTTCTTTATTTTTACAGCAGACCTTTTAGCATTTCTTGCATTGCTGGTTTGGTGGTGATAAATTCCCTTAGTCTGTTTTTGTCTGTGAAGCTCCTGATTTCACCTTCAATTTTGATTGATAGCCTTGCTGGATACAGTATTCTTGGATTCAGACCCTTCCTTTGCATGACTTTGTATATTTCATTCCATTCCCTTCTGGCCTGATGAGTTTCTGTTGAGAAATCATTTGCTAGTCTAATGGGGGTTCCTTTATATGTAACTTTCTGTCTCTGGCTGCTTTTAGGATTCTTACTTTGTCATTGGTGTTTGCCAATTTAATTATAATGTGCCTTGGTGTCAGTCATTTGGGATTCATTTTGCTTGGAACTCTGCGAGCTTCTTGGATTTGTGTGAGTTTTTTCTTCTCTTTCTCAGGAAAAAGAGCATTTTTCTTCAAACATTTTTTCTATGCCTTCCTCAGTTTCCTTTCCTTCTGTAACCCCTATTATTCTAATATTGTTTTGTTTTGTATTGTCCCAAAGTTCCCTTAGGCTCTCCTCCTGCTTTTTAATTCCCCCTCCTCCCCCCAGAAGCTGCTTTAATTGGGCATTTTTTTCTATCTTGTCTTCTAGCTCACTGATGCGGTACTCTGCTACTTCTAGTTTACTCTTGATACTTTCTATTGAGTTCTTTACAGTAGTGATATCATTTTTTCATTTCTTCTTCATTCTTCATTTCCTCTTGGTTCTTATTCATATTGTCAAATTTGTCTTCCATTCTTTTTAGCTATCTTATGATCATTACTCTGAATTCTTGCTCCGGTAGGTTGCTTGCCTCTAACTCGTTTACTTCCTTTTGTGGTGATGCCTGCTTTTCTTTCATGTGTGGGCTATTTGTTTGTCTCCCCATGGCCTCTCTTTTCAGGATGTCTGGTTATGTGGTTTTCTTTCTCCTGTTCATGGGTGATTGAAGAACTTCCTTGAATCTACGTGTTTGCGCCGATTGGGGCGTCACAGCTGTTCGGTGGTCTCCTCTGCTGTGGTTTTTTCAGGCCTCAGAGAAAATCCTCTTTTCTTGGTAAGATGGTGTAGTTTTCCCTCTGAGCCCGGAGCTCCAGGAGAGGTCTCCGCTGCTGCAGTGCTGGCTGCTTGGTCAGGAAATCCTGTCCAGCAGACCCTTACCTTCTTTTAGAGTTCTGCTACCCCTTAGCTTGCCAATTAATACTCCCTGAGCGACTCTCTGATGCTCCTTCTATCTGTTCTGGGACAAGGCTCAGAACAAGTCCGTCTGTTCGGCCTCCATCTTTTGATTTTTTTTGTCTGGGAGATGTATCCAGTGAAGTCAGAGGGGTATGAACAATAAATGACTACTGGAGGTCTGGTGCATGAAAATTAGTGAACTCTGGGGGGAAGGGTCCCTCAGCCAGGAATGTGCCCTTCTTGCAGTCTAGGACCCCTCAGGACATGTCCATTTGCTGGCTTAGGCCCTCTCCCCGGGGATTGGGCCTTAGCTGGCAGTCAGACATCCTTCTGGCAGCAGAAGCAGGAGAGGCTCCCGCTACCACTGCTGTGGTAACCAGCCATGAGGTTGAGCGGCACTCCTCTGTGGAAGCAAACTGACCTCCAGGGAACAGTTCCCGTGTTAAGCATCTTCCCCCTGGTGGTCAGTGTGTGTCACAGTGACCAGTCGTTTTGTTGTTAGGATCAATTTGTTATATAGGATGTTTTTTATTATATAGGATGTTTCCTTAAAATCCTCCAGAAGTTCTTTTATGTATTTTACTAGGTGTTGTGGTTTATAATGTGGATTTTTTTAAAAATAGATGGAGTTACACATATGTTGATATATATGCAATTTGATATGTATGCTACTTTGTTGTATTGAAACAAATTTGAAAACTTCATATCTCAAATTTTCTGAAGGTGGTAATATTATAGATATTTTTACACTTAAAAATGTCAAATTTTATGCCAAAAAAAGAGTATCTGCGGGAAGTTTTAATTCATTATTTTGAAGAAAAGTGCTGCTGAAAGTTAATGTATACTTTGGGAAGCTTATGGTGAACATGCTCCATCTCAAGATACTTGTGTACTCTGGTTTAAACACTTTAAAAGTGATGATTTCAATGTGAAAGACAAAGAATGTCCAGGTCAATTTGAGCCATGCTTTGTAAAACAACCAGAATGGGCCAGAAGACGCAGCCAATTAATTTTGCTTCATGATAATGCACCATCACACACTTCAAAACCAGTTAAAGACACGTAAAAAGATTTTGCCTGGGAAGTATTTACCCATCTGCTGTATTTCACCAGACCTTGCTCCTTCAAATGACCACTTGTTCCAATCAATGGGACGTGTACTTCCTGAGCAGTACTTCAAAACTTACGAAGAAGTGGAAAATTGAGTTTCTGAATGATTTGCCCCAAAACAAGAAAAGTTCTATTGGGATGGTATTCACAAATTACCTGAAAAATGGGGAAATGTGTAGCTAGCAGTGGACATTACTCTGAATAAAGCACTTTTGATGTTTCTCTTGAAATTATTGTATTTTTCTTTGATTTCAAAATCTGCATTATTAACCAGTACACCTAGTAGGTGCTCCTATATTGGGTGCATATGTTACAGAAGATCGGAGAAAAACAAGCTACGCTTAGAGAAATGGAGTTATAATTTATTATTATTACGTTCAGGCCCAGAGAAAAATGTCTTTCAAATTCTGAGCAGCAACACAGAGGAAGCTTTCCTTTTTATATCTTTCCCAGTCCTTCGTTCCCCAAATATGGGCTTTTCTGGTCCCCTTTGCAAGTTCTTTTTTCTTTTTTCAAAAAATTTATTTTATTGATTTTTACAGACCAATTTATTTTATTGGTCAGGGCCCCTTTGCAAGTTCTTAAAGAGCCCTATGTGCTTTCAACCAAAGGCCTAACCTGGTGCCAGCACTGATAACTTCATCTGGGTATGGTTTATAACCTCTCTAAAATGGGAGTAAACAGGTCTTGCAGGACCAGTCAATTAAAGGGGCAGTGACTAGATTCAGATTGCTACCCTCCCAAAATGTCTTTCCCCCCATCACATATATGTGTACCAGGGTTATGTCTTCTTGCTGGGTAAGTACCTTTAGTATTATGTAGTGACCTTAGTGTTCACTTGTGATGGCCTTCATTTTGAAGTCTATTTTTTAAGATATGAGTATTGCTACCCCAGGTTTTTTTTGTTTTTTTTTTCATTCCCATTTGACTGGAAATATTTTTCCCATCCTTTAACTCTCATCCTGTGAGTCTTCTGTTTTGAGGTAGGTCTCTTGTAGATAGCATATAATTGTTTTCTTTATCCATTCAGCTACCCTATATCTTTTGATTGGAGCATTTAAGGTTATTATTGAAAGGTACTTATTTATTACCATTTTAATTCCATATACTTATGTTTCTCTCTTCTTCTCATTACAGCAATCCCCTTAGCATTACTTGCAATGTTGGCTTGGTGGTGATAAACTCCTTTAGACTTTTTTGTCTGGATAGCTCTTTTTTACAACAACTATTTTGAAAGATAACCTTGGTGGATATAGTAATCTTGGTTTCAGATCCTTGCTTTTCATTACCTTGAGTTTCATGCCATTCCCTTCTTGCCTATGGAGTTTCTGTTGAGAAATCAGCTGAGAGCCTTATGGGATCTCCTTTATAGATAACAAATTGCTTTTCTCTTGCTACCTTTAAGACTCTGTCTTTAACTTTTGGTGTTTTAAGTATGATGTGTCTGGGTATGGGCATGTTTGGTTTCTTCTTGCTTGGGACTCTCTGTGCCTCCTGAACTTGTGTGACTTTTTCCTTAAGCAGGTAAGGGAAGTTTTCTGCCATTACTTCTACAGACATGTTCTCTATTGCTTGCTAGTTTTTTCTCCTTCTGGTATTCCACTTAGGTGTATATTGTTCTGTTTCATGTTGTCTTACAGTTACCTTAAGCTGTCCTATTTTTAAATAGTTTTTGGTTTTGTTTTTTTGAGGGGTTCCCCCCCCCCCCCCCCACTCTGTCTTCTAATTCACTGATCTGATCCTCAGCTTCTCCCAATCTGCTGTGTATTCCTTCCATTGTGTTCTTTATTAGTGCTATGTCATTTTTTATTTCTGACTGTTCTTTTTGTATAGTTACTATGTCTTTTCTCATGCTGTTGAGCATAGTTGCCACCATTACTCTGAACTCTATATCAGATAAATTTCTTATTTCCATTTCACTTATCTCTTCTTAGAATTCTCTTGTTCTTTTATTTGGGGCTTGTTTATCTTCCCATTTTGGCTGCCTTTTGTGTTTGTGTCTATGTAGTATGTAGATCTGCTAGGACAGTGGTTCTCAACCTTCCTAATGCCGTGACCCTTTAATACAGTTCCTCAGGTTGTGGTGACCCCCAACCATAAAATTATTTTTGTTGCTACTCCATAACTGTAATTTTGCTACTGTAAATGAATTGTAATGTAAATATCTGTGTTTTCTGATGGTCTTAGGCTCTACAGTAGAGGTCGTGACCCACAGGCTGAGAACCGCTAGCAGGGTTCCCTGTGGAGCCCTGGGTGAGTGGCTGCATATGAGATTTTGTGCATTGGCCCTTTATGAGGGTGCCTGCATTTCCAGCCCTCTCTACTTGAAAAGCAGTCCTGTTAGTTTCACAGCCAGATGTTACTGGGTAGCCCTCTGTGTTCTGGTGCTCTCTGCTGGGGGATTAGACCTCAGAGTTCTCAGTAGGAATAGCTGAGATATCCCTCTGGGACTTCAATTGCTGTCTATGGGAGCCCAGCCACCAGTTTCTTGTCTCCACACCTCCTACCAGTCTCTGAGGTCTCCACTTTCTGTCCTTGGTTATCAGGGTTCTCTCCAGCTAGTCCTCAATTGATTTGTCAGGGTTGTTTTTCTACATTTCAGTTGTATTTCCAGTTTGGTCCTGGGAGAGTGTCAGTATAGCTTCCACTTACTCCACTGCCATTTTTAATCCTCTGTTTTTATTTTTAGATTCCACATATAAGAGAAACTATATGGTATTTGTTCTCTGTCTGATTCATGTAGACAGATACCAAAGAGATGGTTATTAGAGAGGAAAGGGTAAGGAGATGGATGAAAAGGTGAGGGGTAACATAGTCAATAATACTGTCTAAGTTTGCTTGGTGACAGATGACTACTAGAAATAGTGGGATGATTAGATTGTAAGATAAAAAAAATATCAAATCACTGTATGGTACACCTGAAATTAATATATTCTATAATACCGTGTTTCCCCGAAAATAAGGCATCCTCCGAAAATAAGACCTAGTGCATGGAAAGATAAGATATCCCCTGAAAATAAGACCTAGCGCAACTTTGGGAGAAAAATTAATATAAGACACTGTCTTACCTTCGGGGAAACAGGGTACAACGTTGTATATGAAAAGCGTGATACGCTAATTAGACCAGCGTCCTCCCGGATGTCCTTCCTTCGGGACAAAGCTGCAGCGGACATCCTGGAGGAAGCTGGCACTGCGAGGGAAGCCTTGGTCCCAGGTGCCTGCCAGCAGTCGTAAGGAAACCCGTTTCAACAGTGTCAAAGGGAAGCCGGCAGCTGGGGGAAGGCCTAATATTGCACAGGTTTTGTGCACAAGGCCTCTATTATATAATAATAAAAGTGTGATATGCTAATTAGATGGGATGACCTTCCAGATGAAGCTGTCACAGTGGGGGCCAAAGCAGAGGCAGCTGCTGCGGCGGCTGGAGCTGAGCCCCTTGTATGAATTTTGTGCATCGGGCCTCTAGTACTTAAATAAAAAAATGAAATAAATAAATACAGGTTTGTCTAACTTCAAAATTATGTTTTTCTATTAAATCATGTTGCTTTGAGAATGTGTGTGTGTGTGCACACGTGCGTACTCGCACGTGAGCATTGCAGGGAACTTCTTGGGGCTAAAAGAAAATAAAGCAGTGACTCCAGGGTGCTAGGGAGAGGGACTTGGGGTCCAGGGGCAGGAAATGACTCTTCATAATCATCTAGCTGAGGCAAGTCCTGTAGGCAAAGTATAACTTGTCTCCTTCAAGCCCTCCAGCAGCACCCTTTCCAGCTCTATGGCTGGAGGAGCTAATTTTCAGTGGATAAGGAAGGTTGAGTCAAGTTGCATTACTGGGGAAGAGATGTTTCTGGTGGATTAAACTGGAACTTGGAAAGTATTTTCCCATGAAACATTGTTGAGTACTTATTAAACAACTAGAGGTCCGGTGAATGAAATTTGTGCATTGGGGGGGAGCGGGTGTCCCTCAGCTCACCTTGCATCCTCTCCAATCTGGGACCACTAGAGGGATGTCTGATAGGATTGGGCCTAAACCGGCAGTCGGACATCACTCTCACAATCCAGGACTGCTGGCTCCCAACTTCTTGCCTGCCTGCCTGATTGCCTTTAACCGCTTCTGCCTGCCAGCCTGATCACCCCCGCCAGCTGATTGCCCCTAACTGCCCTTCTCTGTAGGCCTGGTCACCCCTAACTGCTCCCTCCTGCAGGTCTGGGTTCCCCCCCCCCAACAGCCCTTCCCTGCAAGCCTGATTGCCCCTAATTGCCCTCCCCTGCAGGCTTGATTGTCCCCAAATGCCCTCCTCTGCAGGCCTGATCCCTACCAACTGCCCTCTCCTGCTGGACATCTTGTGGCCATCTTGTGTCCACATGGGGGCAGCCATCTTGTGTGTTGGAGTGATGGTCAATCTGCATATTACTCTTTTATTAGATAGGATACATGGTACATGGGTGGGGGCTGGCTGGTTTGCCCCGAAGGGTGTCCTGGATCAGGGTGGGGGTTCCCTTGGGGCGTGGGGAGGCCTCGGCAAGGGGCCTGTGGTGATTTGCAGGTCAGCCACGCCCCCTGGCAATCCAAGCGGAGGCCCTGGTATCTGAGACTTATTTATCTTCTATAATTGAAACTATGTAGCCTGGTAGCAGAGGCCTGGGCTGGCCAGGGTCTGCGGAAAGCTTGGTTTCCTCCATCGCTGGGGAAACCCAAATCGCCTGCTCACTCTGTGGCCGCAGCCATCTTGGTTGTGTTAATTTGCATACTTGCTCTTGATTGGCTGGCGGGAGTGGCTTGTGTAGCAGGGTGGTAGTTAATTTGCAAATTACTCTTTTATTAGGTAGGATTTGTTGTGAGTATTCTGTGTAGTTTATTAAGAGTTGAAGACATTTATGGGTTGCCCTTAGACTCTAACTATTTATAATAGTATTTCTATAGGAAAATACATTCTAAGTTTCCAAAAAATAAATTGAAAAAGAACTTTAGAATCCCATTTCTATAAGGTTGGGGATGGCCAGATATCTGGTTTTTGCTCTGAATGTTTCTTTAGAAGTATTAGGATATTGTGGCTGTAACTTCCAGAAAGGTCTTTGGCTCCTTATCGTGTATTAGATTGTGCTTAGATTATATGTCATAACTGGGTCACTTCAGCTCAGTGGATGGTGGTAGGAAGGAGCGAATTTTTTATTCAGAAATTTTGACTAGGTCGAGAGTGTGTACCCTAGTTTCTCCCTGGCTAATTTAGCATAGCTCATTTCATTGTAGGGAATTTTGCATTGCCACAATGGACTTGAAGCCTGATTGATATGCACTAACCTGTCATTCCACTTACAAAATCTGATTTAATAGTTTGCTGTACATCTCTCTATCAAATTATTTATCTTTATTTCTTTTCAGTTAATATTCTTTAAGCTTTTTCTAATTTCCATACTTCTCACTTGGGGTTAGTAGTAGAAATGGGAGGTTGAAGAAAGAAAAAATGTATAGTTTTAGAAACATTTTGTGTGGTATAAGTTTCTTTACTTCATAATTCTGACTGGAATAAAAAAAGATAAGGCAGTTTTCCCAATATAACTTTTCTGTAGGATTTGCTTAAGGAAACATGTTACATATAAATATGTATACATCTAGGAGAAGATGGTTACAGTCAAGTTGAATATTATTTAGGTTATATTTTTAGCTTTTCAAATGGAAAGTCATATCCATTAAAATTGTTCTTAAAATTTCTTAAATATGCTAATAAAGTAGAATGTATAGTTCTGTGTGTTTTATATAGTGCTCCTTGAGACCAGCTGAGATAGACCAAAGGAAGAAATGAAAGTCTGTGTATAAATAACTGATATTCAAATCATTCTGTCTGTTAAAAAATCAAGATGGTGTAGGTAATATAAACAATGTTAGTGCTTCATGAGGCGGACAATTTACTTGAAGAACTGCAAAATGAGATGGAAGACAAGGAGCTATTATAAAAGAAAGAATCAAGAACAAAGAAGGGAAAAATAAAATATATCCAGTTGGCAGGGGCCCTATAGTCAACCTTTTTTTGGGCTAGAAAGAATAAAAAAGTAAGTAAAGTGCAGAGTGGGTTTGGTGTTTGGGGATTGGCTGGCTAAGGGAATATACTGCATTCTGGTCAAGCAGAGCACTTACAGGGACATGAAAGTTATCACCTAAGTTTTGATTAGTTTACATGACACCTAGGATAGGAACACTTTCATCTTGAGTTAGAAATTTATTTCAACAGTAGAGACCCAGTTGTGCACATTGAAAGGAAATTAATTAGAAGGTAAGGTGGCTGGCAGGGCGGGACTGGGTGAGATATACCGGAAACCTCCTGCACTCCTTCCCCCGCTGGCCGCACTTGGGGTGGTGTTGTGGCTTGAAGGACGATTGCAGAGTGAGCAGGGTCCCTTCAGTAGGTGGAGTTCCTTGGCCTGGCCTGTGGGGATCAGGTTGAAATCGGCTCTCCGACATCCCTCGAGAGGGATTCCAGAGTGCGAGAGGGCACTGTGCAAAGTGGGCAGTAAACCCACAGTGCCTGAGCAACAACATAACCCATAGCCAACAGTGGAATGGCCCCGTGAGGAATCTGGCTCCCTCTTCTCTGGTTTCTGGGTGTGTCAACTGAGAACCGCCGCTGCCAAGTCACTGCAGCTTGCAGCTCCTGTGTTGAGCGTCTGCCCCCAGGTGATCAGTGTGCATCATAGCTACCCATCGGATGGACACTTAACATATGAGCCTTTTATATATGTAGACGAGTGGCATGGTGCACAGATTCGTGTACATTGAAAGGAAATGAATTAGAAGAAATATGTTAATATCACTATTCGCCACTATATGATAAAACTATCAACCAAATTCACAATCAACAATGACCGATTGAAACATACACACGTGATTGGCGTAAGGATTAAATCAGATACTTTTTGCTTGGCACATAGTAGATGTTTAACAAACATTTGCTGGATTTGAATCAAAATGTCACAGGTAGTTTCATGGCTTACTGATCAATTAGATTCTTCCTCTGTTTTGACAATTTCTGCAAAATTAGACTTGCCAGTGCTAAAATTAGAGATAGTAATTATTCTTTCTTGGTGTCCTTAGGATGAATTCAGTGATGTCATCGATATTAAGGATCCAGATTTTACTCCTGCAGCTGAACGCAGGCAGAAACGCGTGGCTGCTGAGCTGGCCAAATTTGATCCTGATCATTATCTGTGAGTATTGAGTTTTTTGAGGAGTAAATAATTTGCTTGACATTTATTTTATAAATTTTGAGTCTTTTTAACTGTGTTAGGTATGTGCTTTTTGGATTCTGGAAATTAGTGAAGGCTTAAAGGCTTGACATATGAATTAACTTACCACTGTAAGTACCTTTGTGATGTTTGTAGAACGTTGCTTCTTAGAAGTTCATTCTAGCAGAGAACACGTTTAATGTGCTGCTTTGAGGTTTTTCTATCCAGGCTTAAAAATAGAACACCGTATCCAAACATAGTTGTACTTTTCAAAGTAGGCTTTTTGTTATGATTAATGGTCTTTATGAATTTAAATCTACATTTACTGCATTTCTTGGCTGATCCAGGATTTTCATAACACTTTCATCTACTAGCACCAGTATCTAATTTCAAATTAATAATAATAATTGTCTATAGTAGGGTATAAATAAAATCTAGTTGTAAGTTTTGTTGCATTTATTCCCTACCTGCATTAATTGTGTCTTTAACCATAGTGCATCTGTATGAGGCTTAAATTTGCCCAAAAGCCTCATCTAAGCCTATCTAATAAAAGGGTAATATGTAAATTGACCATCACTCCAACACACAAGATCGCTGCCCTCAAGTGGACACAAGATGGCCAGTAGGGGAGGACAGTTGGGGGTGACCAGGCCTCCAGGTGGGGGAGCATTTAGGGGTGACCAGGCCGGCAGGGCACAGCAGTTAGGGTCAATCAGGCTGGCAGGGAAGCAATTAGGTATTTTTCAGGCTGGTAGGGGAGTGGTTAAGCCTTAACCACTTAAGGGATGATCAGGCTGGCAGGCAGAAGTGGTTAGGGACAATCAGGCAGTCAAGCAGTGTGGAGCCAACAGTTCTGGATTGTGAGAGGGATGTCCGACTGCCTGTTTAGGCCCGATCCCACCCCGGACTGTGCAAAACTGGCCATACACACTCCGGAACCTTCCCTCTCGATCCCTCCCCAGCTCTGATCGTGCACTGGTGGGATCCCTCAGCCTGGTCTATGCCCATGCAGGTATCTATTCTATCTAATAAAAGAGTAACATGCAAATTAACCATCACTCCAATACACCCACAAGCCATGCCCACCAGCCAGTCAGGAGCAAGTATGCAAATTAACCCAACCTAGATGGCTTCTGCCACGAAACGAGCAGGTGGCTTGGGTTTCCCCAGTGATGGAGGAAGTGAGACTTTCCGCCCTCTTGGCCCTGGCCTTTGCTCAAGGCTACAGTTTCAATTATAGAAGATAAATAAATCCCAACAAAAATGGCTGCAGCCATGGAGCTAGCAGGAGGCTTGGGTTTCCCCGGCAATGGAGGAAGCCAAACTTTCCACACACCCTGGTGGGCCCAAGCCTCCACTCAAGGGTACAAAGTTTCAGTTATAGAAGGTAAATAAATTCCAACAAATGACAGCAGCTACTGAGCTGGAAGAACAGGACGTAATGGAGGAAGCCAAGCTTTTGTAGCCCTGGCCGGCTCAGGCCTTGACTTCAGGCTACAAAATTTCAATTATGGAAGATACATAAATTTCAACAGAAATGGCTGCCGGCACAGAGCAAGCAGAAGGCTTAGCTCTGCTCCAAGCTACAAAGGTTTAATTATAGAAGATAAATAAATCCCAGATACCAGGGCCTCCACTTGGGTCGCCAGGGGGCATGGCTGGCTTGCAAACCATCACAGGCCCCTCACCCAGGCCACCCCATGCCCCAGGGAACCCCCACACTTACCCAGGACATCCTTCAGGGCAAACCAGCCGGCCCCCACCCATGCACCAGGCCTCTATCCTACCTAATAAAAGAGTAATATGCAGATTGACCATCATTCCAACACACAAGATGGCT
The DNA here is from genome assembly GCF_964339955.1 of Pipistrellus hanaki. Taxonomy (NCBI): domain Eukaryota; kingdom Metazoa; phylum Chordata; class Mammalia; order Chiroptera; family Vespertilionidae; genus Pipistrellus; species Pipistrellus hanaki. The sequence goes on from NC_140515.1 coordinate 6,660,377, forward strand.
GCCCTCATGTGGTCAAAGATTCTGCCCCCATGTGGACACGAGGTGGCCACCACAAGATGGCCAGCAGGGGAGGGCAGTTGAGAGGGATTAGGTCTGCAAGGGAGGGCAGTTGGGGGAAATCAACCCTGTAGGGGAGGGTAGTTAGGGGTTACCAGGTCGGCAGAGTAGGGAAGTTGGGGGCAAATAGTGCAGGGGAGCAGTTAGGCATCAATTAGGGGCAATCAGGAAGGCAGTCAGGCGACAGTTGGGAGCCAGCAGTCCTGGATTGTAAGAGGGATGTTTGACTACCTGGTCAGATCGGGCCTAAATGGGCAATTGGACATCCCTCGAGGGATCCCCTGAGGGGTCCCAGATTGGAGAGGCTGCAGTGTGGGCTGAGGGACACCACCGCCCCCCATGCACAAATTTCATGCACCGGGCCTTTAGTATATATTATATATAAAAGTCTAAGTGACCGTTTGACTGATAGCTATGATGCACACTGGCCACCAGGGGCCAGACGCTCAGAACACAGGCATGGAAACGTGGAGCAGACTGATGAATCTCAGAGGGAAGGGAGAGGAGGGAGGATAGAAATATCTTTTTTTTTAATTTTTATAAATAACTTTAAAATTTTTTTTTAAATATATATTTTACTGATTTTTAACAGAGGAAGAGAGAGGGATAGAGTTAGAAACATCAATGAGAGAGAATCATCGACCAGCTGCCTCTTGCACACCCCCTACCAGGGATGTGCCTGCAACCAATGTACATGCCCATGACTGGAATTGAACCTGGGACCTTTCAGTCTGCAGGCGACGCTCTACCCACTGAGCCAAACCGGTTTCGGCAGGAGGATAGAAATAGATTAACCAAAGATCTTATATGCATATTAGAGGCCTGGTACACGGATTCCTGCACTAGTGGGCTCCCTTGGTGTAGCCTGTGGGGATCGGACTGAAACTGGCAGTTCTACACCACTTGCCTCTCCTGCTAAACCTGACCCCGCTGCACCTGCTGCTGCCACCACTTGGTAGATTCCCTGCTGCCCTGCTGCAGTCTCTGGACTGCAGTGGCCAGCCGTGAGCCCTGTGTCTGGCGCTCATTAGTCAATTGAGTGGCACTCCCGCTGTGGTAGTACACTGACCACCTGGGGGCAGCTCCTGCGTTCAGTGTCTGCCCCCCGGTGGTCAGTGCACATCATAATGACCAGTTGACCAGTTGTTCGGTCACATAGACACACACATACATACATACATACATACATACATGCATACATACACACATATATATATATATATATATATATATATATATATATATATATATATATATATATATATATATATAATTGAGACCCAGAGTCCCCTTGCCTGGCCTGCGATAATAAGGGCCGAATACAGCCTGGTGCGCAGATTCGTGCACTGGTGGGGTCCCTCGGCCTGGCCTGTGTGGATTGGGCCAAAACCGGCAGTCCAACATCCTCCGAGGGGTCCCGGATTGTGAGAGGAGGCAGGCGAGGCCGAGGAGCCTCACTGGTGCATGATCGGGGCTTGGGAGGAATTGGGGGGGGGGGGCGTTGGCCACCTGGGCAGGGCCTGCGAGAGGGCTCCAGGGCATGTCTGGCCCATCTCGCTAAGTCCGATCAGCCAGATCTCAGCAGCAAGCTCATCTACAGGTAGAATTCACTAGTAAATCCATCTGGTCCTGGACTTTTGCTTCCTGGGAGGTCTTTAATGATTATTTTAATTTTCTCACTGTGACTGATCTATTTAGATTTCCCAAGTCTTCATGATTTAGACTAGGAAGATTATACATTTCTACAAAGTTGTCCATTTCTTTAGGTTATTGAATTTGGCAGTGTTTAGCCTTTCATAGTATTCTTCCCCCCCCCCCCCCCCCCCCCATAGTATTCTTGTATAGTCCTTTGTATTTCTGTGGTGTAGATTGTAACTTTGCCTCTTTCATTTCTGATATTGTTTGAGTCTATTCACTATTCTGATACTAACACCTGGTGTCCACGTGGGTACAGCTCCTAGCAGATCCCCCTGACTTCCCACAGATGGCTAATAAGAGACTCTTCACAGGATTGGTTTATAAAGCAACTACTTCATCCTGGCCCCAAATGCTTTGTGTGCCTGAAAATTGATATTGAGAATTATTGTTTCAACATCATTGCTATTCAGTTTTGTCCAGTATGTACTTTATTTTCTTAAGCATAAAGATAGAACACTTATTTTGATTGCTAGCTTGGATTCTGGAGTAAAACTTAAGTGGGTCTAAATTCAGGGCCACACTTCTTACTGTGTGTGTGTTTTTTGTGTATGTGTTTTTTTTTTATCGTAGCCATGATGTACAACTTCAGTTTCCACCCATGTAAAATGGGCAGGGTGTATCCCCTCTCATTGGGACTGTGAAAATTCAAAAAAAAAAAAAAAGAATGAAAGTACTTAGTAAAGGGCTTGGCACATATGAAGAATTTGTTATCTGTGATATTTCTAATTTTAAAAAGATTTCAGTATCTCACTTGAAAGAAAAATATATTTAAGGTCATAAAACTATCAGCTAGAAAATCCAATTTATTAAAACCTCAATCGCTTGAATTTCTAATTAACTAAAATATAAATGAATTTTTTACTATAATACTTTTTCTCTTTGTTACCCCAAGAATACCAGTTTCCAACTTTGAATGAGGGATAGCATATTTTCTGAACAAGTGTCCTCCAAGGTGTATTTCAAATATAGCATTTATTTTTCCAGCTAAAACTAAGAAAGTGAAGTGAAGGAAAATTAATTTTCTGTTCTCAACAAAGGTTATTTTAATCTTTTTCAGTAGTTTTTAATTTAAGGACCTATTAAGATTGTGTTTTGGTAAGAAAATATGAGTGCAGAAACTAAACAGTGACATGTATGTAGCCTGCGTGTATCCTAAATTTTCTACTCACATGTTTAGTTTTTTTTGTTGGTGGAGTTAAGAGATCCTTTTCTATGTTGTAATTTTATCAGAATCTGTGATATTTGCAAATCTAGGACAAATGCTGGGCTTCAGTCCATTGTGTGTTCAGTTTCACATCATCCCACACCATTGTAGAGCAGGGGACAGGCTGTTAGGGTAAGACCGGTCTACCATGTACTCCCATGTAAGAGATCATAAATGTCAGCTATCCTTTTAGTTAGTTGCTTACTTTCATTTTATGATTACTAAAGTAAATTAAACGTAGTGCTCATCTTTCTTTGAAATGTACTCTGAATTTCTAATGCAAATGTAATGAGTTATAAATCAGAAAGCATTAAACCCAGACAAAGCCTGTACAGAAGCCCACCTAACATTCATTATTTTTTCCAGAGCCGACTTTTTTGAAGATGAGGCAGTTGAACAGGCTTTGCAGTATAACCCTTGGTGGACTGATATGTATTCAAAGATGATGGCCTTTATGGGAAAGAGTCAGGAGCAAGAAAATCATGCTGCTTTAGGTAAGATACTAAAAAAATAGGCTCTTTTTTTTTTTTTTTTTTTACGTCCTCATAGAGTGAGTAGGTATTTTTTTGGTTTGCTACTTTTGGAAACGGGGTCCTCAACGTGGGTTGGAAAATGCTACTCAACATTAGATTATTTGTCTAAATTGTCCTGAATTATGTTTTACTTCTGAATCATTGGAGTCCTTTTAAAATAATGTATTTAGTAAACTTAGGAGAATTAGCACATAGGATATTTGTAGTTGAGGAAGCAGCTTGAGAGATCTGAACATTCCTTTGTGGGAAGGTCATGTGAGTGTTAGAGTGGTGGGAGAAGACCCGGTTTTTATTCCCTTTGTCTGTTGTATGAATTTGATATGTCCTCCCAGTTTTTTTCTAAATGGATTTAAGTAGAAGTTGGAATAGTTATCCTTATACCTGCATCAGGTGAACCAGTTTTTACCAATGACAGCTGAACTGGGGTTGGGAGTTGGGTCATGAATCACAGAAGATGGCTATGCCATATGCCATATTTAACATTAAGCAAACATTATCCACAGTGTCCTTTCTTAGGTGTTCAATTTATTACTGCCTTCTCTAGTAGAGGTTGGTATATTAAGTGTAAATTAGAATTATAACAGTTTTAGATAGATCAAGAGTAGAAGGCCCATATTTCCTGTCATATTGATTTGGCTTTATTTGTATATTAAAAATAAAATTTCAGTGTTTAAATTAAAGGAATACACACACACTCATATATCATGTATGTATACACATTAAATAGAATATAGAATCTCCCACTTAAAATTCCTCTTTTTAAAGTATCACTGTTAATGTTTAATCGTCACCCAAGGATCTTTTTTCCATTGATTTCTAGAGAGAGTGGAAGGGAGAGGGAGAGACACAGAGACAGAAACATCGATGTGAGAGAGAGACATCGATTGGTTGCCTCCCACTCAGGCCCCGACCCAGGCCAGGGATTGAGCCTGTAATTGAGGTACGTGCCCTTGACCCATATAAAACCCTAGACCTTTCAGTCCACAGTCTCCAACACTGAGCCAGACCAGCTAGGGCTATATTTTTAATGGATATGCCCACATCTAAATAAATGCTTTAAGAAATTTATATACATAGACTCATATTCTCTTCTTACCTTGTCTTAAGTTTGTGGTATACATTGTATATCTTTTAAGTTAGCACAATGTAGCTGGTACTTTTCATCTCTCTCCAGTATTCTGTTATATATTTGCATCATGATTGGTAGACATTTGTGCTGTTGACTACTGATGGAACTTTGGGTTGTTTCCAGGTTTCTGGAGTTGTCTTCTTTGATTACTAAAGTCAGAGTAGCTATAGGGTCTCTATTGCATGTCTTATTTTGATTTTCTACATAGAAAAGCAATAGCCCATTATATGTCCTATATTTAGTATCTAACTTTATGCATGTTACAAAATAGGTACTTTGTAAATAGTTATAGAAAAAGTAAATATTGCAGAAATTTTTTTTTTTGTAGTTAGGTTTTGTTAGAGTTTAGGTGATTTCTACCAGATTGAAAAATTGCTACTCTAATCTTTTAGAATTGACTCTGCTGCATAAAGAAACTCATTTTTAGCCAAAACCAGTTTGGCTCAGTGGACTGCCTGCGGACTGAAGAGTCCCAGGTTCGATTCCAGTCAAGGGCATGTACCTTGGTTGTGGGCACATCCCCAGTGGGGGGTGTGCAGGAGGCAGCTGATTGATGTTTCTCTCTCATCGATGTTTCTAGCTCTTTATCCCTCTCCCTTTCTCTCTGTAAAAAATCAATAAAATATATATTTTTTTAAAAGAAACTCATTTTTAAATAATGATTCTTGTTATATTGTTTTCAGTAAATTCTTGGATTTATATTTGAGTTTAAGCACAATATAGATAGTAACTGTATATGCCATGTAGCTCAAACTTAAGGATATCCACTGGTTTGAATCAGTTTCCTCAGTTTTAGCGCAGTGTTTTAATGAGGTGGTGATGTGTAGGTATGTTTTTCGTCCACAAGGGTGAGCTAGTTGCTCTATAAAAATTAAGAGAAGGCATTTTTGCCATTGATTTAAATTCTAATTTGCTCTACTTTGATCATTGGTGACTGTTCTGTTAGTTCTCTATGTGTAATTCTAACATGTTAAGCTGGGCTGTGTATTTAACCACTGCCCTCTTGACCCTTCATCTTCCTCTGACCCACAGCATGCTTCAAGAAAAAGTACAATCTGCTAAGCTAGTGTTGTGATTCGTTCTAAACATCACTTTTAAAGACAGCAGGAGCTTCTGATCTAAGTTAGAACAACTTGAGTGCTGTGTTGTATAGAAAATGCCTCTTGTAAATGTGTCAAGTATAGGATTAAGGATTGAACATAAGCTAAATACAGGGCTTAAGGTTTAACGCCTTGGTCCACGATAGCCTGGCAGCCTGGCAGTGTGATCTTGCTGTGGAAATCCTGTAGCTACCACTTAAGAGTTGTCATGAGGATTAAATAAGATGATGTGTTTAACATACTTGCTAGATTGTAGTAGTTAGAAGTTGTTATTACTATTATTATTATTAAGTTAAATCTTTGTTGTTGAAGGATTACATATGTCCCATTTTTCCACCTACTGAACCCTTCTAGCCCGCCCCTGCCCCAGGCCTTCACCACCCTATTGTCTGTGTCTGTGGGTTATGCATATCCATATAAATTCTTTGGTTGATCTCTTCCTTCACCACCTTCCCTCTGAGATTGCACAGTCTGTTCTATGCCTCTGGATCTACTTTGATCATCAGTTTATTTTGTTCTTTAGATTCCACATATGAGTGAGATCATGTCTTTCTCTGACTGGCTTATTCACTTAGCATAATTCTCTCCAGGTCCCTCCATGCTGTCTCAGAGGGTAAGAGATCCTTCTTTTTTTACTGCTGCATAATATTCCATAGTGTAAATGTACCACAGCTTTTTTTAATTCCCTCATCTACTGATGGGCACTTGGGCTGTTTTCAGATCTTAACTATTATAAATTGTGCTGCTATGAACATAGGGATGCATATATTATTTCTGATGGTTTTTCAGATTTCTTAGGATATATTCGTAGAAGTGGAATCACTGGGTCAGATGGCAGTTTCATATTTAATTTTTGAGGGAACTCCACACTGTTCTCCATAATGGCTGCACCAGTCTGCATTCCCACCAGCAGTGCATGAGGGCTCCCTTTTCTCTACATCCTCGCCAGCACTGTCATTTGTTGATCTGTTGATGGTAGCTATTCTGAAAGGTGTGAAGTGATACCTCATTGCCGTTTTAATTTGCATCTCTCTGGTGATGAGTGAGTTTGAGCATTTTTTCATGTCTCTTGGCCTTCTGTATGTATGCCTTGGAGAAGTATCTATTTAGGTCCTTGGCCCATTTTTTAATTGGATTGTTTGTCTTCCTTCTGTTAAGTTGTGTGAGTTCCTTATACATTTTGGATATTAGTCCTTTGTCATTGCTCCCTCGCAGCGCGATCACCTACAGATGTATCATTCCCAAATATGTTCTCCCATGCAGTAGGCTCCCTTTTCATTTTAATGCTGGTTTCTTTTGCTGTGAAGAAGCTTTTTTTTGATGTAGTTCCATTTGTTTATTTTCTCCTTAATTCCCTTTGCCCTAGGACCGTGGTCAGCAAACTGCAGCTCTCGAGCCACATTCGGCCCTTTGACCCCTTGTGTGGTTCTTCCACAAAATACCATGGCCTGGGTGAGTCTATTTTGAAGAAGTGGTGTTAGAAGAAGTTTAAGTTTAAAACATTTGGCTCTCCAAATAAATTTTAATCGTTGTACCGTTGATATTTGGCTCTGTGGACTGAGTTTGCCGACCACTGCCCTAGGAGATGTATCTGTAAACATCGCTCTGAGAGATGTCGGAGATTTTGCTGCCTATGGTTTCTTCTAGGATTTTTATGGTTTCACAATTTACATTAAAGTCTTTTATCCATTTTGAGTTTATTCTTGTGTATGGTGTAAGTTGATGGTCTAGTTTCATTTTTTTTTTTTTTTTTTTTGTATGTACTCTATTTTCCCAATACATTTTATTGAGGGGACTCTCTTGACTTCATTGTATGCTCTTGCCTCCTTGTCAAATATTAATTGAGTGTAATGTCTTAGGTCAATCTCAGGGGTCTTTGTTGTGTTCTATTGATCTATAAGCTTGTTCTTGTGCCAGTACCAAGCTGTTTTGGTTACAGTGGCTTTGTACTATAACTTGAAATCTGGTATTGTGAGCTTGGAGTGTTGCTTCTTCTTGGATTTTTTGGGAATAGATTTAGGAGTATCGGAGACAGTTGTTCTTTAAGTGTTTGTTAAAACTCTCCTGTGAAGCTGTCTGGACCTGGGTTTTTCTTTGCCAGGAGTATTTTTTTTTTTTTTTTAATATATTTTATTGATTTTTTTACAGAGAGGAAGGGAGAGAGATAGAGAGTTAGAAACATCGATGAGAGAGAACCATCGATCAGCTGCCTCCTGCACACCCCCTCCTGGGGATGTGCCCGCAACCAATGTACATGCCCTTGACCGGAATTGAACCCGGGACCCTTCAGTCCGCAGACTGACGCTCTACCACTGAGCCAAACCGGCTTTGGCAGCCAGGAGTATTTTTATTACTGCTTCTGTTTCATCTTTTGTTATTGGCCTATTCATTTCCTGATTCTTCCCAGTTCAGTTTTGGGAGATTATATTTTTCTATGAAATTGTCCATTTCATCCACATTGCCTAGCTTATTGGCATACTAGGGGCCCAGGGTATGAATACGTGCACCTTGAAAGGAACTGTTGGCCATGATGCTGTAGTGGGCACAGGGGCAGGTCTCAGCCCACCCTGTGCCTAGCCCCTCCCACCACGGCCCCTGGTTCCCTGTCTGCCAGCAGCCCCACCACCACTGCTCCCATGTGCTGACGGTTCTGGCACTGCTCACACCTGCTGAGGGCACGGAGCCACTGAGGCTGGCGCCAGCAGCGGGTGAGAGTGGCAGCTGCTCCTCGTACCCGTTAATGGTGTGGAGCAATTGGGACCGGCACCAGGTGCCGGCAGTGGATGCGAGTAGTGGCCTGGCACTGGCTGCAGGTGTGATCGGGGGCCAGAGACAGTAGCAGGTGTGAGCAGGGCTGTCGCCAGCAGCGGGTACGAGAGAGGACTGCCAGCCCCATTCGCCCCTCAGGAGCAGGGGGAGGTAAAGAAGCTCTGAGAGGTGATTGGGGCTGGCAGCCTTCACTTGAACTCACTGCTGATGCCGAGTGATCAGGGCCTGCGCCGGGGGCTGGCAGTTGGTGCGAGTGGAGGCTCTGGCACCGGCAGCGGGTGTGAGTGGGCCATTGCCAGCAGCAGGTGTGAGCGCAGGAGCAAAGAATTTTCGGTAACTACCAGAGGCTCTCCCCTATGTCAGTAACCAGCGCTCTGCCTTTGTCTAGCGCCCCCGCTCACCTGCTCCACTGTCCCGCTGTGGCCAATGTCCTTCCTGTTCCCCGCTCTGCCAATGCCTGCCATGTTCTGTGCGCTCCACCTGGTGGTCAGCGCATGTCATAGTGACTGGTTGTTTGGTTGTTCCGCCTTTTGGTCTATTTGCATGTTAGGGTTTTATATAGATAGACTAGAGGCCCAGTGCATGAAAACTCATGCACTGGAGCTGTGGTCCCTCAGCATGTACTGCCCCCTTGCAGTCCGGGAGCCCTCAGGGGCGATCAGGGGAAGGTGACGCCCCATCACACTTCTGCTGCTGCCATTGCCAACAGTGCAAGCCTCGGCCAGCCCTGGTTACCTGAGCTTCGGGCCGGCCCTGGGCAGCTGCCATCCGAGGCCTTCATGTGTTTCGGGTGTCAGCTGGGCAGCTGCCATCTGAGGCTTGCCTGGGCCTTGGGCTGGCCCTGGGCAGCTGGGGGGCTGAGTGGATTGGGGACTCCAGAGGCAGGTGTGCAGTCATACCTGCATGTGTCACGCCTACCACCCTGGTGCAGTTGAGGGGACTGGGTACTGCTCTCTTGTGGCTGTGGGTGCCGCCACCTTTGTGAGGGCGCGATGGTCAATTAGCATATTCCTTCTTTCTTAGATTGGATAGTTGTTGATAGTATTTTCTTACAACTATCTGTATTTCTGTGGTGTCAGTTGTTACCTCACTGCTTTTATTTTATTATTTGGCTCCTCTCTTTTTGTTTCTTATGAGTCTAGATCAGTGGTTGGCAAACTCATTAGTCAACAGAGCCAAATGTCAACAGTACAACAATTGAAATTTCTTTGGAGAGCCAAATGTTTTAAACTTAAACTTCTTCTAACGCCATTTCTTCAGAATAGACTCGCCCAGGCTGTGGTATTTGTGGAAGAGCCACACTCAAGGGGTCAAAGGGCCGAATGTGGCTCGCGAGCTGCAGTTTGCTGACCACAGGTCTAGATTACAGTTCATCTATCTTGTTTATCTTTTCAAAGAATCAGCTGTTGGTTTTATTGATTTTGTTTTTGTATTTTTTAAATCTCTGTGTCATTTATTTCTGCTCTAATTTTTATTATTTTCTTCCTTCTCCTTATTCTGGTCTTCTCTGGATTTAAAAAAAAATATTTTTATTGATTTCAGAGAGGGAGAGAGAAACATCCATGATGAAAGAGAATCATGGATTGGCTGCCTCCTGCACACCCCACTGGAGATTGACCCCACAACCTGGACATGTGCCTCTGACTGGAATCGAACCTGGGACCTTTCAATTTGCAGACTGACGCTCTATCCACTGAGCCAAACTAGCTAGGGCTTTTTGTTCTCTTTTTAATTCTTTTAAAGTGTAGGGTTAAATATTTTATTACTGATTTTTGTTGTTTTTTGAGGTAGGCTTGTAGTGCCATGAGCTTCTCTCTCAGGACTGCTTTTGCTGTGTCCCAGAGATACTGGTTGTTATTGTGCATTTATATTTTTTTCCAGGAAGTTTTTTTCCCTGAGTCTCATTGATATCCCATTCTTTAATAATATGTATGTAACCTCCATATGTTTTAATGTTTGAGTGTTTTTACTGTAGTTGATTTTTAATTTCTTGGCTATTGCTATCTGAGAAGATGCTTGATATGATTTCAATCTCTTGGACTTGTAGAGACTTGTTTTGTGTCCTTACATGTGGTCTATCTTTGAGAATGACCCATGTGCCCTGAGAAGATTGTATATTCTGCCTCTTTGAGGTGAAATGTTCTATAAATGTCAATGAAATCCATCTGATCCAGTTTGTTATTTAGAGTCTCTGTTTCCTTGATAATTTTTTGTCTGGAAGATCTATCCCGTGTCAGTAGAGTGTTAAAGTATTCTTCTATGACTACATTGTTGCCAATGTCTCCTTAAAGTCCTTCAAAAGATTTTCTTATATATTTAGGTGCTCCTATTTTGGGTGTTTATATGTTTACGAGAGTTATATCCTCTTTAAGGATTGATCACTTTAGTAGTTCTCTGTATTGTCTCTTGTGATGGCCTTTATTTGGAAATCTTGTGTCAGATATGAGTCTTGCCACCTCAGATTTTATTTCATTTCAATTAAAAAATATATATATATTTTATTGATATTTTACAGAGAGGAAGGGAGAGAGATAGAGAGCTAGAAACGTCAATGAGAGAGAAACATCGACCAGCTGCCTCTTGCACACCCCCTACCGGGGATGTGCCCGCAACCAATGTACATGCCCTTGACCAGAATCGAACCTGGTACCTTTCAGTCTGCAGATTGATGCTCTACCACTGAGCCAAACCGGTTTCGGCTCATTTCAATTTTTATGGGAAAAATTTTCCATCCCTTCAGTCTCATCCTTTGTGAGTCTTTTGTTCTGAGGTGGGTCACCTGTAGACAGCATATAATTGGATTATGTGTTTGTATTCAATTCAGTTGCCCTGTGTCTTTTTTTGGGGGATAGTTCATCAATGACATTTACTGTTATTATTGAAGGTACTTCTTTATTGCCATTTTAATTCTGTATACCTATGTTTTTCTCTCTCTATTTATTTTCATTACAGCAGTCCCTTTAGCATTTCTTACAGTACTAGTTTGGTGGTGATAAACTCCTTTAGCCCTTTTTGTCTGGGAAGCTCTTTATTTCACCATCTATTTAGATTGATAGCCTTGCTGGATATAATAATCTTGGGTTTCAGATCCTTGCTTTTCATTACCTTGAATACTTCATGCCATTTCCTTCTGGCTTATAGAATTTCTGATAAGAAATCCTCTGACAGCTTTATGGGAGCTCCTTTGTAGATAACAAATTGCTTTTTTTCTTGCTGCCTTTAAGATTCTTTGTCTTTATTTTTTGGCATTTTAATTATGGAATGTCTGGGCATGAGCATATTTGGGTACTTCTTTCTTGGACTCTGTCTTCTGAACTTGTGTGACTTTTTCCTTTACCAGGTTAGGGAAGTTGGCTGTCATTATTTTTTTCATACCCATTCTTTACTCCTTGCTCACTTTCTCCTCCTTCTGTCTCACCAATAATGTGAAAGTTGTTAAGTTTCATGGTTTCTCACAGCTCCCTTAAGCTGCCCTCCCGTTTTTAAATTATTTTTTCTATTTGGGTTTCTGATTGAGTGAATTTTTTTCTACTCTTGTTTTCTAATTCACTAATCTTGGCTTTTTCCAATCTGCTGTGTGTTCCTTCCACTATGTTCTTTATAGTTACTATAGTCAATCTTCATAGTTACCGTGTCTTTTCTCATGCTGTTGGTTATCTTTGCCATCATTGTTCTGAGCTCTATGTCTGATAAGTTTCTTATCTCCATTTCATTTATCTCCTCTTTCAGATAATTCTCTGTTCTTTCATCTGGTGCTTGTCTTTTTGTCTCTCCATTTTGGCTGCCTGCTTGGATTTGTGTCTGTGTATTAAGTAGATCTACTAGGACTTCCAACCTCTAGTGCATGTTACGTAGCGAGTCCCCAAGAGATGAACCACCGGAGCCAATTTGATTAAGCATGCTAGAGTTTATTACAGATTCGAATCCGGGCTCAAACCTTGGCTGACGCAGCAGCTGGCAAACACCCAGGTGAGAGCCCCGATGGAGGGGCAGTCCCTCCTCTTATACCTCTTTTTCCCATCCCATCCCCCTGTTGGTCTGTCCCTCTCTGATTGGCCCCTCAGGACAAAGAACTGGCCGTCTTTAGCTGTTCCTTAGGTGATTTACACAACCTGGCCTGTTTTGCTTCAAACAGAATGTCTGTTCTGACTCCCAAAGGGAGTGCAGGATGCTGCGGTTTTTTTATGACCCCAATCTCCTAGCCAGATCCGAGGGAGGTCTGCACGTCCCACCCCAAAGGAACTCCCAGCACTGAGTTACTACTGACTTTATTTTTTTAAACTTTTTCCTCCTGGCCTGGTCTGTCTCCAGAGTCCTTATCTCTTGGGCAGACAGGGCCGACTGTCACAGTGCAGGACAATGTCAGATGCTGTTTGTGACTGACCCCGAGTCCCTGTTTGGAGCTATGAGCAATCCACAGCCTGTGGCTCATCTGCTGGGGCTGGGTGCCTTTGGAAAGGACTAGGATGTGCACCAGGGTCTGCTTTTTCTAGCCCTGGGCTCAGAAGGAGATAAGGCAAAGACTCAAAACCTCCAGAGACCCTCCTCTGCCAGCAGTCTGATTGTTTTCAGTCTTGATTAGCCTTAAGCTAACGACCACTGGGTGGGGAAGACGTCTTCCAACTGCATGGGACAACTGCCTTTCCCCCAATCAAAAACCTCCTGGTCAGCAAAGATCCGCTGGTAAAAGATGTCCACAGCGTGAAGGAAGGACTCAGCACAGGAAACCGGGGTGGCTGCCCTCTGAGTTCCAATCCCAGGATCCCCAAGCCGGGAATCTCCTCACAGGGCTGCAGTCTACTCTGCCTTCTCTCTGCTGGAACCCCAGGTGAGTGGCTACGCGAAATTTTGTACATTGGCCCTTGAAGAAGGTGCCTGCATTTTCAGCCATCTCTCCTGGCAGACAACAATCCTGCTGCTTTTCACAGCCATTTGTTTTGTGGGTACCTTTCTCAGTTTTAGTGCTCAGCTTGGGGTTTAGAACCCAGACTTTTTAGTGGAAACCCCCCCCCCACACACACACCTTCAGCCTCCATCTGTGGGAGCCCAGCTAACCATTTCTCATCTTTGCATTCCTTCTAGTTTCTATGTGATCTCACCTTTCCATCCTTGGTTGTCAGGGTACTCTCCAGCTAGTCCTCAGTTGATTTTCCAGATTGGTTTTTCTGCATTTCAGTTTGGTCCTAGGAATGTTAGTGTAGCTTCCACTTACTCTGCTGCCATTTTGGAATCAATCAGAAATATTATTATACAGTAAAATCACTGGCAGGAGAGCAAGGAATTGAATGGCTTTCTGTGAAATTACAATTTTTGTGCATTTACAAAGCTTTAAAAGGGAGTTCTTGGTTAGTGAGATTTTTCTTTCAGTTTTTTTCTGTGTTCAAATATTTGAGGCCTCTTGAATTGGAGTAATACATTGAAGTGTGCTAAGCCAGAATAAAATATGGGAGAAAAGAAGTAAACCAAGAAATAAACCTTCAAGTTCTCAAGGAGCATGCTGCTGCTCCAGTTTTCCCTCCTTTTCCTTTCTTTCCTTCGCCTCCAGGCCTCTTTCCTTTAGGCTCCCTGGTCAGGTGTTACCAGACAGATATAACAGTGCAAATGTGAGGGTCCTTTCACTTGTCCTCATCTTACAATATTGTGCTATAGTTGTTTTCAGCTTCAGGTAAGCCTCTTGCCTCCATTATGGTTCTTGTCATTTTCTTCAGAGCCCTGAGTTACAGTGCAGATACTTTCGTTAATCTCTTTAGTTTTGTCCTGGTCCTGATCTTTCTCCCCAAATGCTTGTAATTGCAAGTGTTAAATGCTATGCTTCTGCGGAGCTGCAGTTTCATGAGGATGGATTTTCCATGTTTACCATGTTGTCTTTCACTGGTTAACTTCAGATCAAGAATCTGGTACATGCCGAAACCAGTTTGGCTCAGTGGATAGAGCGTCAGCCTGCGGACTGAAAGGTCCCTGGTTCGATTCCGGTCAAGGGCATGTACTTTGGTTGCGGGCACATCCCCAATAGGGGGTGTGCAAGAGGCAGCTGATGGATGATTCTCTCTCATCGATGTTTCTAACTCTCTGTCCCTCTCTCTTCTTCTCTGTAAAAAATCAATAAAATATATTAAAAAAAAAAAAAAGAATCTGGTACATGACTGCTTGTTATGACACTTTGCATTTATAGTCAGTGAACTTCCTAGCAGGGACAGCCTTAAGGAAGTTGAGGCTGGGAAGTTGTAGCCACTGCTGGGCTAGCCATTTAGACCAGGGGTTTGAATGTAACGATTTTTTCTGGTCCCCTTGCTCTGTTCCCAGAAAGTGTACCATGTAATGGATTTGCATTCATCTGAGAGGAGCCAGATCACGGATGATTTAGTTGTTGACCCACAGAAGATAAAGATTTTGGGGTGGGGTATTTAAAAGTAACTAAACTAGAAAATGTTTTACATGAAGTAAGGTTACTTTGCATTTTGGGGGGAGCCTCTTTGCAGTCATCAAATGTATTGATGGTATTTTTAATGCTGGGAGGTGGGCTTGGGCCATTTGCTTCAATACCAGGACACCAGTTTCTACCTTGAATGATTGGAGCTTTCAGCAGGCTTTTATACACCTGTAGTTTATTCATAGAAGTATAATTAATCGGAATGTCCTGAACTATATGCACAGTTGCTCTGTAGTGCAGCTAAGTCATATAAGTGCTTGACAAATGTTACTCCTGATGGCAATCATCCAAGTATCATTGGCGCTGCATCCGCACTTACTTCCAGCACTGCTGCTCAGGTTGTTCCTTTGGTGATAGGATTTACAGCTCTAATAAAAAAGATCTTGGGTTGCTCAGACTTTTGATTTCTCTAGTGATTTTCTGGTTTGTTGTTGTTATTATTTACCATCTATGGTTTCTTTTCTTGAATTTAAGAATTTAAATGTGTCTGTGTATTATTAATGAAGTTCTTAGGCCAAAATGGAACTTGACACATTCAGAAAATCTCAGACAAGTTTTTTTTATTTTTGAATCCTCACCTGAGGATATTTTTTCATTGCTTTTTAGCGAGAGTAGAAGAGAGAGGGAAAGACAGGTGAGAGAAATACATTGATTGGTTGCCTCCTGCACAAGCCTTGACCAGGACCCGGGCTGAGGAGGAGCCTGCAACTGAAGTATGAGACCTTGACCTGAATTGAACCTGGGACCCTTCAGTCCACAAGTTGACACTCAATCCACTGAGCCAAACTAGCCAGGACAGAAAAGATATTTTGAGGAAAGGCTAAGGGCTGTCTAGAATACAGAAATTCAGAAGAGCACATTTGAGTAGGTTTTTCCTATTTATAGAGTCATGGAAAGTGACCTATGATGTGTGCAAGTACTTTTGGGTAATGTAACATCACACCTTTCAGTTCCCAGGTCAACCGTGAAAAATCATTAAACATATACAGGTGTGATTATTTGTAACGTGATGAGTTGATGTATCATTTAATGGTTTTGGATACACTTACCTTGTAATTCAGAATTATGTGGAAGAAGTCGTTATTGCTCAACTAAGATATAAAGGCTTTTCCTATTGATTTAGCATCATTGGGTACACCTGGCACTTTCCTACATTAGCTAAATTAATGAATGTCTCAAAAGTTATACCTAGCCGAAACCGGTTTGGCTCAGTGGATAAGAGCGTCGGCTTGCGGACTGAAAGGTCTCGGGTTCGATTCTGGTGAAGGGCATGTACATTGGTTGTGGGCACATCCCCAGTAGGGGGTGTGCAAGAGGCAGCTGATCGATGATTCTCTCTCATCGATGTTTCTAACTCTCTATCCCTCTCTCTTTCTCTCGGTAAAAAATCAATAAAATATATATATTTTAAAAAAGTTATACATAAGGGAGTAACTGTCTCAAACCTTCTTGCTGAATACCAGGGGGTCTTAAAATGCTTTGTCAGGCATACTTCCTTCATGCAATGTCTTCTTTACAATTTCCTTAAGTCAGATTAATTAGCTTCTGTTTAAATTAAGGGGTCTTGATATGAGCCCTTATTTTGTTTTTAAATGTGTCCTAAAGAATGCTTTACCTGACACCTGCAGTATAAAGTTTAAAAATATGCATTTTTATGTTGCTTCCAGCAAATTAAATAACTGCATTCTTAGTCATTTGTCATTTATGAAAGTAATGCTTGTGCAAATACATTTTTTTGTTTTATTTTTTAAACATTGTTGGAAAAAATAATTATAAAATATATTGTAAAACCTTTTTTTGGTGCTGTGTATTTTAATGACTTCAGTAAGTGTACTTAAGATTGCTCCTGTGGTTTGCAAACCTGCTAGAAGGAAGCCTTAAAACCAAAGGAGCCGGGCTGAACTTCAGGCTGGTCCGAGAGGACAGAGTGAGTTTGGAAAACCATGTGAACTGAACAGAGGCCAGCGCGTGTGAGTGATCGGTCCTGCTGCTTCCTCTGGCTTTGCTCTGGCCTGGCGGGAGGAGCTGGCCTTGGAAGGGAGCTGCCAATCTTCGAGGAAGATGGAAAGGGATGAATGGTTGAGTCCAGGCAGAAACCGGAGGACAAGGGGCTCAGCCTCCCTGGGCCACCGAGTAGGGATTCGAGGAGAGCGGGTCAGGGCAGACACGGAAACGGTGGCGCAGAGCCCCCCAGAGCAGTGGCCAGACACTCCCTCCACCTCTGACCCGTGGGGAGCACGTCGCTGACCTGCCTCACAGCTGTATCAGGCCCGTTTCTGTTCCCATTGCTCAAATCGCAGGCGGGGCTGTGGGTGGGGAGACGGCCCAGGTGGCCAGTGGGCTCAGACCTGACCCGGTACAGCCGGGTCCTGGCTGAGAAGGAATTTGGAGCCAAGAGCCCCCTGCAGGAGCATTCCCTGGGGAAGCCACGGGGTGAGAGTGAGCGGCAGGAGAAATGGCCGCGGGAACAAGAGCGGACGAGGAAGAAGGGCCCTGGCCGCTGAGGAGACCGAGCAGGACACGCCCTGGGGGAGGGACGGGCAAGGCCAGGCTGCTCCCAGACAGCAGCACTGGTCCTGTCCTGAGGGTGTCTCTGTGCCCTCCGGGGAGGGTCCCCGAGATGCATCAGCTCCCAGGTGTGTCTTTCAGGCCCTTCCTGGGGCAGCTGGTCCGGGCAGCCATGGGCTTGCTTGTCTGCTTTGGCTCTTTCTGGGCCTGGATGTATCTGATGCGGTCAGAACCTCTGTCCTGGGGGCTTGATGCCGAAGGGCTATTCTCTAGCCCCTGTTCCTTCCCGCAGAGGGTCTTACAGGACTAGCAACATGCCAGGGGAGGGCCGGGGAGGGGAGGGTCCAAACCACAGGACCAGCCATGTGAAAGGTCAGGGGTCCAAACCGCAGGACCAGCCATGTGAAAGGTCAGGGGTCCAAACCGCAGGACCAAGCCATGTGAAAGGTCAGGGGTCTCATTTATAGATATAAAGAACATTGTAAACTGTTGAACAAAAATAGACAGAGGCAAAGAAGCATCAAACAGACTGTCAAACTACAGCGGGAAGGTAGGGGAGGGTTGAGGGGAGTAAGAGATCAACCAAAGGACTTGTATACATGCGCATAAGCTCAACCAATAGACTCAAGACTCTGGAGGTAGGGGAATGAGGGCAAGTGCCAGGGGTAGGAGAGGCTGGGTGGGTTGGGAGGTCAGTGGGGGGGGAGACATATGTACTAATATTTGTAATACCTTAAACTAGTGGTTGGCAAACTCATTAGTCAACAGAGCCAAATATCAACAGTACAACAATTGAAATTTCTTTTGAGAGCCACATTTTTTAAACTTAACTTCTTCTAACACCACTTCTTCAAAATAGACTCGCCCAGGCCATGGTATTTTGTGGAAGAGCCACATTCAAGGGGCCAAAGAGCCGCATATGGCTCCTGAGCCACAGTTTGCCAACCACGGCCTTAAACAATAAAATTAAAAAGAAAAGAAAGAAAAATTAGTATATGCTATATGTAATAATTAGTATATATACTAAATTTTTAACTTGGGGCTGTTGGTGAAGATGAAAAGAGGGTGCCAAGCAGAACAAGAAAAAGGAAAGGACTGTTGAAAAGAAACATCCTCTTTCCATAAGTATGTGTGATATGGCCACACTTATGTATTTATGTATAATTTTGTTTCTTTTTATAGAGAATATTATAAAGAATTTATAGAGAATATTCTGCAGGGGGCTCTTGGCTCCGAATTCCTTCTTAAATGGACTAATATAAGAGAATATTCCTACTTTTTGTATGGAACTTTTAAAATGAATAGTGAATATTTAAAGAGTGCTTTACGAAGCTATATTATACTAGAGGCCTGATGCACGAAATTCATGCAGGAGGAGGCCTTCCTTCCCCTGGCTGCCGGCACCTGGCACCTGGGTTTCCCTCATAGTCCCGGCTTTGTCCAGAAGGTCATCTGGTCTAATTAGCATATTAAGCTTTTATTATTAGAGATGCTTTCTGTTGTCAAAATATATTATGGTAATTTTAAAGTCAATAATTGACATTCAGATGCCTTGAATACAGAATACTTTAGCAAGAGGAGATGTAAGAGATCTGGTAATAGCAATAAGAATTGTGTAGACATTTTTGCTTTATTTTGCCCTCATAGGATTTGAGCAAATACAAAGCTATTAATAACATGGTGAAGTCTAGCTCTCGCTGGTTTGGCTCAGTGGATAGAATGTCAGCCTATGGACTGAAGCAAAAAGTGGTCTGTGGACACTGGTGGTCCATGAGGTCTGAAAGGTTGGCAACTACTGGACTGAAGGGTCCCTGGTTTGATTCTGGTCAAGGGCACATGCCTGGGTTGTGGGCTTGATGCCAAGTAGGGGGCGTGCAGCCAATCAATGATTCGCATCATTGATGTTTATATCTCTATTTTCTTCTCCCTTCCTCTCTGAAATCAATAATGATATATTTTAAAGAATAAATAAAAAAAAACAGTGAAGTCTAATTTAAAAATTGTTTATGTATCTAGAATTAAATGTCTATTTCAGTTTCTATAATCAAAGTTCTAATTTTGACAGATCTCAGTATTGGGGGGCTCTACAAAACTGGATGGAACATCTAATTTTTAAATACATTTTCTTCTAGTATCTTTCTCTGAAGAAGAGAAATATCAGCTGCGAAAATTTGTCCATAAGTCTTATCTGCTGGACAAAAGAGCCCAACGTCAAGTGTACTACAGTCTGATTGATATCCTTCTGGCCTATTGCTATGACACTCGTGTCAATGAAGGAGAGAAGAACGTAAGTGCTTGTGTGCCTGTGCTTGTTGGCCTAGACTCCTGCACTGAGTAAGCTGTATTAGTACTTCATGCTTCTCATGGAGGAAGACCTGTGGTGATCACCACTTAGGGGTGCTTGGGGCAGAGTTGCACATGTTTGTTGGTGGTGGGTATCAACATGGAAGCATAATGCTTACTTGGTGTCTTTCTTTTCTCTCTTGGCATCAGTGTCTACACATATAGCAAAGAGGAGAAGTAAAATTGAGGTTAAGAAAAAGGATCTTTAGGAGATAAATTGCTCAAACAAGACACTTGATATTGGCAAGGGGCAAACTAACAACCCGTTTATATTCTTTCTCTGAGCTGTTAATTAGCAGGTGCAAGGTATAGGAATCTTAAAGAAATCCTATATATAAAAGGCTAATATTGCACATCGACTGAACGGCAGAATGACACTCAACGCAGGAGCTGCCCCTTGGTGATCAGTGTGCTCCCACAGGGGCAGTGCCACTTAGCCAGAAGCCAGGGCTCACAGCTGGCATGTGGGGGAACTCCTATTGCCTCCGAGGAGTGCTAACAATGTCCTACTAGAGCGGCCTAAGCCATCAGTTGGACATACCCAAGGGCTCCTGGACTGCGAAAGAGCTGGGGTGAGGGACACCCCCCCACACACAAGTGGATGAATTTTGTGCGGGGGGCCTCTAGTCCTGTTCTAAAAGTAAATCCTTTGTGAAGTACATCAGTATTCTTAAATTATACTCTTTTAAATTACGTAGATTTTGTAGCTCTCCTCAAACCACATTTGTTTGTAAATGAAGAGCCAAACATTTTTCTCACCTCTACTTTTTTTTTTCTTTTAATATATTTTAGTGATTTTTTACAGAGAGGAAGGGAGCAGGATAGAGAGTTAAAAACATCGATGATAGAGAAACATTGATTAACTGCCTCCTGCACACTCCCTACTGGGGATGTGCCTGCAACCAATGTACATGCCCTTGCCAGAATCGAACTTGGGACCCTTCAGTCCTCAGGCCCATATTCTATCCACAGAACCAAACCGGTTAGGGCCTCACCTCCACTTTTAAAAAATCTGGGAAACAGGAGGAGAAACCAACATGGCGGCATAGGTAAACGCCTAACTGCAGCCTTACACAACAATTTCAAAAAACACAACTAAAATATAAATTGGACATTATCCAGAACTACAGGAAAGTTGACTGACTGGAAATTCTACAACTAGAAGGAAAGAGAAAACCAGAAGGAAAATCAGAGGATCTGTAAAAGCCTAAGGTATGGAGACACGATGCGCGCGGGGAGAGGAAGGAGCCAGAGAGGAGGGGCGGCTGAGTGCCTGGCTGGTATTACCTAGTGGAAAGGAGATAAAAGCTCTGGACTGTGCTGAATCCCAGCTCCAACAGCGCTGAACCCCAGTTCTGGGTGAGACCCTGGGGACCCAGGCTCATATGGAGGGAGTCCGGGCTGTAAGGTGGAAACTCAAGGGAGCGGTGAAAGGCAGTCCCGGAGGCGCGCACATTACGCACAGAGAACAGAGTGTTGACTGTGCCGCGGGATTGCCCTAGCGGGAAGGAGACAAAAGCTCCAGATTGCTCTGAACCCCCCTTCCAACCGCACTGAACCCTAGTTCCAGACTCATTGAGGGAGAGCCTAGACCAGAGGTTCCCAAACTTGTTTGTGCCGTAGACCCCTTGCCATGTTTTTTGGTTTTGGGTAGACCCCTTACTTATCTGATATTGATTTTTTTGTAAATTTCTAACTGTAGTGAAGTTTAGTGTTAAAAACTTGAAATAAAAACACATGTTAAGTTTTATACATTTATTTATTGAATTTAAATTAAAACTACTCAAAATAAAATTTTGTATCTGTTATATAAAATATACGTAACATAAAATAAACTAAGCAATAAGTAAATGTTTTTAGTGGGAAGGATGAACCTGATGCTTTAATACACATGTGTCAAACACAAGGCCCGCGGGCCAAATCCAGCCCGCCAGGCCTTGCAATGTGGCCCGCACCGCGCTGTCATCACTGCACTCTGCTGTCAGTTTATGACATTGTCAGTTTATGACTGTTCAGTAAACCATTCGGCCCGCGATTTAGGCTGGATTTTAGATTTTGGCCCCTTCTCTGATTGAGTTCGACACCCCTACTTTAATACTAAATTATCAACATTTGGTGTCAATTTTGTAAGGTTTAATCTTAAATCTCCTCGGCTAATGATGTCCAGTCTGTTTCTTTTTTTCGTTAGGAGATTGGTAACAGCACTAAACCCCTTTCCACAAGGTATGACGATGGAAAGGAAATAAAAAATTTCCTCGCTATATTCCATAATATGGGATAAGTAACGGGTATGTTTTTTTGCAGCCAGAATTGCTGATATCCGTTTTTTTTTTTGTTTTGTTTTGTTTTGTTTTGTTTTGTTTTGTTTTGTTTTGTTTTTATTTTTTTTATTTATTTTTTTATTTTTTTATTTTTTGCATTTTATTTTTTTTTTATTTTTTATTTTAATAAATTTTTATTGTTCATATTATTACAAGTGTTCCTTTCCCCCCCCTTCCCACCCCACCCTCTGCCCTTTCCCCACTCCCCATTGTCCTCATCCATAGGTGCACAGTTTATGTTCAGTCTCTTCCCACATTCCCCTCTCCCCTTTTCCCCAAGAATCATCAGTTCACTCCCCTTCCATACCTCTGATTCTATTATATTCAACAGTTAATATTGTTCATCAGATTTTTTTTTTAATTTCCTTGGTTTTTAGATTCACTTGTTGATAGTTACGTATTTGTTGTTCATAATTTTTATCTTTATTTACTTTCTCTTCTGAAAGAACCCCCTTCAGCAATTCATATAATTCTGGTTTGGTGGTGATGAACTCCTTTAGCTTTTTTTTATTAGTGAAGCTCTTTATCTGACCTTCGATTCTGAGTGATAGCTTTGCTGGGTAGAGTATTTTTGGCTGTAGGTTCTTGCTATTCATCACCCTGAATATTTCTTGCCATTCCCGTCTGGCCTGCATGGTTTCTGTTGAGAAATCAGCTGACAATCGTATAGGTGCTCCTTTATAGGTAACCACCTGCTTAGCTCTTGCTGCTTTTAATATTCTCTCTTTGTCCTTTGCTCTTGGAATCTTAATTATGATTTGTCTTGGTGTGGTCCTCTTTGGATTCCTCTTATTTGGAGTTCTGTGTGCTTCCTGGACTTGTAAGTCCAATTCTTTCCCCAGGTGGGGGAAGTTTTCTGTCACTATTTCTCTCAGTATGTTTTCGATATCTTGCTCTCTCTCATCTTCTGGGACCCCCATGATTCTGATGTTGGATCGTTTGAAGTTGTCCCAGAGGTTTCTTACATTATCTTCAATTTTCTGGATTCTCTTGCCTTCTAGCTTCTGCAGAGGAGTGTCTTCTGGCTCTTTATGTTCCAAATCTTTGACTTGATTCTTGCGATCTTCTATTCTGTTTTTAGGACTCTGTATAATATTTTTTATTTCAGACAATGTATTCTTTATTTCTTGTTGATCCCTTAGCATTTCTTGTTGATCCCTTTTCATATCCTCATAGGTCTCATTTATTTTATCGGCCTTTTCTAGGAGTCTCTTGAAAAACCCTATAAGTGTGGTTTTGAACTCTATATCCAGTCTCTTTTTGTCCTCCATTTCTTTCGTTTGTGATCTATTTGGTTTAGGCATTTTCGCAGGCAGCTTTCCTGATGGGGCGGGGTTTCAGGGTGGAGCCTACAGCCTTGGCTTTCGTCAGCCCCGCCCTATGCGACTCCTGAGACTCAGGGTCCTTCAGAACTTGCTGCAAGCGCCTCCGAGAGAAAGGTGCCCTCGATTTTCGCCTGCTACCAAACAGTGTAGGCTCTCCCGCAATGGGCCCGAAACTGGGGTTCAGTTCAGTTGGAAGTGGAGTTGGAGGTGGCGTTCAGAGCAGTCTGGAGCCTGTCTCCTTCCCGCCAGGGCAGTCCTACGGCACAGCCGGCCGGCCCTTCTCTGCGCGCTGTATGCGCGCCTCTGGGACCTCCTTTCGCTGCTTCCCCGAGTACTGCCTTACAGCCCAGCTCCCTCTGGCTGAGCCTGGGTCCCCAGGGTCTGGCCTAGAACGGGGGTTCAGAGCAGTTGGGGGCCCAGCACAGTCGGAGTTTTATCTCCTTTCCGCTAGGGAACGCCCGCCAGGCACTCGGCCTCCCTCCTCTCCGGCTCCGTCCTCTCCGCGCGCCGCGTGTCTCCGTACCTTGGGCTTTCACAGCTCCTCCGCGCTTCCTTCTGGTTTTCTCCTTGCTTCTCGTTGTAGAATTTCCAGTCAGTTGACTTTCCTGTAGTTCTGGGTAATGTCCATTTTATATTTTAGTTGTATTTTATTGAAATTGTTCCGTGCGGCTGCAGCTAGGTGCCTACCCGAGCAGCCATCTTGGATTCTACTGATATCCGTTTTTAAACTGAACCTTAAGTTCTTCGTTTGTACTTATTTCAGTCAGTTCCTCTTGTATTATGACATTCGTTTCTTCTATTTCACCATATGGGTTAATTATCCACGGTGGTATTACCATAGTCAAAACATCATCAAACCTAGTTTCAAAATAATGTACCTACTTTTCTCCTGCATTCTCAAACAAAATAACACTGATTCACTATAATTTGTATGATAAACTACCAGTTTATATTTTTTTAAATATTTTCTCAGCACTTTCCTAGTCAAGATTCAGGAAACGAATGAACGTATTTTACTCACATTCATATTTATAGAGTGACGAATTGAACAAGTCCGTGCAAGTTCGCGAAGCTTTGAGACAAAAATTGGCAAGAATGTTTACTGCGCGTATGCTTGTAACAAGATGATACTGGTATATCATTATGTGCAGGTTTTTATCCTACAACTTACACAATTTTATAAACTGATAACTGGCGATGAAAAATGGGTTGTTTACAACAATATCAAGCGGAAAAGAATAATAAATTTTTTACTTCATAGGTACTTTTATAAATAATGTATATGTTTTTATATTATAAGATAATATGATGTAAGTAAATAGGTGCTATCAGTGTATGTTGAGATCCACTATCGTGGACCCCCATTTTCATTTCATGGACCCCCAAATTTTTTTTTCGCTGACGTAGACCCCTTGCAGGTTGTCATAGACCCCTGGGGGTCGATATAGACCACTTTGGGAATCACTGGCCTAGACTATTTGGTAGCAGGCAAAACTTGAGGGCACCTTTCTCTCAGAGGTGCTTACAGCGAGTACTGAAGGATACTGAGGAACACTGAGACTCAGGAACCTCATAGGCCAGGGCTGATGAGAAGCCAAGGCTGTAGGCTCCACCCTGAAACTCCGCCCCATCCAAGCTGAGAACAGAGGCTTTTACAGTTTTCCAAATCTAGTAGAATAAGGTTGTCTCCTGGCAGACACAGCTGATCCTCACAGCCAATTGGCCTGGAGGTCAGTTCCTCCCAGTGATACCAACAACAATCAAGACTTAATTACAATAAGGCTGTATACACAGTCCATAAAGGGGGGCACACCAAGAGTGTCCACCTCAGGTAACTGGGAGACTGACCCACTGAACCATATAGGACACCTTAGCACATAAAGCCACCATACCTACTCGGGGAAGCAGCGAAAATGCCAAGACAAAGAAACAGATCACAAACGAAAGAAATGGAGGACAAAAAGCGACTGGATTTAGAGTTGAAAACCACGCTTATAAGGTTTTTCAAGAATTTCCTAGAAAAGGCCGATAAAATAAACGAGACCTATGAGGATATGATAAGGGATCACCTAGAAATATAAAGGGATCAACTATTGTAGAATTAAAAGGGATCAACTAGAAATAAAGAAAACATTTTCTGAAATAAAAAATATTATACACAGTCCTAAAACCTGAATGAAAAATTGCAAGAATGAATTATGGGGGTCCCAGAAGAAGAGAGAGAGCAAAACACCGAAAACATACTGGAAGAAATAGTGACAGAAAACTTCCCCCACCTGGTGAAAGAATTAGACTTACAAGCACAGGAAGCGCACAGAACCCCAAACAAAAGGAATCTAAAGAGGATCACACCAAGACACATCATAATTAAAATTCCAAGAGCAAAAGACAAAGAATATTAAAAGCAGCAAGAGAAAAGCAGATAGTTACCTATAAAGGAGCACCCATACGACTGTCAGCTGATTTCTCAACAGAAACCATGCAGGCCAGACGGGAATGGCAAGAAATATTCAAGGTGATGAATAACAAGAACCTACAGCCAAAAATACTCTATTCAGCAAAGCTATCACTCAGAATCGAGGGCCAGATAAAGAGCTTCACAAATAAAAAAGAAGCTAAAGGAGTTCATCACTGCCAAACCAGAATTATATGAATTGCTGAAGGGGGTTCTTTAGGAAGAGGAAGAAAATAAAGATAAAAATTATGAACAACAAATATGTAACTATTAACAAGTGAATCTAAAAACCAAGGGAATTAAAAAATCTGAACAATATTAACTGGTGAATATAATAGAATCAGAAGTATGGAAGGGGAGTGGACTGACAATTCTTTGGGAAAAGGGGAGTGTGGGGGTGCGGGAAGAGACTGAAGAAAAACTGTGCACCTATGGATGAGGACAGTGGGGGGTGGGGAAAGGGCAGAGGGTGGGGTGGGAACCTGGTGGAGGGGAGCAATGGAGGGGGGAAAAAAATGAACATTTGTAATAATATGAACAATAAAGATTTATTTAAAAAAAAATCTGGGGAACAATAAAAAGTCTTTCTGGTTAATGTGGCCTGCAGTTATTTTTGTTTATCCTTGCTCAAAGGGCTTTTCTTGAGCTGTGCACATGCTTTCTTAAAAATTTAAATACACAAATACTATGTATCATTGTAAAGGGAAAAAAATCATTAAAATTTCCTGTAATCTGAGCCCCAGGAAAAGCCACTGTAAAAAGGTGATGTATCTCTTTCACTTTTTCATTGTGCACATGTATGTTTGCATGTATGTGTATATTGGGCCGTGATGTATGCATTATTTAATCTGCTGGTCTCAGTTAACATCATAGTTTTAGGTTTATAATTTTATATGTGCCAAGATTATTTATATTGTCATGATTCTGAAAATTTCAAAAGAGACTCTTGAGATTTTTATTTCACTCCAAAATGAATATAAATGATTGTATCCAGGGCCTAATATAACTGAAAATGGTTTTTGTTTACACTCATC
Organism: Pipistrellus hanaki; assembly: GCF_964339955.1. Taxonomy (NCBI): domain Eukaryota; kingdom Metazoa; phylum Chordata; class Mammalia; order Chiroptera; family Vespertilionidae; genus Pipistrellus; species Pipistrellus hanaki. Next base: position 6,687,283 of record NC_140515.1, read on the forward strand.
TTTTTAAGATACTACAATTGGAGAAAATGTTTTCTTTGGCAAAAAAAGTGATTTATATTTTTGCTTGAGATAAGTAAGTGTTTAACTTTACTCAATAAATTTATTCTTTATACTTTAAAAAAATATATATCTTTATTGGTTTTTTACAGAGAGGAAGGGAGAGGGGTAGAGAGTTAGAAACATTGATGAGAGACAAACATCTATCAGCTGCCTCCTGCACACCCCCGACTGAGGATGTGCCCGCAACCAAGGTCCATGCCCTTAATCGGAATCAAACCCGGGACCTTTCAGTCCGTAGGCTGACACTCTATCTACTAAGCCACACAGGTTTCGGCTATTCTTTATTTTTGTATTTACATATTTGAAACGATGAGGTCTAGAACTTTAAACCCTCCTTTAGAATATACTCAGTCTCACAAGCATTTTCTGAAGGCCAGGTTCTTGAGCAGCTTTTCTGTGTGCCAGACACACATTCCTATTATCTTTACGTCCATTGGTAGCAGGTCGGGAGGTGGTAACTTAGCTGAAAAGGACAGAACTTGAGCAAGCATCACTTTCCTTTAATTTTACTTTCAAAACTGTGCTCATTTGCTCTTGGGCCCTAGGACTCTTCTCAGTGGGAAAGCTTTGCTTTGTAAAATCCAAATAGACAGAAACTTGGCTTTGATAGCACCTGCATTTAGTAAAGCAATTATTATTATTTTCTTGCAATCATAGACACTTAATTTTTATATGTATGTCAACACTACTCACATGCTATTTGGATAAATGGATATTTGTTTCTATATTACTTTATCTCTCATGTGACAGTATTCTTTTCTCTAAAACAAATAAAGGTTGAATCTGCGTGGAATATCAGAAAACTGAGTCCAACACTGTGCTGGTTTGAGGTATGATTTTTAATTGCAATTATTTAGATTTGTTTGTCCAGAAATGTGGTGGTTTTTTTTTTTTTTTTTATTGTTATTAATTCAGTTTGGGTAATTCAAGCAATTCCTTGACTTTTTAAAAACGGAAGCTTTATTGTACAAGTTTACTTTTCATCTTTTTAATAAAATTCTGATTCCATTTGTTACTCTTATTCTAATTATATTATACTAATGAATAGGTGGGGTATTTTGGAAGTCAGGAGAGGGAGAACACACTTTGGATAAAGAATGGGTATGTGGTCTGTTGGGGGAGACTGTGGGTGGAGTTGAGGCATGTTTGTGAGTTGCAATATATTGGGGCTCAGAGCTCAAAGATGGGAATCACACCCAGTGGTCCTACCACTGGCTGTCACTGACCACCAGGAGCTGTGGAAGCGTAGTACATGCATTCCCTCACTAAATCCTTCCCATAGTCTGTGAGAAGTACTATTTACATTTTACAGACCAGGAAACTTAGCACATGTAGCGTAACTAACTTCTCTTAGGTCCTAGAATTAGTAGTTAGAACTGATAAGTCTTTCAATATAGTGATACTTGTTTTTACATATATTTTCTAGAAAATAGTTGTGTAGGTTTCATCGAAAATACCAATGGGTGATATCTTTAAATTTACCTGTTTTGGACAATCTGTAATTAAGAGTAGAAGCCTTAAAAAGTGTCCATTTAAATTTCCCCCAGTTAAAATCCCACATATAGTACATTTTAAGTTGTAAAATCAAAGTTGTTTCATGGCATCATTTGATTAAAGTAAAAGGTAAGTTGTAAACAGGAACTGAAACACTTACTTTATCACAGATTCTTGCTGCTCCCAGACTGGTCCATGGACCAACAGCTTGACCAGCATCCTTGGCTGGGAGCTTGCTAGCAGCACATAACATCAGTACAGACACACTAAGTCAGAATCTGTAGCTAGATCTCCAGGATTTTATGTGTATACTAGAGGCCTGGTGCACAAATTTGTGTACCAGTGGGGTCCCTCAGCCTGGCCTGCAGGATTGAGCCAAAACCGCCTCTCTGAGATCCCCCCAGGGGTCCCAGATTGTGAGAGGGCACAGGCCAGGCTGAGGGACCCCATCGGTGCATGATTGGGGCTGGGAAGGACACGGGAGATTGGCCAGCTGAGGAGGGACAGCGGGAGGACTCCACAGCATGTCTGGCCCACCTTGGTCAGTCCCAATCAGCTGGACTCTAGCAGCAAGCTAACCTACCTGTTGGAGTGTCTTCCCCCTGGTGGTCAGTGCACGTCAAAAGGAGTGGTTGAGTGGCCTTAGCATATCATTAGCATATTATACTTTGGTTGATCGACCAACCAGTTGACTGGACACTTAGCATATTAGGCTTTTATTATATAGGATTAAATATAGAGAAGGGCTGTTCACTAGACTTCATTTAGGTTCTGCGTATTGCCATTAGCATATATTGGAGAAACTGGTTTTGTAATAATTGCATTCATTATGGAGTTGGTGATCAATTTTATAGTTTGGTTATTAAAGTCTACATGAATAACATCACCTATATGTGATTTTATTTTGAAATTTTTAGTTTTTGAGAAAATTTGAAATTGCCAGATGTGTTAATAACCGTCAAACTTTTATAAGTATTTCATTTTTTTTGCTAGAATTTTTAAAAAGTTCATAGCTCGCCCTAACTGGTTTGGGTCAGTGGATAGAGCTTCAGCCTTCAGACTGAAGGGTCCCTGGTTGGATTCCAGTCAAGGGCATGCACCTTGGTTGCGGGCACATCCCCAGTGGGGAGTGTGTAGGAGGCAGCTGGTTGATCTTTCTCTCTCATCAATGTTTCTGGCTCTCTATCCCTTTCCTTTCCTCTCTGTAAAAAATCAAGAAAATATATATTTAAAAAAAAAGTTCATAGCTCTTTTTAGATACAAACTATTCTTTGTCAGATATTCAAAATTCTTAATCAGGTCTCCCATTTATTAAAGTTAATATACATGGAAATTATGCTGCTCCCTTAGTGTTAATTTTATATTTTACGTTTTATATATGGGTAACATTGTTTATCAAAACTCATTTTAAGCCCGGCCAGTATAGTTCAGTGGTTGAGCATCAGCCTATGAACAGGAGGTCGTGGTTTGATTTCCAGGTTGTGGCCTCAATCTTTGGTAGGAGCATGTAGGAGGCTGATCAGTGACTCTCATCATTGATATTTCTATCTCTCCCTCTCCCTTCCTCTCTGAAATCAATGAAACAAAACAAACAAAAACACCTCAATTTGAAAACAGTTTGGTAAAAAATTACCTTTGTCTAGTAATTTCAGTAAGTTTTCAATTGCTAATGGTTATCAGTTTAATACTATTTATAAAACACTTTTTTTTCCAGGAATTATTAGTTTTCTCTTTGATGATTAAAAATAAATTGCTGAAGTAAATATAAATACTTTGTATTATTCATGCCCAAAGTGAAAAAGAGAGAGACTGAACACACACCACTAAAAAGTTCTAAACCTTTCATCTCTACTCTCTGGGATGGTCCTGAAAGACGAAAGCATAAAATGAAGATTATTGAGAAAGGTCTTTTTTGTGCATGTGTGTTTGGTTTAGTCCCATATGTTTTAGATTCACATTTGTAATTCTTAAGAAACTTTTAAAAGCTTTCCTACTACATATGTGATTTTTGAAGAGCCTTTGTGATATGTTGATAAAATACAGAAATTACAAAGACTAATAAGATTAATTTATTATAAGGTATACAATAAACTAACTTTATGGTTTTATATTTCTCTTCTACTTGTCTTCACAATAATCCAAACTAAAAAAAAAAAAAATTTTAAATCCTCACCCGTGGATATTTTTCCATTGCTTTTTTGGGGGGGGTGGGGGGGGGCGAGTAGAAGAGAGAGGGGAAGACAGAGAGAAATATCAATGTGCGAGAAATACTTAGATTGGTTGCCTCCTGTGTTTGCCCTGACCAGACCCCAGGCTGCGGAGGAGCCTGTAACCGAGGTCCATATTTAAAACAAGCTAAGTCCCACATTTAAATCACTTTGTAATCTTGTTTTTCATGGGTGCCTATAATTTCTAGGTACTATGCTAGAACTGTGGGGATAATAATAAATAATAAGGTCCCGAATTTGATGCCCTTGCCTGGAATTGAACCTGGGACCCGTTGGCACTCTATCCACTGAGCCAGATCAGCTAGGGCCATACTTTTAATTTTTAATGGACAATATTTCATGATGTACTTTTGTTTGTGTAATATGGAATGTTTACTTATTTAACTGATACTTCATAGACTTGGACTAATGTTCATGACATCCTGGTGTCTTTTGGAAGAAGAGTTTTGTGCTACCCACTTTACCGCCATTTCAAGCTGGTGATGAAAGCCTGCAGAGACACTATAAAGATACTGCAACTAGGTGAGGTATTATTGTGCTTACAGAATTGAGAATGAAAAATTACAAGTTTTTAGTCTGAGGAAGTAATACTCTTTTTTTCTATATGTAAATAATGAAAATGATTCATCCAACCACTTTTCCTCCCAGGTATATGTAAAGTAATAGTGTCTTTATACAGATATATAATCACACAAATCAGATAAAAAGAGTGGGAAGGTAAATAAAGAAGGTACACATCATATTTCAAACCACTTTGTATTCTAGTAGATTTCAACATTCAGTTTTTCTTGGGTGCTTACAATTTCTAGGTACTATGCTAGGACTGTAGGTATAAGCCTATCTAATAAACAGAGAATATGTTAATTGACCATCATGCCCTAACAAAGATGGCGGCACCCCAGCCACAGGATGGTAGTGCCCAGTCCCCTTAGTCCTGCTGGGGCGGCAGGCTCATGGCATGGCAGGGCCCACCCCCAGGTGGGTCCGCCCATCCCATGCACCTATTTCTGGAGTCCTCAAGTTTCTTTTTTTTTTTTTTTTTTAATCTTTATTGTTCAGATTATTACAAATGTTCCTCTTTTTTTTCCTTTCATTGGTCCCCTCCACCAGGTTCCCACCCCACCCTCTGCCCTTTCCCCACCCCCCATTGTCCTCACCCATAGGTGCACAGTTTTTCTTCAGTCTCTTCCCGCACCCCCACACTCCCCTTTTCCCCAAGAATCTTCAGTTCACTCCACTTCCATACCTCTGATTCTATTATATTCACCAGTTAATATTGTTCAGCCGATTTTTAAATTCCCTTGGTTTTTAGATTCACTTGTTGATAGTTATGTATTTGTTGTTCATAATTTTTATCTTTATTTTCTTTCTCTTCTGAAAGAACTCCCTTCAGCAATTCATATAATTCTGGTTTGGTGGTGATGAATTCCTTTAGCTTTTTTAAATATTTTATTAGTGAAGCTCTTTATCTGGCCTTCGATTCTGAGTGATAACTTTGCTGGGTAGATTATTTTTGGCTGTAGGTTCTTGCTATTCATCACCTTGAATATTTCTTGCCATTCCCGTCTGGCCTGCATGGTTTCTGTTGAGAAATAAGCTGACAATCGTATGGATACTCCTTTATAGGTAATTATCTGCTTTTCTCTTGCTGCTTTTAATATTCCCTCTTTGTCTTTTGCTCTTGGAATTTTAATTATGATGTGTCTTGGTGTGGTCCTCTTTGGAATCCTTTTGTTTGGGGTTCTGTGTACTTCCTGGACTTGTAAGTCTAATTCTTTCACCAGGTGGGGGAAGTTTTCTGTCACTATTTCTTCCAATATGTTTTCGGTATCTTGTTCTCTCTTTCTTCTTTTGGGACCCCCATAATTCTGATGTTGGTTCGCTTGAAGTTGTCCCAGAGGTTTCTTACACTATCTTCAACTTTCTGGATTCTCTTTTCTTCTTGGTTCTGTGGAGGAGTATCCTCTGGCTCTTTGTGTTCCAAATCTTTGACTTGATTCTTGCAATCTTCCATTCTGTTTTTAGGACTCTGTATAATATTTTTTATTTTAGACAATGTATTCTTTATTTCTATTTGATACCTTTTCGTATCCTCATAGGTCTCGTTTATTTAATTGGCCTTTTCTAGGAAATTCTTGAAAAACCTTCTCACTGTGATTTTGAACACAATGTCCAGTCTTTTTTTTTCTCTGTTTCCTTTCTTTGTGTCCTGCCTCTTCTCTGTATTTTAGCTGCTTCCCTGATTTGATGGAATAGTTTTGTGTACTAGTTTTGTGTACTGGCAGAGCCCAGTACCACAGCCTTCCCTATTACCTGAGGTGGACAGTCTTGGTGCAGCCCTTTGTGGGCTTTGTGTGCAGTCTTCTTGTTACGCCTTGCTTGTTTGTTGGTATCACTGGGAAGTCTCGCAGTTATGGCTGCTGGATACACGCACCTCCGAGAGAGCTTTGCCCACTGCCTGACAGTCCGGCCTCTCCCTGACTGGGGCTGTCTATCAGAGCAATAGGGCAGTTCTGTTTTCTTCCCGAACAAGAAAGCCAGCCGCATGTTAGCTGCCAGCCCTCTCCGTGCGCCCTGAGTAAGCCAGCAGCGAACTTGGTGGTTGCCTTTTCCGCGTGCACAGGTCTCCACACCTCTACATTTCCTGAGGCTCTTCATCCCTTTTCTTCCCTTCCTAGATGGTAGAGCTTCCGCTCAGCCAGCCGTCTGTTGTTTCAGGGTGATATTTTCTCTGATTTCCAGTTGTTAATTTAAAATTGTTGTGGTAGGCTGCATTTAGGTGTCTACCCTATGCCGCCATCTTGGTTTCTTCCCCAGAGTCCCCAAGTTTCCTCAGCTCCCCAGCCGCCCAGGCTGGTCTGAGATGCAAGCAAGCCTTGGATGGCGGCTGCCCAGCTGCTCAGGGCCACCCAAGGTTCAGGTAACCAGGGCCTGTTGAGGCTTGCGCTGCCAGCAGTGGCAGCAGCAGAGGTGTGATAAGGTGTTGCCTTCCCCGGATTGCCAGGTTACCACCCGCCCCTGAGGGCTCTCAGACTGTGAGAAGGGGACAGGCCAGGCTGAGGGATCCCCATCTAGTGCATGAATTTTTATGCACCAGGCCTCTAGTAATAAATAAATTTCCTGTTCCTATGAAGTTTATAGTTTTACCTGGATGACAGATGATAAATAATAAACAATTTCAGAATAGAGAGAAATGCACTTTGCTTGGGGAAGTACAGTGATTCACTAGGAAAAAGCAGGGGACGTAGAATTGGGAGATCAGGAAAGGCTTCCAAAGAAAAGCACATCTACTCTGAGGACTGTTTTTTGTTGTTAACTTTTCCCCCCTATTGATCTTAGAATAAGGGAGGGAGGAACAAACAATAGAGAGAGAGAAAGAGAGGCGGGGGAGGGGGGGTAATTTATTGCCTCCCTCACAAGCCCTAACTGGGCAGGATCAAACCTGAAACCGAGGTACACATTCTGTGAAAATAGGATGAATAAGACTTAAAATGAAAGCAAGGCTTTTAAAGAGTATATAAATTTCCTTTTCAAAACTGTTTCATAATTTTTGTAAATTTTCTAAAACACCTGATCAAAATATTGCTTCTCAGTTGTTCAAAAATGCATGTTAAAGAAAATGTTCAATTATGAATTTAAATGTTTAGCATTTTTTTAATCAGTATTTTAAGGCTTAGTTATATAGTCTGTTTTTTTGAACAAATAAATGTTCATTGTGGAGAATTTTGAAAATAGGAGAAATGCAAAGAAGAATAAACAACTGTATTCCTCATATATAAAGTAATTCCAAGCACACGTTACATATTTGTTCAATGTCTGTAGAGACATATATATATATATATATATATATATATATATATATATATATAAAATATATATATGTATATATTGTCTATATACATATTTAAAACTTTTTCCCCGTATGTATTTATCTTTTTAAAACAAAATAGGGATAAAAATATGAAAATACAATGTAACTTCTCTTTAAATTAAAAATATGGAATACTTTCGACATTTCTTTTACTATTCTTTTGTGATAATAAATTTGCCTGTTAGCCCTTAGCAAGGAGGCAACCTTGCTTTTGTCATGACTGTTAAATGAAGCTATATAATTTCATTAGGTGATGTTGCTATGGATTTTCATTTATGGCCCTTCTTCCATAACTTTCTTGTTAAAATCTCTGGAGTAGGAGAATCCAAGATGGCTGCTCGGGTAGGCACCTAGCCGCAGCCGCACGCAACAATTTCAATAAAATACAACTAAAATATAAAATGGACATTACCCAGAACTACAGGAAAGTCGACTGACTGGAAATTCTACAACGAGAAGCAAGGAGAAAACCAGAAGGAAGCGCGGAGGAGCTGGAAAAGCCCAAGGTACGGAGACACGCGGCGCGCGCGCGGAGAGAATGGAGCCAGAGAGGAGGGAGGCCGAGTGCCTGGCTGGCGTTCCCAAGCGGGAAGGAGATAAACACTCCGACTGGGCTGGGCCCCCAACTGCTCTGAACCCCCGTTCTAGGCCAGACCCCGGGGACCCAGGCTCATCTAGAGGGAGCTGGGCTGTAAGGCGGAACCCGGGGAAGCGGCGAAAGGAGGTCCCAGAGGTGCGCACACTGCGCGCAGAGAAGGGACGGCCGGCTGTGCCGTAGGACTGCCCTGGCGGGAAGGAGACAGGGGCTCCAGACTGCTCTGAACGCCATCTCCAACTCCACTTCCAACTGAACTGAACCCCAGTTTCGGGCCCATTGCGGGAGAGCCTACACTGTTTGGTAGCAGGCGAAAATCGAGGGCACCTTTCTCTCAGAGGTGCTTGCAACAAGTACTGAAGGAACCTGAGTCTCAGGAGTCGCAAAGGGCAGGGCTGATGGAAGCCAAGGCTGTAGGCTCCACCCTGAAATCCCGCCCTATCAGGAAAGCTGCCTGCGAAAATGCCTAAACCAAACAGATCACAAACGAAAGAAATGGAGGACAAAAAGCGACTGGATATAGAGTTCAAAACCATACTTATAAGGTTTTTCAAGAGTTTCCTAGAAAAGGCCGATAAAATAAATGAGACCTATGAGGATATGAAAAGGGATCAACAAGAAATAAAGAATACATTGTCTGAAATAAAAAATATTATACAGAGTCCTAAAAACAGAATAGAAGATCGCAAGAATCAAGTCAAAGATTTGGAACATAAAGAGCCAGAAGACACTCCTCTGCAGAAGCTAGAAGGCAAGAGAATCCAGAAAATTGAAGATGATGTAAGAAACCTCTGGGACAACTTCAAACGATCCAACATCAGAATCATGGGGGTCCCAGAAGATGAGAGAGAGCAAGATATCGAAAACATACTGAAAGAAATAGTGACAGAAAACTTCCCCCACCTGGGGAAAGAATTGGACTTAAAAGTCCAGGAAGCACACAGAACTCCAAATAAGAGGAATCCAAAGAGGACCACACCAAGACAAATCATAATTAAGATTCCAAGAGCAAAGGACAAAGAGAGAATATTAAAAGCAGCAAGAGCTAAGCAGGTAGTTACCTATAAAGGAGCACCTATACGATTGTCAGCTGATTTCTCAACAGAAACCATGCAGGCCAGACGGGAATGGCAAGAAATATTCAAGGTGATGAATAGCAAGAACCTACAGCCAAAGATAATCTATCCAGCAAAGCTATCACTCAGATTCGAAGGTCAGATAAAGATCTTCACTAATAAAAAAAAGCTAAAGGAGTTCATCACCACCAAACCAGAATTATATGAATTGCTGAAGGGGGTTCTTTCAGAAGAGAAAGTAAATAAAGATAAAGATTATGAACAACAAATACGTAACTATCAACAAGTGAATCTAAATACCAAGGAAATTAAAAAAAAAAAATCTGATGAACAATATTAACTGTTGAATATAATAGAATCAGAGGTATGGAAGGGGAGTGAACTAATGATTCTTGGGGAAAAGGGAACAGGGGAATGTGGGAAGAGACTGAACATAAACTGTGCACCTATGGATGAGGACAATGGGGAGTGGGGAAAGGGCAGAGGGTGGGGTGGGAAGGGGGGGGGGGAGGAACACTTGTAATAATATGAACAATAAAAATTTATTAAAAAAAAAATTAAAAAAAATAAAATCTCTGGAGTAGTGTTTTATTCCTACTGCAGACACCTCATTTAGACCTCTCACCACAGGACTGTTCAGTTGCATTAGTCTCCTTGTCACAGTCTGACTTCTACCAAACTCACCTATTTACTCCCCTATTTCCCTACTGGAGCTATCTGCTCTAGGTAAATAATTTTTTTCCTGAATTACCCCATTTGAAGTCCACCTCTACTCCTTTCTATGCCGCCCACCAGGCTGGCATACCTACCTTTTCTTCATGCACTGTATGATTTGCAGCTTCAGACCCTGCATTGTCTGCAGCCTGGCAGTGTCAGGGAGCTGTATGATCACGAGAGGCAGTATCCAGGGTGTCACACTGTGGAGGCACTTAGACAAGTTTCAGGTGAAGAGTTTTAGGGGTTTTTTGGTAAAGGCTTATTGTTGACTTTTAAAACGTTAAGTTGGTAGTTATAAAAATCAACGTCTTTCCCTGAACCTCACCCCCTAGAAGAGAGAGATTGGCATATGCTCTGCCTGTATTTTCTTCGTTATGACAATTAAAACTATTGAAAAAATTCTTATAGTTTAGTTAGTTCTTCCGGGAATGTTTCTTTCTGGATAATATGGCTAATTTGTTTTCCTTGCTTCTGTGAGTTTTGATTGTTCTGTGAGTCCTCACTTAATGTAATCAGTAGGCTCTGTGACTTAAAGTGAAAAACAGAAGAAAACCAGTTTTACCACAAGTTACTTGATATGGACAAGTGTTCAGATCATACACAGTTGCAATGAAATGAAGTGGAACAAAAGTTATTTAAGAACCTGCTGTATTTCCTCCTCCAGTCATAAAATTCTGCCTTCAACATTACCTCCTTTTTATTAAAATTGGCCTGTAGGGTGTATAGTGTAATCTACACTAATCTATCCAGTAAAAGAGTAACATGCAAATTAACCATCACCCCGCTACACTTACAAGCCATGCCTACCAGCCAGTCAGGAGTGAGTATGCAAATTAACCCAACCAAGAAGGTTGTGGGCACAGAGAGAGCAGGATGAAGTCTTGGGTTTCCCTAGTGATGGAGGATGCCAAGCTTTCCGCCTGCCCTAGCCGGCCTAGGCCTCCACTTAAGGCTACAAAGTTTCAATTGTAGAAGAAAGCATCAGTGGAGCTGGAGAGAGCAAGAGACTAGGGTTGCCCCCAGCAATGGAGGAAGCTAGTCTTCTGCAGCCCTGGCCTGTTTTGGCCTCTGCTTAAGGCTACAAGTTTCAGAAATGACTGCCACCGTAGAGTGAGCAGAAGGCTTGGCTCTGCTTTAGGCTACAAAATTTCAATTGTCGAAGATAAATAAATCCCAGATATCAGGGCCTCCGATTGGGTCGCTGGGGTGCATGGCCGGCCTGCAAACCGCCCAGGCGGCTCCATGCCCCAAGGGAACTCCCACGCTGATCCGGGACTTCCTTCAGGGCAAATCAGCTGGCCCCCACTCATGCACCAGGCCTCTATCCTATCTAATAAAAGAGTAATATGCAGATTGACTATCACTCCAACACACAATAGCTGCCCCCATGTGGTCAAAGATCCTGCCCCCATGTGGAAACAAGGTGGCTACCACTGGCAGAGGAAGTTGGGGGCAAACAGGCTGGCAGGGAAGCAGTTAGACATCAATCAGGCTGGCATGGGAGTGGTTAGAGGGTGATCAGGATGGCAGGCAGAAATGATTAGGGGTAATCAGGAAGCCAGGCAGGCGAGCAGTGGGAGCCAGTAGTCCTGGATTGTGAGAGGGATGTCCGATGGGCAGTTGGACACCCCTCGAGGGGTTCCAGATTGGAGAAGGTGCAGGCTGGGCTGAAGGACACACATATACCCTCCCCGTCATGCATGAGAGGAAGAGAGAGGGAGAAAGAGTTAGAAACATCGATGAGAGAGAAACATCAATCAGCTGCCTCCTGCACACTTCCCACTGGGGATGTGCCCACAACCAAGGTACATGCCCTTAACCAGAATCGAACCTGGGACCCTTCAGTCCGAAGGCAAACGCTCTATCCACTGAGCCAAACCAGTTAAAGCTTTACCCATTTTTTTTTTAAACTGGATTGTTTTCTCTTCCTTTTATTAAGTTGTATGAATTACTTATATATTTTGGAAATTAACCCCTTATTAGATTCATCATTGGAAAATGTTCTCTCATACAGTGGGCTCCCTTTTCATTTTGTTGATGGTTTCTTTTGCTGTGCAGAAGCTTTTTATTTTGCTACTAGAGGCCTGGTGCATGAAAATTCATGCACTGGAAGGGGTCCCTCAGCCTGGCCTGCCCTCTCTCACAGTCCAGGAGCCCCCAAGGTTGGGAGGCGACCCAGCGATCAGGGGAAGGCGACACCCCATCACACCTCTGCTGCTGCCACTGCTGGCAGCGCAAGCCTCGGCCAGCCCTGGGCAGCTGGGTAGCCACTATCTGAGGCTTGCCTGTGCCTTGGATCGGCCCTGGGAGGTTGAGGAGACTGGGAGACTCCTGAGGCAGGCACGTGAAGTGGCTGGGAACGCCTGCCACCTTAGCGGGATTGAGAGGATTGGACGGCGCCATCTTGTGGCTGTGGGTGCCACCATCTTTGAGGGTGGGGCAGTCAATTAGCCTATTCCCCCCTTATTGGCTGTGGGGGCCGCCATCTTTGCAATGGCGTGAGGGTCATATAGCATATTCCCTCTTTATTAGATAAGATACTCTCATTTGTTTATTTTTCCCTTTGTTTTCCTTGGTATGTGTAAAAATACTGCTACAGGAGATTGCTGAGATTTTGCTGCCTATGGTTTCTTCTAGGGTTTTTATGGTTTAGACTTACATTTAAATCTTATCCATTTTGAGTTTATTCTTGTGTGTAGTGTAAGTTGGTGGTCTAGTTTCATTTTTTTTTTCAGGTACTTGTCCAGTTTTCAATGCTATTTATTGAAGAGACTGTCTATATTCCTTTGAATGCATTTGCCTCCTTTGTCAAATATTAATTGAATGTAATGTCTTGGACCAATATAAGAAAACTTGGGCAGTGGAGGGAAAAGGGGAAACAAGAGGACATCTGTAATACTCTCAATAATAAAGATTTTTAAAATAAAGATACTTTTACAACATAAAAAAAAAATGTAAGTTAGTACTAGGTAATTCCTTGACAAAAAATATTGACATAAATAGAGAAGTTGAATACTGAAATATAATTCCCAATGGTGTTTTGAACGTTTGATTAAAAGAACATTATCTAATTAAAGTTATGGTGCATGTAAATATTCATTTAATCTAGGTTGCTTCTTTTTATTTAATGTATCTAGTTGTGTTTATAGTACTTTTTTTTTTTTTTTTAACCACAGTAATTAGCTATAGCAATAACTTATGCAGCTTTCTCATCATTCTTAAAGAAAATATAATGAGCTTTGGACCTAAAAGTATGATATAAATTTATGCAACAGCCAGGACCGGTTTGGCTCAGTGGATAGAGCGTCGGCCTGCGGACTGAAAGGTCCCGGGTTCGATTCCGGTCAAGGGCATGTACCTTGGTTGCAGGCACATCCCCAGTAGGGGGTGTGCAAGAGGCAACTGATCGATGATTCTCTCTCATTGATGTTTCTAACTCTCTATCCCTCTCTCTTCCTCTCTGTGAAAAATCAATAAAATATATTTAAAAAAAAATTTATGCAACAAAGGAATATGAAAATATTTTGAAGAACAATCTAAAACTCTGAGCTGCTATATATTACCTCTTAGTGTCTGAAATTCTCAGTTTAAAAAAGTCAGATATATTTTCTTAAGGATGATTTTATTTTTTTAAATTTCTTTTAGGTAAAAGTGCAGTTTTAAAGTGTCTACTGGATATTCACAAAATTTTTCAGGAAAGTGACCAGGCTTACATTTTAAACGATCTCTATATCTCAGACTACTGTGTATGGATTCAGAAAGCCAAGTAAGTTTGAATTACATATGACTTTTGTATGTTCCCATTTCTGGAATACCCCAAGGAAGAAAATTAAATAACCTGGGAGATAAATTTTAATGAAAGAGAAGCCTCATTTACCAAACATTTTAAGAAGTGGATCAACACGGGTAGCTTGGTGAATTTGCTTAGGGAAGAAATGCAGATGTTGAAAAGCTAATTTACTTAAAAAAAATAAAAAATAAAAATGGCACTGCTTAGAAAATAAATGTTTAAAAAAAGACAGTTATAAATACACATTTGGTGCAGTGTGCTTACAGTTCTTTTTAAAGCATTATATTTTGTCTTTTTCTTTAAATTAACATTGTTTAGAAAAGGAAAGTGAGGTTAAAGTGTTGGCAGCAGCATTACTTACGGTAATTGTATTCTCGGAAAACTGCAGGGGAACTAGGAGAAAGTCCTGCCAGTCTCCTCTACAGGTGCATGGAGTCCCACTGGTGTCTGCTTTGGTGGGTGGTCCATGCAGGGTCTGAGATGGGCCTGCAGGGTTGGGGCCTTGTCCTTGGCTGGCACTTGGGGTCCAGGGTGGTGCACTTGGGTGGGTTTGGGCCTGGGCCAGGGGAGGTCTTCCCCAGCCTTCTCCCCAGACTCCTGTGCGGGATTGGACTGCCCCTCACACAGTCACACCCACATGTGTCTGTACACTTACCCTCTCGCTCACTCTGGTCCTTTAGTGTTGTGTTTTTTTAAAAAGCTAATTTTTTCCTAGTTAGGAAAGAAGTATATGCCCACGGAAGAAAACACTGTGCTGTTTTTTGTTTGTTTGTTTGTTTGTTTGTTTTAATATATTTTATTGATTTTTTACAGAGAATAAGGGATAGAGATAGTTAGAAACATCAATCAGCTGCCTTCTGCACACCCCCACCAGGTATGTGCCCGCAATCAAGTACATGCCTTTGACTGGAATCAAATCTGGGACCTTTCAGTCCACAGGCCGACGATCTATCCACTGAGCCAAACTGGTTTTGGCTGTGCTAAATGGTTTTAATGCCTGCTGTATTTTGAAAGGACAAGAGATCATATAGGGTATTATTTGGTTTTTGCTACATGAAAAGTTTTTTGTTTTTTTTTTGCTTTTTTTTTTTCTCTAAACAAAATTAAAATCTAAAATTTCAGCTGTCTTCAGTGCACATCTGAGCTTGCGAAGGTTGTAGATCACTGTATTTTTCATTCCAGTATAGTTTTTTAAGGTAGTTGTCGGGGTGGGGGTGGGGAGAAAAAAGTCTTTGCAATACTGAAGCTTTTTACATTGAACTTTGGTTAATTCTCATGTTCCGTGTGTTTTCACTGCTTTTTAGCACACTCTCCCTCCAACAGTGAAATCTTTTTTTGTGACCATTTCACTAATGTGGGAACTTTGCAGACGGAAAACATTTCATCACCGGAGAGTTTTCTCTCTTCTGGTCAGCCCTGATCAGCTTCCTCAGTTGTAAACAACAATAAGCTGTTTCAGCACCGAAATCTTAAGCTTTTAGAAAACATGGGGCCTGTCTGCTCTCTGCTGCTTCCCCTCTGCACGTGCTTTAGTCGAGGAGAGGGCTGTGCCCTGAGCAAGCATGGTCTCCTCCATTCAGCTTGCTCTTATTTCTGGTTTACCTGCCAATGCCATGGGAGTAGTCGTGAATCACATTCGGAGGTAAAACATCGGTATTGAATATGAAAATGGAATTACTTACTTTTTCAACCACTAGTCATTGAGCCCTGCAGTGTGGCAGGCACTGAGTGACATGGGTGATGGGGCTACTCTGGTGAGTAAGAGCTGATCTTGTGGGGGCTTGACAGTCACTGCAGTGGGGAAGTGTGGGTGCTGTGGGAGCACCATGGAAGCCACTCCCACTCTTAATATAGGAAACAGCCTCCAGAGGAAGAGTTGAAGCTGAGAACTTAGAGATCAGTAAGAGATGGTCAGATGCAGGTGGGAAGTCAAGTGAAGAATATTTCAGACAATAGGAACAGAAGAATATGCCCTTTTTAAAGAGCTTAAAAGCCCTAGCCAGTTTGGCTCAATGGATAGAACGTTGGTCCGGGGACTGAAGGGTTTTAGAATTTTCAATTCTGGTCAACAGCATGTACTTTGGTTGCAGGCTCAATCCCTGGCCCTGGAGAGAGAGAGACGGGGGAGTTTGGGAGGTGGGGGTGGGAGTGGGGTAGGAACTCAGAAGCTTAGGATGGATGAATCATAGTACAGGAATGGGAGGAAAGAAAAGAGGCCAGAATTTCATGTGAGTACTCTGTCCTGGGAGGGTATGAAGCAGCTGAAGAGTTTAAATTGCAGAATATTTGTATGAGTCACCTAATGAGATTAGGCCGCATTGGTATGGGCAGAGATCAGACTCAAGACGAAGGCTCGTTGGGAGACTGGTGACCCAGGCAGTGGGCAGTTGTGATCTGAGGGAGGGTGGTGATAGTAGGGAAGGAGCCTAGTGGTCGGATTTGAGAGAGTGATGAGACAGGATTTGGTAATTGATTGGATGTAGGTGTGGGGGAAGTGAGAAGGACTCAAAGGTGAGATCCAGACATTTACTTGGCCAGTTAATGGGCTGTTGGAGGTGCATATGCTAAAACTAAATAATATTGGAGACAGGTTGGAAGAGTAGTCAGAGGGAGGGAAGATGTGGAGATCAGGGTTAGAAATGTCAATTTGAGATCTCTAACGAATATTCATAAAGAAATAGGAACATTTGGGGAGAAGAGCTTGCTGGAGGAGACCAGTGAGGTGGTGAGGCTGGGCTGGGCACTGAAGCACTACCTTCCCAGGACTCTGTTCTCCCCCTCAAAGAATGTCTCAGAAGAAGAGGGCAACACTGATGGGCTCCTGAAAGTTTGTTCAGTCTGTTCAGAGAGCAACCAGCCTTTGCTAAGTGCTGTCTGTCATCTAGAAAGACCTACTCTAAGGGAGTTCCACAGGGGGAGGATCCAAGATGGCTGCTCGGGTAGACATCTAACTGCAGCAGCACACAACAATTTCAATGGAATACAACTAAAATGTAGAGTGGACATTGCCCAGAGCTACAGGTAGTCGACTGACTGAAAATTCTACAACAAGAAGGAAAGAGAAAACCAGAAGGAAAATCAGAGGAGCTGAAAAAAAGCCTAAGGTACGGAGACATGCTGCGCGCCCCCATGCACACACGCACGCACGCACGCACGGAGAGGGCGCAGCCGGAGAGGAGGAGAGGGCTGGGTGCTGCCTGGCGTTCCCTAGCAGGAAGGAAATAAAACCCCCAGCCTGGGCTGAACCCCCGAACCGGCAGCGCTGAGCCCAGTTATGGGCCAGACCCTGGGGACCCAGGCTCCGGCAGGGGGAGACGGGGCTGTGAGGTGGAATCCCAGGGGAGCAGTGAAAAGCAGGGCCCCCGGAGTCGCGCGCACACTGCGCGCAGAGGACTGAACGTTGACTCTGAGACTGGACTACCCTAGCCGGAAGAAACAAAGCCTCCGGCAGCGCTGAGCCTCAGTCTGGCTCCGGCAGGGGGAGACGGGGCTGTGAGGTGGAGTCCTGGGAGAGCGGCGAAAAGCAGAACCCCCCGAGTCGCGCACACTGCGCGCAGAGGACAGTCTGTTGACTCTGATCCTAGACTCCCCTAGCGGGAAGGAGAAAAAAAGCTCCAGACTGGAGGAATGCGATGAGGAGCAGGAGCCCCTGCCGGACACCGGCCAGCCGGGCACCAGCAAGGAGCCGGGCGACTGGGCCCCCAGGGGGGTGTGCCCCAGAGCTTTCGACCGCTGAGCGCGGGCAACGGAGCCAAGGCCGGGGGGCTGCTTCCTGGGCAGCGTAGGAGCCCGCGGAGAACAAAGGGGTGCCACAGGCCAACCTGCTGAGTTCCCAGGACAAGGAGGAAGAAACCAAAGAAGTTCTCAATGTGAAGAAATCAAGTGAGAGCAAAAGATAGTAAAATTACTTAAGAAGGAGTACAAAGAAGATCTTGAGGGGTCGAGAACTAAGTCAGAACTCAACTCACCAGCCAACATTGCAACATAAATGCGTTTAAAAAAAAAAAAAAAAGAAAGGGACAGAATGTTGGAACGGCAGCGGCCAGGCCTAGAGTGGCCAGGCACAGGGCAGTGGCACCCGCGCCCGGGGCAGCAGCGGCCAGGCCCCAGAGCAGCAGCAGCCAGAAACAGAGCATCAACAGCCAGCACTGGAGTGGCCAGACCTGGGGCAGTGGCAGCCAGGCCTGAGGCGGAGGCGGCCAAGCCAGGGTGGCCAGTCCAGGAACACTCAGACCCAGAGTTGCCGGGCCCAGAGCAGCCGGGTTGGGAGCAGCCAGGCCCAGAACAGCAGTAGCCAAGCCTAGAGCATCCAGGCCAGAAGCGGCCAGGCCCGGAGCAGCAGCTGCCAGGCTGGGAGCGGCCAGCCCCGGAGCAGCCGGGTCTGGTGTGGCCAGGCCCAGAGCAGCGGCTGCCAGGCTGGGAGCGGCCAGGCCCGGAGCAGCCGGGTCTGGTGCGGCCAGGCCCGGAGCAGCGGCTGCCAGGCTGGGAGCGGCCAGGCCCGGAGCAGCAGCAGCCAAGTCCAGAGCAACTAGGTTGGGAGCGGCAGTGACCAGACCTGGAGCAGCCAGGCCCAGAACAGCTCGCTCCTCGCCTGCCCCTGCCCCATGGCTGCCTCTCAGACATGGCTGGAAACTTTTGCGGGAACTTGAGTGTCTGCTGAATCAAGTGATGAAGGCTTAGATCTGGATGTGTCGAGTTAGTATAGTGCTGGGGTGTTGATCTGTGAGTGCCTTGGGTGGGGCCTGGATGAGGCTGGTTGACCTATTTGGAAATGTCTTTTGTGTGAAGTGTATCATTGGGCATGTGAAGGTATTGTTGATATGAGAAAATGCTAAGTAACTGTACTTAGGTCAGTTTTCTCCCCGTGTTGTCCTGTATTGTGAGGTGGGAGAGTCCATGGTTAGCCTGGGTCACAGGCCAGCTAGGCAAGTCTTACCCCTGAATTCCATGTGCTGGATGCTGTCCGTATTCTTGCCTTAGAAGTCAGTTGGCCACATGGGAGAAACTTACTCAGATTTTTTAGTAAAAATTAGGAGCTTATTTGGAGTCTGCAGGTCATCTTAAGTCAGGCCCCGGAAGCTCACATGAAGCGTGACAGTGCTTACCCTGTAACGTGGTCTCTCATGTGCCGCTTTCTGCAGAGTCTGCTGCTTGTGTCTCTGAGGCCTGGACACTGGCATTCCACAGCCCTCAGTTGACATGTCCTAGATTCAGGAGAGATGGACTCTACTCCCCTGTCCTTCATGCAGTGTCTTTTCCTGGCCCTGTTGCAGTGGTCTCAGTGAGCTTGAGGTGGGGGGTCCCCAAAGTGGTATATACATGGCCCTGGGCCCACTTTGTCACTAGTGAGTGGCATTTCTCAGAGAAGGGTGCAGGTGGAGCATGCAGACACCCTAAGGAGTTTGACTGGGCACTGTTTGGGCCAGAGCTGAGGGAGATCAGTGGGGTTTTTGTAAAACCTGGCACCGAGGTGACTCGGCTCCGCTATGTCAGGTGGCCAGGTGCCATCATTCTCTCCAGGTGGTTGTACTGTCCAATGGGAAACCCTCTGAGGAATGGTAAAATGTCAGGTTACATTGGCTGCTAATGCTTAGCATACAGAAATTTCAAGAAACAATTGTACATAATTTCAAGCAAGTTAAGCCTCCTGTGAATTGAAGTCTTTCTTGGTAAAATGCTTGTTCTGACATGTTGGGCTACTCTTTATTTTTACTGTTTTAATTTAATCCACAAATTCATTCTGGATGGAAGGAGGTTTATCACTATAAGAAAAAGTTAGCACATGCCAATACCCACTCACTTGATCCCTTCCATGTGGTTCCATGTACAAGTACTTCATGCTTTACCGACCACCGGGAGTCCAGCATGCCTGTTGGGACTACAGCTCTTCATTAGACTTTTCTCTCAAGAAATGTGCCCGCAACTCTAAGGGCTATGAGGGTTCCCATAGATTTCAGATGAAAATAACCCTTTGTGAAGATAGGAGTGCTGCCTGGAACTGCATATAAAGAAACTAGCCAAAGTTTATATATCTGAATGTTAAAGTTTGTGTTCTTTTTTTATTGGTCTTTTTGTTAGTTTTTTTTTTAATTTGTAATTTCAATCCTACTTTTTCTTAAACTTTGTATTTTAGAATAGTTTTAGATTTTTTAAAAAATCTGAAGATGGTAGAGTTCCCAGATACCCCCACATCCAGTCTCCCTTATTCCCAACATCTTATTTGTATGGTATGTTTGTCACATTCATTATTGCTAATACATTATTGATTGAAGGTCATAGTTTCTTTAGGTTGTCCTAGTTCTTACCTAATGTTCTTTCCTAATCCATGATATCATGTTTAGTGCTGCTTTTACTAAGAACTGAAACTTAAATGCCTCAAATGCACATTTTTTATTACCCAGGAATGTGAATGCTATTGGGAGGTAGTGAAATAATATGGGATATTAAGATACCTGAAAGGCTTATTAATACACTAGAGGCCCGGTGCACAAAATTTGTGCACGGGGGCGGTGGGGGAGGGGTTTGTCCTTCAGCCCAGCTTGCACCCTCTCCAATCTGGGATCCCTCTTACAATCCAGGACCGCTGGCTCCCAACTGCTTACCTGCCTGCCTTCCTAATTTCCCCTAATCGCTTCTGCCTGCCAGCCTGATCACTCCCTAACCACTCCCATGCCAGCCTGATTGATGTCTAACTGCTTCTCTGCTAGCCTGTTTGCCCCCAACTTCCCTCCCCTGTTGGCCTGGTTCCCCCTAACTGCCCTCCCCTGCAGCGTTGATCACCTCCAACTGCCCTCCCTTTCAGGCCTGGTCCCTCCCTCCCCTGCTGGCCATCTTGTGGTGGCCATCTTGTGTCCACATGGGGGCAGGATCTTTGACCACATAGGGACAGATATCTTGATCTTGTGTGTTGGAGTGATGGTCAATCTGCACATTACTCTTTTATTACGTAGGATAGAGGCCTGGTGCGTGGGTGAGGGCCAGCTGGTTTTCCCTGAAGAGTATCCTGGATCAGGGTGGAGGTTTCCCTGGTGTGGGGTGTCCTGGGTGAGGGGCCTGTGGTGGTTTGTAGGCCAGCCACAACCCCTGGTGACCCAAGCAGAGGCCCTGATATCTGTAAATTATTTATCTTCTACAATTAAAACTTTGTAGCCTGGAGCCGAGCCAAGCCTCCTGCTCACTCCATGGCTGCAGCCATTTCTGTTTGGATTTGTTTACTTTCTATAATTGAAAGTTTGTATCCTTGAGTGGAGGTCTGGGCCTGCCAGAGTGTGTGGAAAGCTTGGCTTTCTCTGTTGCTGTGGAAACCCAAGCCTCCCTTCTGGTAGCCATCTTGGTTTGGTTTACTTGCATACTCTCTCTGATTGGCTGGTGGGTGTAGTGAAGTGATGGTTAATTTGCATGTTACTCTTTTATTAGGTAGGATACATCCTAATCATTGTGAATCCAAACTTTGGTGAAAAAATAGGTTTGATTAGTTTGAGAATTTTTAGAAATTTGGAAACATAATTTGTTTACTTCTGCATGTACTTTGGGCATCATAATTACATTTATATTAATAAAACTAGAGGCCCAATATACGAAATTCATGCAAGGGGCTCGGCCCCTGCTGCCACAGTTTTGTCCAGAAGGATGTCCACTCTAACTAGCATATT
Organism: Pipistrellus hanaki; assembly: GCF_964339955.1. NCBI lineage: Eukaryota > Metazoa > Chordata > Mammalia > Chiroptera > Vespertilionidae > Pipistrellus > Pipistrellus hanaki. The sequence continues at coordinate 6,708,766 of NC_140515.1, forward strand.
ATGCTTTTATCATAGACCAGTGGCCCGGTGCAAGGAATTTGTGCACGTTAAAAGGAAATTAATTCGAGGAAATACTTTAATATTGCTATTTGCCCTTTCTCTATAATAGAAGTGTCAGAGATGAAAGAAAATAAGTAAAATGTATATGAAAATCTTCTTCCTGTCCGAGTCTGGGGCACGCCGCAGGACCCAGAGTCAAGTCTCCGTCCACCTGCAGCACCTCAAAAATCCCATGAAACCCAGACCCAGCCAGCCTCATCCCCATTGGAATGAGGCCCCACTGCCATCAAGTCCTGCCGGGTTGGGTGCGCAACCTCAGGGCCTCTGTCAAGCCCCTCAGGGTGGGGGATGCAGCCTGATGTCCCCTGGTCGAGTGCCGGGGTGGGGAACACGGCCTGAGGTCCCCTGGCCCAGTGCTGGGCGGGGCTGGGAGTGCCTTGAGGTCCCCTGTCAAGCCCCACCTGGCGGGGAGCACATCCTCAAGTCTGGGAAGGTGGCGCAGACTCAGGTCCTCCATCAAGGCCTGATGGGCGGGGGGCGCAGCCTTGGGCCCTGTCAAGCCCCGCTGAGCGAGGGGTGCAGCCTCAGGTCCCCTGGCCAGGTGCTGGACAAGGGGCACAGCTTCAGGTTCCCCGGTGCTGGGGTGGGGGTGGGCATAGCCTCAGGTCCTCCAGCCCAGTGCCAGGTGAGGACCCACCTTGAGGTTTCCTGTCAAGTCCCACTGGATGGGGGGCACTGCCTCAGGTCCCCCACCAGGAGCGGGGGGGGCCACACCTTGAGGTCCACCATCAGGCCCTGCCCGGGGGGTTGGGGGGGCACAGCCTGAGGTCCCCTGTCAAGCTGCAGCCTAAGGTGGGGGTTTCGGCCTGAGGTCCCCTATCAAGCCCCATTGGGCGGGGGGCACAAGCTCAGGTCCCTGTCGATCGCTCCTTGAGGCTCTTTATGGGAACTCGGCTTCCACTGTGGGTGCAGCCATTGTGTTACAGAAACCCCGCCTCTGCTGTGGGCGCTGCCTTCTTTGTGACAGTCTGACAGCCATTTGCATATTCCATCTTTATTAGATAGGATACTTATTATTTAAATCTTTTTTTAAAATATATTTTGTTGATTTTTTACAGAGAGGAAGGAAGAGAGAGATAGAGAGTTAGAAACATCGATGAGAGAGAAACATCTATCAGCCACCTCCTGCACGTCCCCCACCAGGGATGTGCCCGCAACCAAGGTATATGCCCTTGACCAGAATCGAATCTGGGACCTTTCAGTCTGCAAGCTGAATCTCTATCCACTGAGCCAAACTGGTTTTGGCTATTTAAATCTTTTATTGCACTGAACTCCAAAGGGAAGAGCACTTACCACCTAAAGCACATAAAACCTTCGTTTTGCAGCCCAAGAAGACATAACAGACCTACCTGTTTATTCCTTAAGAAAGAAATTAGTCCTCACTCATATGTAGTATGTGGGGTTGTCAGTGGCAAAGTGGGACTTTGGTTTTAGAAAGTCAGGGAAAGTAGAACATAGTCCTGCGTGGACTCAGGAAATAAGTTCAAGTGGCAGAAGCAGGGCTCTGAGAACACAGGCAGGAAAAGCAAGGATGACATCTCCGAGGGAAAAAGAGAATACGGAGGGTGTTCTGGTCCCTTGCCTCGGGGTTTTAACTGGTTTGTAAATGAGGGGATTTTAGAAGAGGTCTCAGGAGGATCTCATAGAAGATTCACCAGTCTTTCTTGGTGTGTTCTTTCAGGGTTGTGGTCTCTACTGATTGACTGGCACCAGGGCAGGATGTCATTAGTCATTGCAGCTAGTTAAGATGTTGGCCATGGCGCCATCTGGTTTTGCTGCTTTTCTAGGCCTGGAATGGAAACACAACTGAGGCCTAAATGTCATCTCTACTTTGACCAAAACTCGGACTCTATGATCAACAGACCCAAGGCTTTATTCAAACTAAGATTGTTTGATCTGATCAGAACCTTGTCCTGAGGGCTTACTGGTAGGGAGGAGTCACACAGGCCTTGTACACGAGTCCTGGGAAGTTATTCTCCAGGCCCCTCGCCTAGTGTGTCTGGTTTGCGTGCCTGGCAGTACGTAAGGCCAGGGGTCCAGCTGCATGCCCAACCACATAGTAGGAGAGGAAAGCTCACCGGAGGTAAGGTCCTGGCCTGTCATGGTTGTTTTCTCTAGTTTTGCCCCTTGTTAGGCACCCAGAACTTTCTGCCCTGGTGACATTCTATACCTGGCCCATCGTCCCTGCTCTGCTCATGCCTGACTGTCTCTTCTCAACCATTTTTTAAGTAATAGGACATTTGATCAGAAGTTTGGAGGAACAACCATCCTTTGTCTCCAAAGAGAAGCACACACATTTATTCTGTAAGCCTGAGTTCCGGTTGCCCTGCCTAGGAAATTGGAGTTGGAAAGCTAGTCAGTCTCTGCCTGTTGCTTGAACTAAGGTAAAGACAGAAATTGTGGAGGAGAAACCAAGATGGCAGCGTAGGTGAGCAACTGGTCTGCCGCTCCCACAACAATTTAAAAATTAAAACTAATATAAAGGACATCTATCATCCAAAACCACGGGAAGGGTGGCTGAAAGAGAAAGGAGTGCAAGCGCTGAAAAGCTGAGGAGTCTAGGAATGGAGGCACGCAAATCGGGCTGGTGGCGAATAAGGCTGGTGGCGGGCGACTGGGCGCTTGGCTTTTCTTCTCAACCTGCAAGGAAACAAGCTCCCTGTCACTTTGGAATCCAGTTTCTGGGGTCACGTGGGGGACACAGACGCCTACGGGGAGAAGCTGGTCTGTCGGACATCGGTCCGAAGTGAGGGCGACTCTTGCAGAGGTGTGCACAGCAATCATAGTTTACTGTGCTGGATCGCAGGGAAGCGGGGACTTGGAAACATGCGAGGCTGGGACAGCCATTGCTGTTAGCCATGCCCCAACCTAGTGACGTCCTGAGACCCCACCCTGCCCTGAGGCCCCGCCTGCAGATTCTACAGACCCGCCCAGGTACCACACAAGCTGCTTTTGCATATAAATGGCTCCTATTGTGGCAGCTTAATGAAATAAACCAGTTCCAGCAACAAAGCTCCAGCAACAAAAGCTATAAGTCCCAAGCAAATGAACTGTACCCCATTGGTGATCCAGAAGCCAGTGTTCCTAGTGGTCAGTTTCAACCGCTCACACCCATAAGTGACACATTCGGGAGGCGGACTCAGTGAGCACCAAAGCCCCACTGAAACAAACCGTGTCTCCAGCGCAGCAGTTCTTCCTTTATAGACAGAGCAGGTCCTCACAGACAATTGACCTGGAGATCAATTCCTCCCAGTGTACCAACAGCAATCAAGGCTTAATTACACCAAGACTTTGCACTCAGCCCACAAAGGGATATACCAAAAGCGATCACCTCAGGTGATTGGGGAAGCTGAACTACTGGACTCTATAGGTCACCTACCACACAAAGCCACTCCATCAGCCAAAATGAGGAGACACAGAAACATGTCACGGATGGGAAAGATGAAGGAAAGTAAACTACTGGACGACACAGAGTTCAGAATCACATTTATAGGATTACTCAAGAATCTTCTAAAAACCTTTGAGAAACTTGATGAGACCTCCAAGAAGCTTGGTGAGACCTTCAAGGACCTTAAAGAGAATACCAAAAAAAATGGAAAAGGACCCGTCAGAAATTAAGCATGCAATCTCTGAAATAAAGAATATACAGAAACTCAACTATAGATCAACATACCCCAAGAATCAAACGAAAGATCTGGAATATAAGGAAGAAAAAATCACCCAACCAGAGAGGCAGAAAGAAAGAACATTCCAAAAGTGTGAGGATAGTGTAAGGAGCCTCCGGGACGGCTTAAAGCGTACCAACATCCAGATTCTTGGGGTGCCAGAGGAGAGTGAGCAGGATATTGAAGGCTTAATGGAAGAAATAATGACAGAAAACTTTCCCTGCCTGGTAAAAGAAATAGACTTACAAGTTCAGGAAGCATACAGAATCCCAAAAAAGAGGAATCCAAGGAGGGACACACCAAGAAACATCATAATTAAAATGCTAAGGGCAAAAGACAAAATCTTACAAGCAGCAAGAGAAAAACAGCTAGTTACCTACAAGGGAGTACCCATACAACTGTCAGCTGATTTCTCAACAGAAACTATGCAGGCCAGAAGGAAAGGGCAAGAAATATTCAAAATGATGAACAACAAGAAACTACAACCAAGATGACTCTACCCAGCAAAGATATCATTCAGAATTGAAGGTCAAATAAAGAGCTTCACAGACAAGAAAAAGTTAATGGAGTTCATCAACACCAAACCAGAATTACATGAAATTCTGAAGGGTATTCTTTAAGGAGAGGAAGAAGAAGAAAAAAGTAAAGGTAAAAATTATGAACAACAAAAAGATATAATATACATACCTACCAACAAGCAAACCTAAAAATCAAGTGAATAAAAAATCTGAAGAACAAAATGGACTAGTGAATATAATAGAATCAGGGACATAGAAAGGGATTGGACTAACAATTCTCAGGGGGTGAGGGAAGAGATTGGACAAGAATCTTACATCTATGGATGAAGACAGTGGTGGGGGGTAAGGACATGGGGTGGAGTTGGGGATCAGGTGGAGGGGAGCTATTGGGGAAGAGGAGGGAAAGAGGAACACCTGTAATAATCTGAACAATAAAGATTTATTTAAAAAAAAAAAAAAGACAGAAATTGTGTGCCGCGGAAAAGGCTGGCTCCCTGCTTCAGAGCGATGCTGCTGGCCTGGGAGACCACTGACTCATATATGCCAGCCTTTGTCCTCACAGCACATGTTTCCTGGGCACAAACCATTTGGCCTTAGTCTTCGTTTTGGGATTCCTAGTGTTAATTTAAATACTAAAGAAAAGCCGAAACCAGTTTGGCTCAGTGGTAGAGTGTCTGTCTGCAGACTGAAAGGTCCCAGGTTCGATTCTGGTCAAGGCCATGTACATTGGTTGCGGGCACATCCCTGGTAGGGGGTGTGCAAGAGGCAGCTGGTCTCTCATTGATGTTTCTAGCTCTCTATCCCTCTCTCCTCCTCTCTGAAAAAATCAATAAAATATCTTAAAAAAAAAAATACTAAAGAAAAGCCAACTATCATTTTTAGAAAAAAAAAAGAAATTTGAAATGGATGATCATATCCGTGGTTGGGAGTGACACAGGTTTAATATCAAGATGTATGATTCCTTGAGGAATAATTTTTGTGATTTCACTGTTAATTAGTGATCCGAGGAAAAGGAATCCAAAGAAATTTAGACTGGCCGAAACCTGTTTGGCTCAGTGGATAGAGCGTCGGCCTGCGGACTGAAGGGTCCCGGATTCGATTCCGGTCAGGGGCATGTACATTGGTTGCGGGCACATCCCCGGTGGGGGGTGTGCAAGAGGCAGCTGGTCGATGTTTCTCTCTCATCGATGTTTCTAGCTCTCTATCCTTCTCCCTTCCTTTCTATAAAAAATCAATAAAATATATTTTATTAAAAATAAATAAATAGCCGAAACCGGTTTGGCTCAGTGGTAGAGCGTCGGTCTGTGGACTGAAAGGTCCCAGGTTCGATTCCGGTCAGGGGCATGTACGTTGGTTGCGGGCACATCCCCAGTAGTGGGTGTGCAGGAGGCAGCTGGTTGATGTTTCTCTCTTCATCGACGTTTCTAGCTCTCTATCTCTCTCCCTTCCTCTCTGTAAAAAATCAATAAAATATATTTAAAAAACACACACACACACACACACACAAAAACTAAGCTTTCAAAACTCAAGAAGTTGTGAAACTAGCGTTCTGAACACAGCAGTACTACTCATTGGTATTACTATAATTATGATTTCAGATGGAAATTGAAAATCTAAAATTTTCATATGGCAAATAATAGGCTTGCCTAACCTGATTGTCAGAAAAAGTTAGATAAGCCTAGGTTTGTGTGAGAGCAGTTTTGCTTTTGTTTTTTAAACAAAGGCCACAAAGATCCTCTCATCATCTGTGTCGGACAGTACAACATTTCCGTTGGTCAGACTTGGAAAACATTGTCTGCCAGCGTAGATGGGCGTGAGAGGTGATGCTGGGTATCTCCTTCGTTTCACACCTTTTGGGTCCTCTCCTTCTAAGTTGTAACTGCTTCAGGCTTGAATATTTGTTTTCCATCCATCCAATCATTCAACAAATAGTTGTGAGTTCCTATGGTGTGCAACACTCTGTGCGAAGGTTCTTAGACTGATGGCTAACAACAGCCAGACATGGCCCTGTCCTCATGGAACTTGTGATCTGATGGGAGAGATTAATCAAATACACAGATAGTGAAATTAAAATCTTTGAAGGTACTGCAAACGAAAGATTCATGCTGCTATAACAGCATGTGCTGGCTGACCTAGTGAGGGGATGGGGTTGGGGAGGGTGTCAGGGCTGCTCTGGAAGCTGCTGGCTCCGAGGACTGAAGTACATGTGGACTTAACTTGGGAGAGCTGGGGGTCAGGAATATGGAGCAGGCCCACCATGTGCAGGGCTCTGGCAGGAGGGGATTTGAAAGAAGGCCAGGGTAACTAGGCATGAGGAAAAGGGGTTGAAGAGAGGTCAAGATTTGGCTGGTGATTTAGGCACAGCTCAGGCTATGGTGCCTTCTAAGAACCATGAGTTTTGGACTTTTCTTAAAGAGCAATGGGAAGCCAGTGGAGAGTGTTAAGCATAAGATGGGCGAACAGCCCCGGTGTTGTCGTGTGCAAACTTGTGAGCCAGTTAGAAAGGTTCTCTTGCTCATGATGGTGAGTAGCCTGCCCAGGGGACTACAATGGATTTGAAGAGAAAGGAGGGAGCAATATGGAGCATGAAGCCTGGTTTGTGGCTGGATGAATGAAGAGACTCATTTGGGAAAAATAGTTCTTGGGCTCTTGGCTTTTGTAAAAGAAATTCTTCTGTCTACATAATCTATCTCTTTTGGATCGTTTTTACTTTAGTTCATAATTCTGGGTTAGTTTTCTTTCTGTTCTTCTGTTATTGCTTTCTTTATTATTTAAATGAAATATTGGGCTCAGTTATCTATTGAAGATTGCCTTTTTTGTATGTTTATTGAGTTCAGTTATTTCATTATAAAATACAGAATATATAAAATAGATGTACAGTTCAAGGAATATTAATAAACTGGGCATGCATGTACCTACAACCAATCTTAAGAAAAACAACATTGCCAGTTTCCTAGAGCAGTCCCAATTGTGCCTGTCCCTTCCCTGCCCCATAGCAACAACTCTGAGTTTTGTGTTAATCATTACTTTGCTTTTCCTTATGGTTTTGCCATCTACCCTGTTTCCCCGAAAATAAGACAGTCTCTTTTGCTCCCAAAGCTGCACTAGGTCTTATTTTCAGGGGATGTCTTATTTTTCCATGAAGAAGAATATGGTACACATTTATTGTTAAATGAAAATAAAGGAAATTTATTACCTGTATACGGTACGGTAGTAAGGTAGTTGTCAACACAAACCAAACAAACTGGTTGGGAGGGCCAGGCCTGCATGGGAGAGCAGTTGTGAGGGACCAGGCCTGCAGGGGAGGGCAGTTGTGGAAGACCAGGCCTGCATGGGAGGGCAGTTGTGGGGGACCAGGCCAGCAGGGAAGTCTGTTGGGGGGACTAGGCCTGCAGGGGAGGGCAGTTGTGGGGGGACCAGGCCTGCAGGGGAGGGCAGTTGTGGGGGGGCCAGGCCTGTAGGGGCGGGCAGTTGTGGAGGACCAGGCCTGCATGGGAGGGCAGTTAGGGGGGACCAGGCCTTCAGGGGAGGGCAGTTGTGTGTGATCAGGCAAGCAGGGAGGGCAGTTAGGTGTGACTGGGCTGGTAGAGGAGGGCAGTTGGGAGGGACTGGGCCTGCAGAGGAGGGCAATTGGGTGTGACTGGGCCAGCAGGGGAGGGCAGTGGCTCCCCCTGGAGCACAAAATGCCCGGCCTGTGTGTGTGGCACGTGTTAATTTCCAGAACGGTTCTGCTGGTCAGGGCCGTGAAAGCCGTGGCCAAGTGCGCCTTCGTGGAGCTGTGCCTCTTCCTCTTACACCAGCGAGTGGAGGCCCTTCCCACAGCTGGGCAGGTGAGCAAATGCTTGGATCTCCTCCAGTTTGTTAAGTGAAAATATCTCAGTGTGACTTGAGTTAGATACCTTTTTATATATTCCTTCTGGTCCGCTTGTATCTCTCATCTGCGCTCCGGGTGGAGCTGGGCGCCAGGCTGTGTGCTGAGCGGCGGCTGTTTCTGTTCCACATCAGCCTCGGCTTCAGGGATGATGGCGCTGGTGTTTGCCTGCAGGCACTGTTGTTCTCTGTAGGTGAAGTTAGCCATCTTTGCTTTTCTTTTGTGGCTTCTGGGTTTGAGTTCTGGCTAGAAGCCCCTTCCTCATCCTGGGAGCATAAAGGAAAGCTCCTGGCCTCGAGTCATGCGTGACTGCTCCAGTCAGTGGCTGCAGAGCGTGTCCAGGGTGTCATGTGAATGGAGCATCCCGCTGAAAGCACTGCCTCTCTGTCCACAGGCCGGCTAGTGAATACCTTCCTCTTCTTTCTTAACTGGTTCCCATTGCCTTCCTTTCTTCTTACAGGTCCGCCAGGCTGGCAGCCCTGGCAGAGGCCTTGAAGGAAGCGCCCCTGACCAAGGCGCAGCTGGGCCTAGAAGTGAATGAGCTGGAGGCGGCCGCCCTTCTGGTCCGCGAGGAAGAGGCCGCCCGCCCCGCCTCGCCGGCCCCCGGCTCCGAGGCCTCCGACGGCTCCGAGGCCTCTGACGGCTCCGAGGCCTCCGACGGCTCCGAGGCCTCCGACGGCTCCGAGGCCTCCGACGGCTCCGAGGCCTCCGACGGCTCTGAGGCCTCCGATGGCAGTGCCTCCTCAACCTGGACCACAGACCCAGACTCCGAGCCGGAGGGGCTGGCAGGCAAGGGAGCCGCTGGAGGAGGGTCCTTACAAGGCCCGGTTCTGGACGAAAGCAGCGCCCTGCGTGCTGATGGCCACGGGCTGTGCGGCCGCTCTCCCACCCCCGGAGCTGCTGTCCGCCAGGGGGCGCTGCCAGCCTGCGCGCCGGCCCCAGGGAGAGCGGGGCCTCTGATCCAGGAGCTCGGAGAACAGCTGGAGGCCGTGGTTCGACTCTCGGAGCCCCAAGGCTCCGCTGGGCCCCGCAGGGCACAGGCCAGCAGTGCCCTCCCGGGACGGGCGGGGAGGGCTTCACTGGCGGACGAGCACACGTCAGGCTTGGGTTAGCTACTGACTGAGGATTCTTTTCGCTTTTACTTGTACTCTTCCTCAGTGTATACAGCATGTCTCCAATGAGCATCCTTCCTGCTCCTTGAAAGTTCTGGAGTACTTTTACCAAAGCATAATTAACATCCGAAGAGGAAAGCAATGGTTCTGCGAGAACCCCGAGGGTGGGGAGCCCATTGATATTCTAATAGCTTTACCCAGACCCACTGGGCACGCAGGAAGATGCACACGCTTCACATGTATGATGCCATCCATGTTGACACGCACCACACCAGTCCTCTTTGCGATCAAGAGTCTGTACTTACATCATCTCCCAGTGTCTTCCTGGTGCCCTCCCCACTGCCTCCCAATAAAGCTGTCGTGAATGTTTCTGTGCAAGCCTTTGTGTGGGCATGTGCTTGCTTCTCCTGGGAGCGGAATGACGGATCGGTCAGGGTCAGTGTGTGTTTAACAATGTAAACAACTGCTAAACTGCTTTTCTAAGTGGCTGTTCCATTTTACATTCCCCCAGCTGTGTATAAGAGTTCTAGTTCTTCCACATTCTTGTCATTACTTGGTATGGTCAGCTTTTTAAATATTTACCATTTTAGTATGTGTGAAGCTGTATCCCATTGTGGTTTTAATTTGCCTATTTTAAGACTCATAATATTGAGCATTTTTTCATTTGTGTACTTGTCATTCACATGTCTTTGGTGAAATTTTCTATTAGAATACAGACATGAATTTTATCTCATTGGGTACTGAGTATGTATTACAAATATTCTGTACTTTTGTTTGGGGATGCAGTTAAGTTACTTGGAATCAGTTTGATCTTTATGGGTCTCGCTTTTGTAATTTTTTAGGCAGGCCTGGAAGAGGGCTCAGCATGGGACAAACTATGTCACAGGACTAAGGAAAGCGTTTCCCGTGCCCAATGAATTACGAGTTTTCCAGTCTAGCTGGTGGGAGCAGGTGCCTGTGTGAGTGCTGAGTGCTGCTTCAGCCTCACTGTGTGCTTATCAGCAGGTATTCTCTCCATGTCCAGGGCCCTCTCCCAACTCCAGGCCAGTGTCCGGAGAGTTCCCTCTGCAGTGCTCTGCACTGTCTCCTCTGGGTGCTCAGACCTGCCAGTTCCCGCTGCCTTGCTCTCCCCGAGCCCTCGCCTCTGACCCCTGCACCCGAGCCACTGCTTCTGTCTGGTTGCCCCTCTCTGTGCAGCCTGGACAGCCCTCAGGGCAGTGGGTGAGCCTCACCGAGGTTGTTTTCCACCCACAGGATCACTGCCTTTTGTTGCCTGATGTCCATTGGTTTGTGTTTTATTTCTGTTTTTGTTTTTTGGTTATTTAGGTGGGAGAGTAAATCTGGTCCCTGTTACTCCATCCTGATTGGAAGCGTAAATGTCCATTAATATTTTCTCATTTGAGTGTCAGCTCATAGGGAGTGGGGACTGGGTCAAAAATTAGTAGTTCGAATTATGTTGTAGTCTTCATGTGGCATGTGTTTGTGTGTTACGTGTCGTAATGGTTTGTTACCGCTAAATCATCAATGCCCATGTGCTTGGTATTCCCTATAAATATCTGTGGAATGAATTAAATAAACCAATTTGCTTTGGGGGTGAGGGGGAAGTGATATGCATTGATCTCAGTAGCATTTTTATTTCAAGAAAGGCTCTGATACTTTACTTTGGGTTATGCAGGTTGAGAGTATTTGTATTCCCAATATAAATTCCAGTTGTCTTAATAGGCTGGTTGGGGTGACTGCCATTTGGCATGCGTGTAAACTCCTGAACACCAGCAGCATGATCAGAACATGGCCAAGACTCTTCTCGGGCTCCCCCACCACCCCGCCCCGATCATAGATCGGCCCTGATCATTAGCCAGGCCCAGGGACCCTACCCGTGCATGAATTTTGTACACTGGGCCTCTAGTAGTAATAATAATTTTTAATATCTAGGTATTTTGAAATAACAGAATACTAAAACATTAACCTGAGTTTGCCTCATATGGAGAATCTACAGGATAGATTTGAATCTTATTAATTGAATATGTCTTGTATTTTATTTGAAATATATTGTTAAAAATGTGAATGTATTACTAATCTGAGAAACATTAAGTAACACTTGCCACCTAAAATTTGAGGCATCTAAAAGTTACAAGTTCAAATTAAGTTGGGATAAATTATACAGTATGGTTATGTTAATAATAGAATGCATAAAGTATGGAAATTAATTTTTGAGGAAAATACTGCTTTTTAGCTGGAAAAATTAGTAGTTCAAATTATGTTGTGGTCTTGTGGTATGTGTTTGTGTATTATGTGTGGTAAATTTTCAGCTTTTGACTGGCATTACTAGGATATAATATTTTATTGGCCAGATTAAAAAAATATTAAATACTTATAAATTAAGCAGAATTCTGTGGTCTGAACAAAATTTTTAATATTAAAACTGATTTAAGTTTGATTAATGTCTTTTACAGTTATTACCATAAAATATGTTTTTTCCTAGATTTACAAAGAGTTTATTATGTAATCGTTTGGTTAAGTATATTTGACAATTTTTCCAAAAGTTAAAATGTTAAGACTTGAGCGAGGAGATGACTTTGAGTCATTCCAATGGGCCCTGGAATTACTCAAGAATTTATTCTCTCTTCTTAAAAGAAATATTTTTGAACTAATTTATATACTTTAACATGGGAAGCTTTGTCAAATAAAAATTAATAACTTTTCTTTATATACATATATTTTGTTAAAATGAATGTTATAGAAATTATTGCTTCAGAAAGGAACTTGTAAAGATTCAGATCCAAGTTCAAAGAGGAAACTTTCAGGGGGAACATGTGTCAGGGCAGGGACACCAGGCAAGCCAAGAGTGATGATCCTCAGTGGGGCATCTGCCAGTGATGCTCTGGGTATTTGCATATTGGGTGCTTATGAATTATTTTCAGTGCTCAATGAACACCTGCCCCATTTTATAGTGAATCTAAAAGTATACAAATTTTATATTATTCTCTGTCATTTTACAGTAATTATTATTTACCAAGAAATAGTTGTCTTAGAATGTTATATTTTACAGATAAGCAAAGTTTTTTTTTTTTTTTATCAAATCTATAACCTTGCCACTTTTGAATTTAGTTATTCATGGGCGGCTGTTGCTTTACTCTGATGAATTTGCAGGTAGATTATGTCTTTAGAAAATCCATGAAAAGGACTCTGAACTACTCTAACTTGCAGTGAAGATTTATAGAACTTCAAGGAATAACTGAGTTAAAAAAAAACAACTGGAGAATAACCAGGATAAACAAAAATAACCATGGGACTAAATAAATTGAGAATAATTATTCTTATGACTATGTTTAAAATATTGTTGATGTTTTAAATCTTTTGTTTTCCAAATATAAGGAAGACTCAACAGCATTGTAGGGACTAACAAATTAGTAACATTCATTTCACAGGAGACAAAGACTCAAAGACTACGACTACCCGGAGATTTTTGTCCTTCGGGAAATACATTCCTGAAAGAAGCTCTCCAACAGTGTTAAAGGGCCTCCCCTTAGCAGGTGCCTAACCGTGAATGGACATTGGGCCCTGGCTCTGACACTCGCCTTGTGTGAAAACAACATCTGTCTCCCTAGATCCCTTTATCTATCTGACGTGAAAAATTTAACTTGGGCATCTGATTATCAGCTGTGATAATGAAGTTAATGTTTTGTTGGCCACACATTGATGGTCTCCTACTATCAATATAAGCTTTGGAACATTTTTTCAGGCTATCTAATAATAGGGTAATATGTAAATTGGTTGGGATACCCGCCATGTAACGACCAATTAGTAGTCTGCATGTGCAGTAGGGACAGGTGGGCAGAGACTTGCAACGTTGGGGACGGGTGGGGGAGGTGGGACCCAGTGGAGGGCAGCCTATGCTCCCCACATGGCGGTGGCGGCTGTAAGCATTCTCAATGGCTACTGCTGCTTGCCCAGGATCTGCTCAGAGCTCTGTCAAGCCACCAATGGCTGCTGCTGCTTCAGGGCCCAAGGCTCAGGCAATGAGGTCTGGGTAAGGCTGTGGCAAGCCATAATGCTGAGATGGCCGAGGCTCAGGGAACCTCATGGCCGTTAGTGGCAGCAGCAGAGGTGTGATGGGGGTGTTGCCTTCTGGTCACAGGATCACTTCCTGCAGAGGGGGCAGTGCCTTCCCCTGATCAGCCAGTCACCTCCTGCACAAGGAGTGGGCCTAAGCCATCAGTAGGACATCCCCTGAGGGCTCCCAGACTCTGAGAAGGGGCAGACCAGACTGAGGGACTCACCGCCCCTCCCCCCCCTTCAGTGCATGAATTTCATGCACCGGGCCTCTAGTATCCTATATAATAATCCTATATTATAAAGAGGTAATATGCAAATGGCCATTACGCCTTGACACGTAACGACCAATCACCAGGAGGGTGGGGCAGCATGCTATGAGCTGCAGAAAGCTACAGCGGCAGTGGGCAGGACAGCCAGCTGAGGCAAGTGGCAGCAAGCTGCTTGCACACAGATTCATGCGCAGGGCCACTATTCTATTATAAAGGACCTACTGTGGACAAACCTCTGCAAGAAAACCTCCCTATAATTCCCCTGGCAGAATTATATATAGATCTAATCTGGATGAAAATTTTAGATGAATATCGTCTAAATTTAGGAATGGGTGAAATTAACTGCCCAGAAGAAAAATTGGAACTTCTGGTTAATAGCAGATAATTATTTTCCCTCAGACTTTTCCTTGTCTAGTATTAGACATTTTCTGTTCCTAATCAATATTACTGTTATTCTTATTCCTGGTATGTAAATGTTATACTAGATGCAAAAAAATAAATAAATAAATAAAACTTGACAAATAGCAAAGACTTGTATCATGGTGGCACAAAAATTATAAATGATCCAAAATATTTTTTAACAAGGATATAAAGGATCTGACTGCCTCCCATTTACATACTCTTTTTTTAAATTAATAATAATAATTTCACCTTAAATGCCATCTAAGGTTATGGTCTTGCCCCATCCTCTGTGGTCCACCCTGTTCAGCAAGACAAATGCTGACAGTGAGACATCCCAGGAATGAGCCTTCCTAGTACCATGGGACTCTGGACTCCATTATCCAACCAAAAGGTTGGTCATCGATGCATTCTTTGGATTGATTGTTGACCCAAAGGGAGATGTGTGGACCAAAGGGGCCACCTGCTAACCTGACAAGCTCAGGGGAGGCCTGCATGGCAGTCATGCAAACTCAGAGACCTAAAGTAACTGCTAAGATTGTCCTGAAATTAAATTTAAAAGCAGCTATGGTGGGTAGTCACCTCCTATGCCAGTATCTTCACCAACAAGGTCAACCTTTACCTTAACTGGGCCTATCTGTCTTTTTGCATCTATGACAACACACCCTTGAAATGTCTGGGTAACTTGTAATTTCCCTTTTTCCAGAGGCCTTTGGGGCACAACCTAATGTGCCTGGGCGCCAGGACAGAGACCACAAATTCCTTCATTGTTATCATGTTAATTAATTGTTCCTGCACCCACCTAAGTATGTGTCTATCATTTTACTTCTTATCCAATCACAGGGGTTTCTCTGCTTTGCTTTCTCCTGCCTCTAGTCTATCACCAGTGGATTTCATGTAACTCACCTACATCCCCTCCTTTGATTGCACTGTATAAAAATACCCTGTTTCCCCAAAAATAAGACAGTGTCTTATATTAATTTTTGCTCCCAAAGATGCGCTAGGTCTTATTTTCAGGAGATGTCTTATTTTTCCATGAAGAAGAATGCGGTACACATTTATTGTTAAATGAAAATAAAGGAAATTTATTATGTGTATACGGTACGGTAGTACGGTAGTTGTCAACACAAACCAGACAAACTGTGAATCCTACAGTATCAAGAATTTACTCATTTATTCAATGACAATCATGTCATCATCTTCTGGAACATCATCATAACAATCCAATTCCTGAATTTCCTGGTGAATTTCTTGTGACTCCATTTCTTTCAGAATCAGTGGACCAAATCTCTCATGTTTAGCTTGGGGGGGCCTTATTTTCGAGGGGATGCCTTATATTTTACTCAGAAGGAAACCTGTAACTAGGTCTTATTTTCGGGGAAACACGGTAGATATAACCTGCCATTCTCTGGAGCATTATCGTAATCCATTGAGGAGGCTCTGCTTCCCAGCGATTGTCAACAGTTTGGCTCAAGTAAACTCAAAAATGCTTTACAAGTTTCAATGTTTTATGTTAACACTAGAGGCCCGGTGCACTAGAGCAGTGTTTTTTAACCTTTTTTGGGCAAAGGCACACTTGTTTCATGAAAAAAATCACGAGGCACACCACCATTAGAAAATGTTAAAAAATTTAACTCTGTGCCTATATTGACTATATATAAAGTAATTCTCTTGAATAGGAATCAAATAAACACAAAGAAAGTATTTTATAATTACTTTATTATGAAATATTAAGTAAACAAAATAGTGAAAAATTATAAAATTCTTGTCTTGTCTGCACCTACGGCACACCAGGCAACATCTCGCGGCACACTAGTGTGCCGCGTAACAGCGGTTGAAAAACGCTGCACTAGGATTCATGCGCCGGTGGGGTCCCTCAGCCTGGCCTGCAGGGATCGGACCGGAATTGGCTCTCCAATATCCCCCAAAGGGTCCCAAATTGTGAGAGGGCGCTGGCCAGGCCGAGGGACCCCACTGGCGCATGATTGGGACCAGGGAGGGCTCCAGAGCATGTCCATCCTGTTTCACCCAGTCCCGATTGGGGTCAGTCGGGGCCATCTCACCCAGTCCTGATTGTCCAGACCCCAGCTGCAAGCTAACGTACCAGTTGGAGTGTCTGCCCCCTGGTGGCCAGTGTGCATCATAGTGACTGGCTGAACGGTTGTACATTTAGCATATTAGGCTCTTATCAGATAGGCTAAGATAATAAAACCCCTGCACTGGTCAAGGTGTATTTGGACCCAAGTTACAGAACCCTCAAGGACAATAAAGCACTTCGCTGCGTGGGTACTGACTGGTACGGGTGTGCCAACCTTGGGTGGTACTGACCGGTGCAGGTGAAGTGGTCTCGGTGGCTAGGACCCCATTGGCTGGCACTGTCTGCTCATTGGCCCCATCCCTCACCACTGCTGGTTGAGGCCTGTGGGCTAGGGGCAGCTCCTGCGTTGAGCGTTTGCCCCCTGGTGGTAGGTGTATGTAATAGCAACCAGTCATTCTACCATTCAGTAGATTTGCATATTAAGCTTTTATTATATAAGATTACATTTTTACTATTTAACCCAGCAATGCTCCAAAGCTTTTAAGTTACCAACTAGGAATATGAGGGTTAGATGAAGGGGGAAAGGGAGCAGGCCTTGCAGCTTCTAGGACTGCAGTTCCCAGGCCCCCAGCGGCTTGGATTTACAACTGCCACATTTTTCCTTAGGGATAATGTGCTACGGTTTGGGTGATAGTGAGCTCAGCTTCTGAGGGCATCAGGACTATTAAGGAAAGAAACTGCTCTTTGGAGAGGGGGTGAGAATGCTGGCCTTGGGATCTAAAGGCTCTGTGAGGGGTCCCTTTTTCTGTGGGACCTCTCCTTTGGGATGCCCAGTTATGGCTTCTGTTTCTGGCCCTCAGGCCAGCCCTTCCCCGGGCCACTTGTTCTACAGTTGTGAGCATTGTGAGCTTTCTGTCTCTGCCTCGCCCATCCGTTTATAGACTTCCTGAGCTTCTTTGAACAGCCCTTCTCCACGCTATCCTTCTGCTTCTCTAACTTTCGCAGTTTTCTTGAGATGACTGGTAATGTTACTATTTGTAACAACTCTTAGTGACGACAGGTAATGTTACTGTTCCTTGTCCAATGAAGGTCCGGCCCAGAGCACTTTCTCATTTGATCTTTTAGTCTTGGTAAATTCGGAAGACCCTTCTTCTTTGCCCTGCTGAGTATTGAAGGCTTTGTTTAGGTTCCAAGACGGGGAACTGCTCCCCTAACCCCTTTGATTATTATTCCCTGAGAGCTCTCGTGTCCCCTATGGGCCTTGCTGGTAAGGTCCCACTGGGGCTCCGGGTTTGGAAATTTCACATCTGCTGGAAGCACACCAGGCAGCCAGGTGCTCCCTTCCCCAGACAGCTACAGCCGACTTCTTCTCCTGAGAATAGTATTCCCAAGATAGACATTAACTCGGTCAACGTACACACTTGTGGGCCCCAAAATGGGTCTAGCTGGTCAGCTAAGCCACGTGGGTCTTCCAGCAGAGGTTTTAACTCCTTGTTATTTTTGAAGAGGGAATATGCTCTACTTTTATCGGGAGAGGGACAACTGGCCCCTTCCTCCAACAGAGAGCAGAGTCAGTCTCCTCTTGAGTGACTGGACTTTTATCATTAACATATTTATAATTATCACTGAAAAGCTATCATAAACCCTTCATTTTAGTTACATCTACTTATTCTAATCTTATCAACTTTGCGATTTTAAAGCAAATTATTACCCAAAGGATTTTATTGACACCCCCCACCCCCATTTTTTTTAATTTTTAAAACTGAAAATCCGCAAGCTTATTCTTTACAAAATGGGAATGTCCTCCACCTGCTTACCATTTCTGCAGCCTGCAGAGCTGGTAAACAAACAAAAAAACTCACCCTACGGTAAATAACCAGTGCTCTCCAAAGGATGGACAGGGACATTAGCCTTAGAATCTTAACACGTTGAGCACTCAGCCTGTTTTGTCTTCCAGACGGAAAGTATAGTGTCCGTCACTGGTGATTGACATGGGGCTTAACGTGTTAGCCCAGCACAGCAACATGACCTTTGCTTCTGAGCGGCACCAGTCCACACAGCACAGAGACAGAGGGTTCTGTGTTCATAAAACAGCGGGGAGCACGCTCAGCTGGCAAAGATGCCTTCCCATTCCTGCGTTCCCTGCCATGTGTTGGGCCTGCCCACAAGCAGCTGGGCCCCCAGCAAAGCGGGACGTGGTATTATCGTTATCACCCATTTTTAAACAGGTCGATCCAAACCACAAGACACAAAACATCAATATTTGCAAGTGCACACAGCCCACAGACCCCACAGAAAAAAACACCAGTGTTTTTCCCCTAAGGCAGTAGTCTGCGAACTCATTAGTCAGCAGAGTGGAAACCGCGGCTCACAAGTCACCTGTGGCTCATGAACCGCAGTTTGCTGGCCACTGGTCTAGGGCCTGTGCCGTCGCCACATGTACCCCTCACCTCCTTCTCCTCACCCCACATCCTGTTTGCTCTGGGGAATTCAACATGGCTGGCCACATGCTGTTTCTTTTCTATGGAGATAAATCAGCATGCTTCCTACAGGGGGAAACTGGGTGCAGGCATTTATTAACTCCAGAATAGTTCTGAGACAGTCTCTGAAATTTATTTCCATCTTTTTTGGGAGAATTTTTTTTAATGCTTTTTCTTAGAAGCTTCTAATTTCCAAATCAAGATATGCCTTCCATATAGTCATTCAATTTAATTTCAGAACTGGCACTTTTTCTAATTTCTTCATGCAAAATATTAATGTAGGTACCCAAACAACTCCATTTTGGCCATTTCTAAGTTGATATTTTCTAGTTAAATCTTCCCATTTCTATAAAGTACTTGCAAGTAAAGGCTTTCTACTAAATGAGGGCTAGGGCTTGGGAGCCTTGAATGGCATTCTGTGGTGTCTATCTTGTAATCTTTTTATTTTTGGATATCTGTATTCTGAGCGAATTGTTTAGACATGTTATGTAGTGGGTGCCAAGCCTTATAGTGGCTCCCTAGATGAGACACTTAGTTACAGTTGAGTTGGGACTTCCCTATGGGGCTCCTGCATTCCTGACACCTCCACAAAGATTCTTAGTCACCTAAGAACTCCCCAGAATCAGACTGGAGGGAGGATATGACCCTTTATCTTCGGGGCTGAATGAATTCAGCTCATTTATATGCATAGATTCTTTCTCAAACTCTCAGAAAGCAATACTATCGGATATAGAGGGAATATGTAAATTGACTGTCAAGCCCTCACAAAGATGGCAGCACCCATAGCCAATAAGGAGGGAATATGCTAATTGACTGCAACACCCTTAAATATGGTGATGCCCACAGCCACAAGTGCCAGGGCCAGCCTGATAGTTGAACTGGGCTGAGGTAGAGAGGTGGGAAATGAGAAAAGAAAGAAAGACAGGAAAGTGGGGTTGGGAGGACTACAGGTAGCCATTGACCATCTGTAGCCAGTTTATTAACTGCACAATGCTTTTTATATACAAAACGCAGAATAGAAGGTCTGTCAAGAGGAATGTATTCTTTGTTCCTCTTAATCTCTAAGGGAGAGACAGAGCAGAAGGATAAATTCTTGGTACAGCAAATCTCAGTAAATAGTTGCTCTCATTTTACTGATAGTAGGCATCCAAACAAGTCTAGGAAAACTGTGTGGGTAGGGGGCTAGCAAGGCCTTGTCAGCTTACATCCTGTCTCCAACACACAAGATAGTGGTGCCCAGTCCCTTCAGGCCCACTGGGGTGGCAGGCACGCAGCACAGCCAGGCCTGCCCCCAGGCGGGTCAGGCCGCTCTGCGCACCTGCCTCAGGAGTCCCCCAGTCCCCTCAGCTGCCCGGAGCTGGACAGAAGCACAGGCAAGCCTCAGATGGCAGCTGCCCAGTCGCCCAGGGCCACCCAAGGCTCAGGTAACCAGGGCCATCTGAGGCTCAGGTAATCTGGGCCGGCCAAGGCTTGTGCTGCTGGCAGTGGCAGCAGCAGAGGTGTAATGAGCTGTCATCTTCCCCTGATCGCCGGTTGCATGCAGCATTCCTGTGGGACTGGGCCATGCAGAGGAGCTCTTAAGAAAAATGATCCAAAAATTAGAAAAAAGGAAAGCTAGAGTCTTTCAGTGTCAGCTAGAGTCTTTAGTTTTTCCTGAGAATGTTGCTGTTTGCTTTTGATGTTCACTGATTGGGTCTGATTGCTGTGTGGACGGAAAGGGGCCATGCTCCCTGCCAGACTCAGGGGAGGCCTGCGGAGGTGGCCTTGCAAACTCAGAGACTAAAGCAACCATAAAAGATGGTGGGAAATTAAAACTTTTCAACTAAAAGCAGGTGCTGGTGGGTAGTCACGTCCTAGGCAGGCACCTTCCCTGACCAAGGTCAGCCTTTCCCATCACTGAGCCTGTCCATTCCTTTTGCATCCACAGTAACATGTCCTTGTAAGTCAGAGTCATGTTCTCTTTCCCGACCCCAAAGCTAGGCTCCCTGCAGAGACCATAGCCCCTCCTTGTCATGAGGAGCTGCTGAGTGCTGACTGCCCCGCACTCGCCTGTAAAAGAGGCTCGTGTCTATCATTTTACTTCGTATCCAGTCCCAGAGGCTTCCCCGCTGCTTTCTCCTGCCTCCCTAATCTGTCACCAGGGGTTTCCTGGGACCCATGCGTCTCCTCTTTTGATTTAATGTATAAAACAAGGTGCAAACTGCCTTCTCCAGAGCATTACCTCACCCATTGAGAGCCTGCTTCCCGGTGTCTGAGTTGAGCCTTTTCTATCCAAGTTGAAGTTTAGATATCAACTCCCGGCATCTCCTGGCAGGCAGCAAACACTCCAAGGCAGCCAGGCCCTCAGCATCCAGAGGGGTGGCAGTTCCCTCCCCGGCAGCCGGCCAGTCTCCTCCTGATTGGCTGCTTTTCTCAGAGTCTTTGCGCCAGACAGCAGCTCCTCAGCCCATCAGGGGCGGCGGGAGGGGGGCGGTGGGAGGATGGGAGGCGGGAGCCCTCCCTGTGCGCTTGCCGGCCCTGCCGCTGGGCGTCGCACACTCCCGCGGGGCAGTGTTCTGCCTCGCGATCCCCTCGAGTGCTTGTCTCATTCCCGCGACACCGTGGAAGGGCATTCCTAACACCAGCAATTGTCAACTTCTTGGCTCAAATAAATTAAAAAATAAGCTCTTCAGTGAGAAGGCTAAAAAGGGCTAATTCCAATGCAACCCTGATATTCGGGGCTAGTGATCCGAATCCACGCAGCAAGCTCAGTGCACATTCCTGATAGCCTGTAATTAAGACCCTCTCTCCTTCCCAGACACTGGTCCTGCAGAGCCTGTCACTGTGGACAGTGCCTACCCCAGAGGGGGGTTATTAACGCCGGCGCCAGGGCAGACCCTCAGATATGGCCTGGAGACCCCCAACACCTGGGGCCTTCTTGCAAGGCCCTCGAAAAGAACCGGAAGCACAATCCATGTTTGCAGGACAGACCACAGGGAGGGAGGTATAAGGGAAGGCCCATCCTTGGCTCAGATTTGGAGGCTGTTCCCCGAGTCCGCCGGCGTACTGCACAGAGTCCCTCCTCTTCTTTGAAGCGTCCTTGGTTTTCTTGGGTCTCCTGCAACAACAGGAAGGTGGCTTGTTTGTTCTCACACCCAGCCCAGCTCCCAGGACACAGCGTCCACACCCACTGCAGATGCCTCGCTGTCACTGCCACCCGCCTCCTTGCACGGGTGCCAGATCTGAAAGGCCCTTCCTGCCATGCCCTGTAGCTCATCAGACGCGACGGAGGGCAGGGCTGCCAGGCGCAGGACCATCCCTCTGTTCCCTTCGTCCTGTTCCTCTGCCCACACCAGGAGCCCGAGCTCTGTACAGAGCGGCTTGGGCAGGCTCCAGGCTCCAGGAGACAAGGCTTCCGGTGCCTCCTCCTTCCTTGGCTGCCCAGGTGCGATTCCCAGCAAGGAAGCTCACAGCCCAGGTTCGCACCATAACTCACTGCAGCGTGGGAAGGAGGGCGCATTCCTTTTGTTGGCTGCTCCTCTCTGGGCTGCACGGGACAGACTTGCTGCCTGGCTTCATCTTGCAGCCTGGACCCTCGGAGGGGGATCGGAAGGGGTGCCTCGGCATAGGACTGGGTGCAGAGGGTCATGGAGGGGCGGGGCGAGGGAGACAGGAGCCACTGGGCTTCCCAATGCACCAGAAGGTTCCTTGCTGGTGAAGCAGGAATTTTGGGGGAACAGAGGTGTTGTGGGGTCAAACCCTGGGTTCAAAATAAGACCACCAGAGGCTGATTAATTAATTTTAAAAAGCAGGCAAGGATTTATTGAACTGGCCAGGGCAGCCGCGAGAGCACCACACACAGGTGGTCTCACACGACTGCACCGTTTCAGGGGTAGGCAATTCCTTTTAAAGGTTTAAACTGCAAGAATTTTCCTTTTGTTCCTAAATCCTAAAGACTAAATTCTAAAGACTGGGGCCAGCCCGCAGGGTCGGTTCCCAGTCACATCCTGCTGGACACAGGAATGTGGTCCTATCTTGCGATAGCGATAACACAGAAGCAGAGCTCAGCGGTTAGACTCTAAAGGTTATCTACAGTTTCTGTCCCTGAAGCTCCTGAGTCAGTGGGAATCAATCTCCTGTGGTCCTGGTCCCAGGCAAGGGAAAATTGCCTTAGCCTCCAGGTCTCCACCTGGAAGCTGAGGTAAGTATTCCATGTTTAATCAGGCAGGAGCCAGACTTAGCAGGGTTAAAATTCAAACAGCAGTTTTTACCAAAGTATGGTTGCCACTATATTTCAATAGGCAGGCTTAGGGATCTTTTAGAATTGGGGTCCTTGGAGAAGCATGTGGCAGAAGATCAGGAGAGAAGGTACATCTCCATAACACAAGGAAGCTAGGTGCAGTTACATCTCCATAAGACAGGAGGCAGCACAGTATATTTATATTAGACGGGGAACTGGAAGTAGCCAGGAACGGCCTGTTTATAAGATAAAGAGAAGGAAGCCCTTCGTTCAGAAGGAGAGGAAGAAAGCCCAAAGAGAATAGGGAAACAATGAGGAGCGGGGGATGTTATATATACCATGTGAGGTTCGACCTTTGAGCCCAGGAGTTACTATAGTAACCAACTTGAAGGGGATTATTGACCAATCAGAAGGGATATCAAGGCACAAGGATCTTCAGCCTATATAAGCCATGGGGGGAAAGAACTCTGTGGGACTTGTAAGGTTCGAGGTGCAGAAGATGAGAGTTTGAGCCAAAACTGGTTTGGCTCAGTGGAAGGAGCTTCAGCCTGAGGACCGGAAGGTCCCGGGTTCGATTCCGGTCAAGGGCATGTACCTTGGTTACAGGCACATCCCCAGGAGAGGGTGTGCAGGAGGCTGCTGATCAATGATTCTCTCTCATCGATGTTTCTAACTCTCTATCCCATTCTCTTCCTCTCTGTGAAAAATCAATAAAATATATTTTAAAAAAAGCAACTGTGAGTTGTGTCCCAAGTCCCTGTCTGCAGCTGCAGGACACACAGAAGGGAGATTTCAACAAAAGTCTGGAAGAGTAAACGATGCCAGAGGGAGAAACTACTTGTCAACAGGAAATGGTTCCCTCTGGAGTGTCAGCGGGTCAGAAGCTCTGAGCAGAGCCCTCGGTTCACTTTCCCTGGGATATGTGAGAATAAACAAGTCATCTTTTCTGTCAAAAAACAGTTCATACAGCCGCCATTTTGGACTGTGTGACTTGGCAGCCGCCATGTTGGCCACATGGCTTGCAGCTCTCCTGGAGGCCACCATCTTGAAATTGCAAAGGCCAACCCCTCCCTTTGAATTAGCCAATCACAAAAGACTGCACCTGAGCTCCAATCAAGAGCAAAGGACAGGTCATGTGAGTAAGGGATTATAAACCCAGGCAGCCCATCTGCTTGGTTGGTGTGCACGCACTTCCAGACCATGTATATGCATCCTTCTATGTAGAAGTAAATATGTTTGCCTTGCTGCCTGGCTCCCGAATGTTTTGTATTCTACCAGAACCCCTGATTTGGGAGGCTCACCTTAATTCTAACAGATGGGAATGAGGTCCCTGTCCTCCCAAATTGTCAGCACTACTCAGAGCCAAGGTCAGGGCTGCATTCTGATGTCACCTGTTCAAAATTCGTGTTGCCAACTGCTTCAAAAAGCCAATATTCAAAATGTCAAATTTTGGAACAAGGAAAGGTTTACTGATTGAAAAGGTGCCCATTTGAGAAGATGGGAGCCTTAGAGGTTCCTCAAATCCATCTGAAGGGAACCCAGAACTTAGGCATCACTTATGTCAAGGGAAGGGAGAGTGGGAGCAAGAGGTGACTGACAAGGGCTTCCATCTGGGAGACAAGGGGTCCAGGGATGTGCCTAAATCTCGACCTCTTTTTGTTGACCCTGCTGATCTGAGTCTGGTCTTAGGGCTCCTACAATTCTTTGATAAATAGTCATTATTTTATACAAATTTCCCCACTTCTTAGGGAGAAGCACCCTGGCAAATTGTTCTTCCAAAAACTCAAGCCTTGGGGAGAGGAGGGGAAGGGGAAGGGAGGGGAGCGTAGGGGAGGGGAGGAGAAGGGAGGGGAGGGTGGAGAGAAGGAAGTTTTTAAATTAGCTTGTAAAAAGAATGAAGGAGTGAGGGAGGAGGGGGAGGATAAGAAAGGAGGAGGGAAGAACTTTATAAAGGAGTGGGAAGAGACAGTTAAAGAAGGAAAAAAGATGTGTGAGTGAACTGTAGGAGCTGTAATGAAAATCAAGTATAGTTGTGTACTGGGGACAGATTTTAAAAGCAGGAGTCAGAAAACAAAAAAGATAAATGATAGTGAATAATTAGGCAGAGAGATGGATAGATATTAAAACAGTGGAAGTAAGTAGAGAAGAGTTTATGGGAAAGGAAGGATGAGAGAGAAAGAGGGAGGGAAGAAAAGTTTAGCCCTAGCTGGTTTGGCTCAGTGGATAGAGCATTGGCCTGTGAACTGAAGGGTCCCAGGTTCGATTCCGACCAAGGGCACATGCCTGGGTTGCAGGTTTGATCCCCTGTAGGGGTCTTGCTGGAGGCAGCCGATCAATGATTCTTATCATTGATCTCTCTCTCTCTCTCTCTCTCTCTCTCTCTCTCTCTCTCTCTCTCTCTCCCCCCCCTCCCTTCCTCTCTGAAATCAATAAAGAAATATATATATATTAAAAAACAATAAAAAAAGAGAAAAGTTTAAAGGGGAGTCGGTAGAGCTTAAAAGGAGAATGGGAAGAAGGACGAAATGGGGGAGGAAACAAAGCAGGTCTGAGGGAGGAAGTAAAGAAAAAAATTAAGGTGGGAAGGAAGAAAAAGGGGAGGGAGGAGAGGGTTAAAGATAAAGGAAAGAAGGAATGTGGGGAGGGAGGGATGGAGGGTAGGAGAAAGATGGGAAGAAGATTGATGGAACAGAAGTAGGAAATAAGGAAGAAAGAGAAGTTTATAAATGATGAGTCAGTAGGAAAAAGTGTTACATAGAAAGAAAAATTGTGTGAGAGGGAGAAGTCAATATGGAAGTCAAATACAATTGTGTGTGAAGGGGATAAGGTTTTTTAAAAGTTAATAAAAAATATATAAGAAAGATAGGTAGGCGTATGGATGAATAGATAGATACATGCACAGGTAGATAGAACTGATTTGAAAAAGGAGAAACCTTAAATAGTAAAAGTAGAGAACTTGAAAAGAAAAGAGAAGAAATGAAAAATGTTAAAATTGGTCAGTAAATAGAGGGTAAAAGAAGGGATGGGCCAAAACCAGTTTGGCTCAATGGATAGAGTGTTGGTCTGAGGACTGAAAGGTCCCTGGTTCAATTCTGGTCAAGGGCATGTACCTCAGTTGTGGACACATCCCCAGTGGGGTGTGTGCAGGGGGCAGCTGGTTGATGTTACTCTCTCATCGATGTTTCTGGCTCTCTGTCCCTCTCCCTTCCTCTATGTAAAAAAATCAATCAAATATTTAAAAAAAAGAAGGGAAGGGATGGAATAGAGTGGAGAAGGGAAGGAGAGGGAAGAGTAACAAGAGTGAGGGAAAAGGGATAGAAAAACAGAAGTTTAAAAAGAGAGCAGAAAAGAAAATACTTTTTTTTTTTTTTTTTTTTTTTTTTTTTTTTTTTTAATGAGAGAATGTGTGCAAGAGAAATTTAAAAAAGGCCAAGCCAGGACAAAGAGACAGCAGAGGAAGAAATGAGAAGCTTAAGAAGAGGAGTCCGAAGAAAAGGGTTCAGTTCAATGGGATGATGGGATGATGGACTATAACCTCCCGCTTCGGATAATGAGTCTCTTTAGCAGCTATCTTGCTCCCTCTACCTGCAAACTTTAACATCTACTTCCAGTGGAAAGTTTCAAGTAGGCACCTCGAACAGTGGCCACCTCAAATGCTTTTTGAAAAAAAAAAAAATAGAAAAGAAATTATTGTGAAATAATTTTGTATCGTATATAATAAAAGGGTAATACTCAAATCGACTGAATGGGGAACAACCATTCACTATGATGCGCACTGACCACCAGAGGGCAAGCACAGAGGCCCGCCTCCGTGGCTGCAGAAGGACATCCCCTGAGGGCTCCCGGACTGTGAAAGGGCACAGGCTGGCTGAGGCTTCCCCTACTCCGTGCATGAATTTCGTGCACCGGGCCTCTAGTGACTATATATGCTTCCAGGTAAGTACTAGACTTCTCAGGGTGATCATTTTGTAAAGTATATAAGTGTCTAACCAGGACCTTGTACACCTGAAACTATTACAAAATTATATGTCAACTCTACATGAAAAATAATTTTAAAAAACCAAATTAAATTTGTTTTTTAAAAAGGGAGATGGTGACCCACCTTGCAAGCCCACCCAGCTGTTTCCAGCGGTTTTCATGCAAACAGCCAGTCTTGGCCTAGGCTTCACACTTTCCTAAATACTCTGAAACAAGCAGCATCTGGCCTTGGCTGCCCCATACCTCTCAGTAAGGGGCCCAAGACCTAGCACTAGTGGCAGCTGGCCTTGGTTTGCAGCTTGGCCTTACCTAGACACCTCCAAGTCCAACACAAGTAGCAGCCATCTGCAAATGGCTCTGTAGCTCATGCCAGTGCCCTGGGCAGAGCACAGTCAGTGTCTGACCTGGGCCTGCACCTCCCAGGAGGCCCCAGAGCCAGCACACCTGTGGACGGCTTCAGACCACATCCAAGTACCTCCTATCACCTCCACAAGGTCACACTCAAGTGGAAGACTCAGCAGACACCAGAGCTCTGCTGAAGAAAGTCCTGCTTTGTGGGTGGGCCCTTTATGGTGGTCACAGCCAGTCCTTGCAAGTGATTGGCTTTGGGGAAAACCCTCCCATTGATTGCCAAAAGCAATCAATGCTCAACTACAACAGGAGGGCGAACAGGACATATACGGGGAGTCTGGTGGGGGAGGGGTACACCGGAAATATATTGCTCGGGTGAGTGAGGAGGACTCTACAGGAGTTTACTACGAAGGCCTTTCTACCAAGCCCGGGAGATGTAACAGCTCTGCCCAATGCATAGAAATAAACATAGGGAAGTGGCCAAAATGAGGAGACAAAGAGCCACGTCCCAAATGAAAGGCCAGAACAAAACTCCAGAGAAAGAACTAAGCAAAATGGAGACAAGCAATCTATCAGATACAGAGTTCAAAACACTGGTTATAAGGATGCTCAGAAACAAACTCATAGAAACAGGACTTTTTGACGATTGCCAGACAGCAGGAGTGTTGGAGAGACAGGCAGAAAAGATGAAGGGATCAGGCAGTACAAAATGGTAGTTACAGAAGAGTCACAGAGATGTAGGTTACTGTGGAGAAAGTAGTCACTAACACTGGGATAACTATGATCGAGATTTACTGGGATGATCACTGATAAGTCATGTCAGACCTAGTCACAGGGTGTGCACCTGAAGCTAATATAACATTACGTGTCAATTTTAATAGAAAAGCAAAACATTAAAATCAAACAAAATAAACAAGTGAAAGGGTGGTGGTGAGGAGACCAGTAACCTGAACATGTCAGATTCCGGTTCTCAGGCCCCACTCCCCTGCTGGCCAGAAGCTGGTTGTGGCAGCCCGGACCCATGACCTGGGCGGACTGACCCTCAGTGTGGTGCAGGGGCAGGCCCCTCCGGGAAAGGCTCTTGCCGGGTGGCTGGTGAAGAAGACGGCCCACATGCGCTAAAGGTCCTAAGGAGCTACCTATGGGACAGGAGAGGAGCAGGGAGGCCACGCACATGGGCACGTTCCCTGCTAAGCACTGGGGAGGGGCGACATCGGGGAGGCACTTGTCAATCGTGCCTGCGGACAGAGCAGGTGGTCGGGATGGCCGTGGCCCCAGCATGTGCACGGACTTGGGTGTATGACTCCGGAACACAGACGTTTTCTGTCTCGGCTCCTGTTGGCTTGTCGTTCATGCTTGGCTTCTTGGCAATCTCCTGTGTGGCTGTGGCCACGTGGGCCCACACACTGCACTGAGGGGCTGCAGCCAGCAGCTGCCGCTGCCCCTGGCCCAGCCGCTGGCGTGGCTCTCCCTAACTGAACCCAGCTACACCTCTGCGACTGGCCCGAGGGGACCGGGGCTTCGGAAACCAGGGGTTTAATTCTACGGGAGTGAAAATCATTTCTTCTCCAGGCGAGTCCCAGGAAATCTTTTTTCTCGGGATACTGCAAGGAGCCCACCCCTCCAGCACCCACAGGTGCGTGCCACTGCACCCCCAGTCACAGCTTGTAGCACCGGGTCGCCAGACTGAGTGCTGAAAATAGCCTTATATTAACCAAATTATTACCTTTAGCCACGTGATCTTGGGCCAGTCACATGCTGTTTTTCTAGGGTCCAGCTAAGGGCACTATTTACTAAGCCTGTGCACTACATTCTTGCTTTGTCATAACCACCGTTCTTGGCTTAGAGATGGCTGTGAGGCTGCACAAGGCGCTTCTTCGGAAAAGCCTTTGGGATGGCTCCCTCCAGCTTCTAGGGAAGCCTGCTGTCCACCGAGGAGGCCCGAGTGCAGGAACTGCCTGCGACGCCCCAGCCAAGGACCGCAGCTGAATTCTGAATGCTCTGTCCAGGAGTCACCACCATAACAAACCACAGCCCTTTGCTCTGACACCTGCTTGGTGCCAGACGCCAGACTCAAAGGCCTACAAAGGAAGCATCCTATCCAGCCTGCACAGCCATCTCTCCGCTTGGAAGGCGAGGAGCCCAGCTCTCAGTGAGCCCACGTGCCCCGGCTCGGCCCCTGAGAGCAGGCAGACTGGGTGTGCCCAGGAGCCCTCCCCTCTGCTCCGGTGCTCCCCGCCTGGTGTGACACAGCGTGTCCGTTTTGTCACTGCTGTGAGCTGTACGGATGTGTTCACACACACACTTTACACATCAGATACCGCGCAGACACGCCTTAAACACAAACAGAAAGTGGTAACAGAGGGGAGTGCTGTGGGTGTTTGACCAGAACACTGAGAGGTCTCAGGGCAGGGAGCAGGGAGCCGGGACTTGACATAAGAGCGGGGGAAGCCCCAGGGTTTGACCAGAGCCCACGGTTCGAACCCGGCAGGACCGAGGGCCAGAGGGGGTGGGGAAACAGCGAGGTTTCTAAAGCCGGCCTGAGGAAAACCACTGTCTTTTGTCTCACAAACCCCGGGCCGGGACAGTGAGGTGGCTTATCCTTTTCTGGTTTCCCAGGACCTCCGAGGGCGCCGTGGTGATACCTGACCGTGGGAATTCGGGAACCGCCCAGAATAGGGACGAAGGTAATGTTCGGTGCCTTCATGTGAGAGACGGCCCCTGGCAGCCATTTAGAAACCAGGACACGGCGGTCCTAACAAGGACGCCGACCACAGCGGTGCCTGTGCCCCCCTGTGCTGCACCGCGCCGCCTGCTCTGCTCTGCGCGGAGCCCGGCGGGAGCGGCGTTGGCGGCTCCGGGGCTGTCAGCAGAGCTCATGGGGAGACGCAGCTCACGCGGTGGGCACAGAATTCCAGTTCCTACCGAAGGCCACACCGGGGCTGCTGCACAAACCACTCATGTGTGAGCCGACTGGCACACCGCTCTCCACCCCCTGCAAACTGCTGCAAACTCTAGCACGTGCACATGGGGAGAGCTCATGACATATTAATTTAAAAAAAGAAGATAAGACAGTATGTGCAATATGATTCCATTCCACAAATCCTGTGTCTGTGTCTGCGTGTACAGTCATTCGAACGGAGAGGTTCTGCCCGCAGGACACTGGCAGCGTCTGCAGTCACATTTGGTTGTCGCAAGTGTGGAAGCCGGCTTGGTGCTGCCCAACCTCAGTGCAGGGGACACGCCACCCCAGAATCACTCCACCCCGACGTCAACAGTTACGTGTACACACACACACAAATACACACATACACAGAGGGGGGAGAGAATATTTCAGGATGCTAACAGTCATCTTAGGTGCAGGCTTATTCTCTGACTTTTTAAAAATTTATTTATTTATTTATTTATTTATTTTCACAGTTTTATGTATTTACTTCATTGTCTAATGATCAGTCGAATGCACATAGATGTAGCTCAGTCACTTTAAGCCATATAATTGCCAGGACATAAACACATGCTAGCTCACCCCTCTGGCTGAGCCCTCGGGGGTACTCAAGTCCCAGTGTGGCCTCTGGTGGTTACACCTGCTCTGGCCAGTTCCTCCTGATCCTTCCCTGTTGCTCTCCTCCTTCCTTATCCTTCCTCCCTCCCTCCCTCCCGTTCTCCTTCCTTCCCTCTTTCCCTGATGCTGTCCTTTCCCTCCCAAATCTGTGCTGTTTGGTAGATTCAGACAGACCTGGCTTAGAGGCTTTGTGACCCTGAAAAGAGGCTCAACCTCTCTGAGCTTCCATCTCCCACTTGCAAAGCAAGGGTCCCTAATAGTTGTAGCTGGTAACTACAGGCTGGCCATGCAGCCAGCTCCCCATGCCAGGCTCTGGGTAGGCACTTGGCATGCAGTAGACCTCATTATTCCTCACTACAGCTCTCAAGGTGGGTACGGCCATTGCCCCATTGGACAGATGGGCAAAGTGAGGCTGAAAGAGGCAAGGTAAGTTATCCAGCACAATTTGAGCAGAACTGGGATGTGATCTGGGCCTGTCTTTCTCCACCAATTTCAGGCTCATGAAAATCCACATGACTGCCAGCTTCCCTCCTCCCCTCCTTCTGAGATGGTGGCAAAGGAGGGAGGGGACAGTCAAGACAGATGACAGGTTCACAGAAGCCTAAACACGTGGGCAACACTGGAGGTGCTTGGCATTCCTGTTCCATGCAGGCTGTATTTCACCACCAGGACTCCAAAGACCAGGGCATCTGCTTCTCGGCGCGGGAAGCGCTGTGGTTGGCAGACTGCTGGGCTCAGTGCAACTGTGAAGGCTCAGGGGTCTGGGGGAAGGGGCAGTGGCGACAAGCAGGGACAGGACAAGCAAACGGACCAAGGTGCTGTGGGCTAGAGATTGGCGGAGGGTCATCAACTGGCACCGCCATGTACCACGTCCTGTGTCAGGCTCTGTCACTTCATTTTATTTTGTTCTCACAAGAGAGGAAACCAAGCTCAAAATCAACGCCCTTGAAAAGCCGCTGAGCTGGGATTCAAATCCAGATCTGTCAGGTTCTGACACCCATGCCCTGCCCTCCATACAGGCCGCCCTCTGAGGGGACGCCCACTTGGGTCTCAAAGAAGGACATCCAGGATAAACGAATCACTTTCAGAGCAAAGTGACAAAACACATTCTCCCCAAATTTCCCATTAGAACCGCCTGGAAAAGCAAACGTAAAGGTCACCGGGGTCACAAACAGCCTAAGAGCCATTTGAGCAAATGCCAGCTGCTCCCACACCTGGCGTCCTGCTCTCTCGACCAGCAGGACAGTGGAGAGTCCCGAACTGCTGCTGCTGCTCCCTTCCAGGAGGCCTCTCATCTTCAGGGCCTTCAGTGCGGCTTCACTCTGAGTTTCGGTTTTGCTTTTTATATTTGTTCATGATCCAGTCAGCATCTTCAATGGCTTTTTTAATAATCTGCTGGATTCTCTCAGGACTGTCTTCATCTGAATGAACCCGGAAACTCTGCTTGACAGCGTGTCTGTAATGCTCCTGCATGCCCTTGGTGGGCAGCTGTCGGCAACAGCGCAGCAGGTATCGGTAGAGCTGCAGGGGCGTATGGACCAGCTCTGCCCCTGGGAGCTGGGCCGTCGGCAAGGCCAGCCCGGGCGGACGCGGGGCCACGAGTCTGATTTTTTATTTTTTTAACAAGGAGCGTGATTAAGTATGGGAGGGAAGAAAAGAAAAAATCCTACAGTTGCAATGATCCTAGAGATGCTTGGTGCAGAAGAGCTGCAGAGGGGAAGGTGGGGGAGGGTCCCTCGTGAGGTATGGCTTTCTGATTCTGAAAGTTGGCGCATGGAAAGCACAGACAGATGTGGGGAGAGGGTCTGAGCCCAGGGTCGGTGCCCCCTCCACTGCCGCCCTCCCCTCCCAGGGGCAGACCTGGGGCTGTGCAGGTGCCTGCGGCGAGGTGTGTCTGGGCGGCTCGCACAGTTACTAGTGTTGCTCCTGGCACCCTTGCCTGCTCCTGGCTGTACAGCCCCATTGCCTTCCACGGCCCAACAACGCGGGCAGCTCCTTAAGGTCCCGGTCCTCAGAGAAGTGAAGAGGGAGGCAGCATGACCCAGCTCAAAGCAAGGGACGCCAGCAGCCACTCAGCAGCCCTGCGTGGGGTCCCTCCAGGGCCTGAGGCAGACAGAAGCTGCCCCCCGGAAAGAGGCCCAGAGAGGCCCAGACGTGGCTGGGAACGCAGCTCCTGGCAAGTTCCTGAGCACTGGGAGAGACGCACACGGCACCAACGGGCCTCTCAGGCCCTGCTCCCCTCCGGGGACACGTCCTCCGCCAGCTCCTCGCTCCGGGGCTGTGTTTGAGTCGGACCTGATTCCCAGGCTGCGTGTGGGCTAGGCTCTCCCGCCCGCCAAGGTGCCCTTTCACCCCGTCAGCTGTGGGAGAAATACTGGTGATGTTCAGCTCCCCTCAGTGCATGCAAGGATGTTCCAAACCAGTGTCTGACCGAACCCAGCAGATTCCTGGACCAGTGGCCTTAGAGCAGGATGGCAAACTGTCTCAAGCCTCACGCCAGCTCTGAGGGAGGTGGCTGTCTGCAAGGTGGGGCTCTGGCCAGAAGAGGGAGCTGCTCTGCCGAGCTGCTGTGAGGCCTCTGTCTGCACAGAGGGCGTATGTGACCAGGCTCCTCCGGTCGGTCAGCCCTGGGCAGGCTGTCCACCACTGACCAGCGGTGTCCGTGCTCCGGACTGCCCGTTCCCACGCCAGCAGGTTCTCAGATCGCCAGCCAGAATGACGCTGGGACTTTTAAATGCAGATTCCTGAGCCCAGCCGCCTACAGGACTTGATGGGAGGGGGGGGGGGAGCTCGCGGGGGGAGGGGTGCCTGACCTGCGAGAGGGCGGAGGGCTGTGCTCCAGAGCTCCTAGGGTACACAGCACAGAGGTGGTGTGGAATCTCCCGTCTCTGTGGTTGTTAATCCTCCCTGAGCACACGTTCCCACTGCTTTTCAGAGAGTGGGGGGGGCGGGAGGGAGGCAGGAGAGAGACATCGATGTGAAACACATGGCTTGGTTGCCTCCCACCAGAGCCCAACGGGCCAGGGGTTGAACCTGCAAGCCAGGTACGTGCCCTTGACTGGGATCGAGCCCACAATGCTTTGGTGCATGGGCCAATGCTCTAACCACTGACTCGCTGGCCAGGGCAGGAATCTTTAGTCTTTACCCAGAGCACTCATATGCGCACCGAAATCTGCGAACATTAACTTAGAACTGTTATCCCCACCTGGGCTGTCACACTTAAGAACACTTTTCAAGTCCCTGCTCCAGCTGGGGTCCGGGCGGGTCAGCATGCCCCTCACTCCTGCCCCTGCCCCAGGCGGCGCCTATGCCTCTCCCTTACGTGGGAGCTGGACCAGAGCTCACCGATAACCAACAGATGTGGAGGGCATGATGTGGGGGATGCCCAAGATTAGTGCATAGAAGGAATTTTGGCCTCCTCCTCCCTCTCCCTTGAATCACCTGCTCTGAGGGGCCCTCTCAGCGGTGAGGACATGGCACCACACGGGAGGCCGTGTGGGCGGGAAGGCAGGCCCCCTGCATCCAGGGGGCCCGGTGCTGACTGCAACGTCACGTGACCCTGGGCCAGGGCCACTGGCCACGCAGCAGCCATGCTCCTGACCGGAGAGACGGAGACAGCGATGCCGCGAGGGGAGCCTGAGGTTCCCAGCTGTGCATCACAGGTAAGACGTGCACGGGAGCGCTCCCCGGTTCTCACAGCAGCTCTGACCCACGAGCCCTCCCGACAGCGAGCGAGGCTGTAGCGCGAGGCTGTTCCCCAGAGACCAGCCAGGCCGCCCACAGGCTGAGGCCCAGCTGCTGTCCCAGGGCCCCTGAGGGCCCAGCTGTGTGCATCCCCTTCCCCCTCCTCCCCGCAGCCCAAGGTGGGAAGGCTCAGCTCCACCTCAGCTGCAGTTCACCTCCCAGCCTGTTGCCTCTCTGCACACAGCACTTCCAAAGGGACTCACCAATGGGCCCATCCTGGTGAGCAGGCCTCCGCCCTCTCCCAGCTCAGGCACCCCCCACCCCATCAAATCTCTCCCTGGCTCAGGAGCCCTGCATCAGGGCTTTGTTCTTTCCTCAAGTCCAGCTGAGTGCTCCCCAGCCCGCGTGCCTGAGCCCCCACGCAGGATAAAAGTGCAACCCAAATGCACAGACATGGTGAACTTGACCCGCAGCTGAAGAGCTCGGAGTGACCGACCTCCTGACCTGCACCTGAGACGGGGACTCCTGGGGGACGCCTCTGACACCACAGCTGCCATGCTGAAAAGAACCTTCCACACAGACAGGCCTGGGTTCTGCGATGCCCTTCGGGAATACAATGAACAACTACGAACACCCTCAGGGGAAAATGTTGGCCCGGCAATTCCTGCAGGAACACCAGGCTCCAGATCCCTAACGCCAGGCGCAGAGTGAGGGACCTGGTCCAGACCTCCGCCTGCAGTGGAGACGCTGAGCCCCAAGCCAGGTCCCTTTGAGAACCCGACATGGACCAGGGGCTGGTCTCTCGAACCCGAAGCAGGAGCTGCATAGACCACAGGCTGAAGCAAAGTGTGGGACAGTTACCACACGGACTCAGAAGCCCTGCCAGGGGAGGGATCCCAAAAGCAAGCTGTCCGGTAAAGCCAGGGTATGTATTTGCTTCCTGCTCCTTGTGCACCCTTGTCATCACCTGATTGGTTCCCAGAAATGAACCTGAATGCTCCCTGTTTCTGTATGTTCTATGTCCCTGTGCTGAGCTCTCCCTGTTTCTGTGTGTTCTCTCCATGTCCCTGTGCTGAACGCTCCCTGTTTGTGTGTGTTCTCTCCATGTCCCTGTGCCGAACACTCCTATTTCTGTGTGTTCTCTCCATGTCCCTTTGCTGGACACTCCTGTTCCTGTGTGTTCTCTCCATGTCCCTGTGCCGGGCTCTCCCTGTTTCTGTGTGCTCTCTCCATGTCCCTGTGCCGGGCTCTCCCTGTTTCTGTGTGTTCTCTCCATGTCCCTGTGCCGGGCTCTCCCTGTTTCTGTGTGTTCTCTCCATGTCCCTGTGCCGGGCTCTCCCTGTTTCTGTGTGTTCTCTCCATGTCCCTGTGCCGGGCTCTCCCTGTTTCTGTGTGTTCTCTCCATGTCCCTGTGCTGGGCTCTCCCTGTTTCTGTGTGTTCTCTCCATGTCCCTGTGCTGGGCTCTCCCTGTTTCTGTGTGTTCTCTCCATGTCCCTGTGCCGGACACTCCTGTTTCTGTGTGTTCTCTCCATGTCCCTGTGCCGGGCTCTCTCTGTTTCTGTGTGTTCGCTCCACTTCCCTGTGCCGAGCTCTCCCTGTCCCTGTGTGTTCTCTCCATGTCCCTGTGTTGAGCTCTCTCTTTTTTGTGTGTTCTCTCCATGCCCCTGTGCCGGGCTCTCCCTTTTTCTGTGTTCTCTCCATGTCCCTGTGCTGAGCTCTTCCTGTTTCTGTGTGTTCATACCTCTTATTTACTGCAGGTCCTCCCTGGTTTGCATTCTTTCCACTTTGAGTCCAGAACATTATATCATTTCTCCTTGCTGGTTCCTGAGGTCCAGCTGCTCAAACTGCCTTTGTTTTCCACTGGCCCCTGCCTGTCTGCCTGCCTTTCAAGCTAACTCCCTCACATTCTCGTTCCCCTCAGGGGCTCTCTCCGTGTGTGGCTGTGTCTCCCAGCTCTGGGCCTGCCAGCTGCCCCTGCCTACTGATGTCCAGGGCGGCGGCCGGCTCCTGGCCCCTGGCTACATGTTCCTTCCCCCAGGATGCAGTGGAGCAGCGCTCTCTCCCTGCCATTTCACCGCTCAGAGGGCCCATAGTGGCAGGGCTGGCCATCCCCGTCCTGGTCTGAGAGGCGCCGGGCCCAGAGGTGCTGACCACCAGTGTGTGGGTCCAGGCAGAGACCTCAAGCGGAGCTGAGACTGGTGGGTCAGAGGAGCCTGATTTGTGATAAAAGAACTCAAGACCAAAAGAATATCAGTGGAAGAGCAGGAAGTGAAGAAATACGTGCTCATGTAGGAAACCATCTCTAAAATGAGCTGACTAGGTGCAAACCAAGTGATAAAGACACAGGAGCTGGGCTGACGCCAGGGAAGGCGACAGATATGAGGAGAGAGGACCAGAGCCACAGGGTCCTCCGGGAAGTCATCACAGGGAAGGTGTTAGGCCGCTTAGAGATCACTGTTGGTGTCTGTTAGGATAGTTTTGACTTAAAGCATGCAAAAATAAGAATAAAACACCCAGTGCCTTAGCCCAGAAGGTGTTAAATCTCAAGTCCAGAGGCAGGTCAGCCTGGGGGAGAACACAGCCAAGGCCTGGCTGGCTCCTCTGCTATGCCCTCCGCTCTGCCTCAGCTCTGCCCTCAGCCTCTCTGCCCTCAGCCTGTCTGCCCTCCGCTCTGCCTCAGCTCTGCCCTCAGCCTCTCTGCCCTCAGCCTGTCTGCCCTCCGCTCTGCCCTCAGCTCTGCCCCCCACTATGCCCTCTGCTCTGCCCTCCGCTCTGCCTCAGCTCTGCCCTCCCCTCTGCCCTCTGCTCTGCCTCCCCTCTGCCCTCAGCTCTGCCCTCCGCTCTGCCCTCCGCTCTGCCTCCCCTCTGCCCTCCGCTCTGCCCTCAGCTCTGCCCTCAGCTCTGCCCTCTGCTCTGCCCTCCGCTCTGCCTCCCCTCTGCCCTCAGCTCTGCCCTCTGCTCTGCCCTCCGCTCTGCCTCCCCTCTGCCCTCCGCTCTGCCTCAGCTCTGCCCTCAGCTCTGCCCTCTGCTCTGCCCTCCGCTCTGCCTCCCCTCTGCCCTCCGCTCTGCCCTCAGCTCTGCCCTCAGCCTGTCTGCCCTCCGCTCTGCCTCAGCTCTGCCCTCAGCCTCTCTGCCCTCAGCCTGTCTGCCCTCCGCTCTGCCCTCAGCTCTGCCCCCCACTATGCCCTCTGCTCTGCCCTCCGCTCTGCCTCAGCTCTGCCCTCCCCTCTGCCCTCTGCTCTGCCTCCCCTCTGCCCTCAGCTCTGCCCTCCGCTCTGCCCTCCGCTCTGCCTCCCCTCTGCCCTCCGCTCTGCCCTCAGCTCTGCCCTCCCCTCTGCCCTCAGCTCTGCCCTCAGCTCTGCCCTCAGCTCTGCCTCCCCTCTGCCCTCAGCTCTGCCCTCCGCTCTGCCCTCAGCTCTGCCTCCCCTCTGCCCTTAGCTCTGCCCTCCGCTCTGCCCTCAGCTCTGCCTCCCCTCTGCCCTCCGCTCTGCCCTCAGCTCTGCCTCCCCTCTGCCCTCCGCTCTACCCTCAGCTCTGCCTCCCCTCTGCCCTCAGCTCTGCCTCCCCTCTGCCCTCCCCTCTGCCCTCCGCTCTGCCCTCCGCTCTGCCTCAGCTCTGCCCTCCCCTCTGCCCTCCGCTCTGCCCTCCGCTCTACCCTCCGCTCTGCCCTCCGCTCTGCCTCCCCTCTGCCCTCCCCTCTGCCCTCAGCTCTGTCCTCCGCTCTGCCCTCAGCTCTGCCTCCCCTCTGCCCTCCGCTCTGCCCTCCGCTCTGCCTCCCCTCTGCCCTCCGCTCTGCCTCAGCTCTGCCCTCCCCTCTGCCCTCCGCTCTGCCTCCCCTCTGCCCTCCGCTCTGCCCTCCGCTCTGCCTCAGCTCTGCCCTCAGCTCTGCCCTCCCCTCTGCCCTCAGCTCTGCCCTCCCCTCTGCCCTCCGCTCTGCCCTCAGCTCTGCCCTCAGCTCTGCCCTCCGCTCTGCCCTCCGCTCTGCCTCCCCTCTGCCCTCAGCTCTGCCCTCAGCTCTGCCCTCCGCTCTGCCTCAGCTCTGCCCTCAGCTCTGCCTCCCCTCTGCCCTCTACTCTGCCTCCGCTCTGCCCTCAGCTCTGCCCTCCGCTCTGCCCTCTACTCTGCCTCCCCTCTGCCCTCCGCTCTGCCCTCCGCTCTGCCCTCCGCTCTGCCCTCCGCTCTGCCCTCTGCTCTGCCTCAGTTATGCCTCAGCTCTGCCTCAGCTCTGCGCCAACGCTGCTCTCAGCTCTGCCCTTCTCTCTGCCCTCTGCTTTGCCTCAGCTCTGCCCTCAGCCTCTCTGCCTCAGCTCTGCCCTCCCCTCTGCCTCCACTCTGCCCCCTTGTGGCAGCTTCATCCACGCTGGCCTCTTTCTGCAGCGCTGAGTCCATAGGGGCCTCAAGCCCGTGCCCTGCTCTCTAGAGCAGGAGGGGCTTTTCCTTCAGTCTCTGAGCCAAGGTCCTGGCTATGGTGAGG
Organism: Pipistrellus hanaki; assembly: GCF_964339955.1. Taxonomy (NCBI): domain Eukaryota; kingdom Metazoa; phylum Chordata; class Mammalia; order Chiroptera; family Vespertilionidae; genus Pipistrellus; species Pipistrellus hanaki. Next base: position 6,747,503 of record NC_140515.1, read on the forward strand.
GTCTGCCTGGTGGCTGCGGCAGGAGAAGAGATTACAGCCAGCGCTGGGCGGGGTGAAGCCTGAGCTGCCCCCCAAAGGCTGGGCGGGCGGCCAGGCACCTGCCTGCTCGCTCATGGGTGTCAGGGTCTGTGCACCATCTGCTGGGATTTCGACAGCCTCCTGTTTCTCAGAAGACACAGTGTGACGTGGCCCACACTGCATTTCCAGGGCTTTCTTCGGACTCCACCTCTAGGCACGATGGAGCCTGGCACTGAATGTGCCAGTTCAACTGTTACAGTCACAGGAAACAGAAGAGGAAGGGGCGTTTCAAGCCATTGGGTCCAACTCTTCCTTTCCGTTCCCTGTAGGGGTGCTTCCTGTCTGGACTCCATGCCCAGTGCTCCCCTCCTGTCCCCTGGAGGCACTGCTCCCAGCAAGGCGCTGCTGACACAGGAGCCCAAACCACCAGAAAGGAAAAGGCGCCGCTGAGACTGTCCCTGCCCTGGTCTGAGCTGAGGGCGGGAGGGCAGGGGCTGAGCGGGCAGAGAGCTTTTGATCGGAGGGTTTGCAGCTTGGCCTGTGAGGTGTTGAGTGAAGGCGAGAGCCCGCACAGGAATCTCAGCTCAGCGCTCTGCTGGCTGCACTCCGGCATGCCTCCTGCTGAGGGAACTCCTTCACGTGAGTTCCAGGGCAGCTGTCCCTGTAAAGTACCTCACGGGCTGTTTGTTTTGTAAATCCTCACCAGAGGATCTTTTTTATTGCTTTTTAGAGAGAGTGCAAGGTAGGGAGGAAGAGAGGGAGGGAGAGAGACATCTCTGTAAGAGAGGCACATTGATTGGTTGCCTCCCACATGCACCTGGATCAGGACCCGAGATTGAACCTGCAACCCAGGTGTGTGCCCTGGACCAGTAATGGAACTGCGACCCTTTGGCGCAGGCCCACACGCTAACCATTGAGCCACGCTGGCCAGGGCCTCCTTTCTCTCGCTGATCCTCTGGCCTCACTATTTTAAGGCCTTTGGAATTACTTGGACTCACCAGATAGTCCAGGATAGTTTCTCCAGTTTAGATCCTGAGCTCAATCACATCTTCAAAGCTCCTTTGCATGTAAAACAGCATTGCACCGGCTCTGGGGGTGAGGATGTAGACATTCTGGTGGGAGGGCATGGGGTGTAGAGTGGGGTTGGAAACATTATTCTGTTCATCACAAATACTATAATCCACATAAAGGCATGCAGATTAGTGCCAGGTACATACTAAGCCCCCTGGAGCGAGACGATGGCCAGATACAGACTCCCCGGCAGGGAGCCCAGGTGTCCAGCGAGGGGCCAAACTGGGAAACAGACCTTGCCCCCAGGTGACCTTCCCCCGAGCACATGGCTCGGGACTCCCTGACCGCTCCTCCCAGAGACAACATGGAGCCTCAGCTGCGTGTCCGCCCCAGGCCCAGAGAGGCAGCCAAACCCGAGCAGGGAGCCTGGCAGCCTCAGGGCCTGCTGCACTGACCGCACCCTCTGCCCTGGCACCAGCCAGTCAGTGAGACCGAGACCTGGAGGGCACAGCTGGAAGCTGAGGACTCTTCTGTGAGACTGTCCCCTGAGCTGCCCCCCAGACTCCCACCTGCGAGAGAGAGAGAGAGAGAGAGAGAGAGAGAGAGAGAGAGGAGAGAGAGAACTAGGCTTGGGACAGAGGACCAGGGCGGGCTCTCCCTCCCAGGAGCATGCCCCGCCATTGCCCTCCCCCCACAGGCGCGCATCCCCCAGCCTACAATGGCCCCATGAGACTTGCGGCCAGGGGAGCGATGGGCAGTGAGCTCCTCCAGGCTCACAGGCCCGAACCTGCTCCAAGGCCCCTTTTTCTCTATGTGGCCCTTCCCTTTGTACCTCCCCACTCCCACCCCTGCTCCTTGAACGAATTCAGTCTTTCACCGCGGTCTGAGAAGGCCATGGGCCTGTGCGCACTTAGCCTTCACAGAGAACTAATGTATGCCATTGTCTTCATGTCGGCTCCACCTGCAGTGTGCCCAGCACTGCCAGGCGTGGAGCTGTCCTCGTAGGCAGTTATTAACATGAGGAAGAAAGCAAAAGGGAAATAATTTCATACATTTTCAAAAGCTCTCAATCTTTTTTTTTTTTTTTTTTAAATATATTTTATTGATTTTTCACAGAGAGGAAGAGAGAGGGATAGAGGGTTAGAAATGTTGATGAGAGAGAATCGTCGATCAGTTGCCTCTTGCACACCCCCTACTGGGGATGTGCCCGCAACCAAGGTACATGCCCTTGACCGGAATCGAACCCGGGACCTTTTTCAGTCCACAGGCCGACGCTCTATCCACTGAGCCAAACCGGTCCCGGCCAAAAGCTCTCAATCTTGTTAACTCATCAGTTTCGGCTCTGGCCTGGGGCACGTGGCTGGGGCTGCTGGTCCATGTGGGTTCGGCTGGGAGGCCTGGGCTTCTCCAAGGGTTTCTGCAATGCAGCGGCTGGGTGACGGGCAGCGGCTGGTGTGGGTGGCTGAGAGAAGGCAGGGACTGTGCAGGAGTGCCATCCTGGTCCGCCTGGGCTCTGGGCTGATGCCCTGTGTCACTTCCATGGGTCAAAGCAAATCACAAGCCCTGGAAGTGCACGTCACCACTTGATGGAGAAGTAGCGAAGCGGAGTGGACATTTCGCCGTCTACCAGGGACTGCCAGAGGGAAAGGGAGAACGGATCTGAAGAAATCTGCCTGCAAAGCTGAGAAAGCGCAGAGGCCCCGCCTCCAGGCTGACATGTCAGTCCCGCTTCCTGCTGTAAAAAGCACCCGCCATCCTCCCTCTTCGCCCTCCTGAAAACTGGTGAGGACATGCCAAGCACCACACGCGAGGACCCGCCAAGCATCAAACGAGGACACGCCGACACCACACGCGAGGACATGCCAAGCACCACATGCAAGGATGAGCCAAGCACCGCACGCAAGGACACGCCGAGCACCACACGCAAGGACACACCAAGTACCACGTGTGAGGACATGCTGACACCACACACAAGGACGAGCCAAGCACCCACACGCAAGGACACGCCGAGCACCACACGCAAGGACACACCAAGTACCACGTGTGAGGACATGCTGACACCACACACAAGGACGAGCCAAGCACCCACACGCAAGGACACGCCGAGCACCACACGGGACACCAGGCTGCACGCAGCCTGAGACGTGGGGTTTGGAGATGGAGATGGGTCATTGGGAAGAGCACCTTTAGAGCAAAGGCTCTGTCACTGGCCAGGGTGATGACTAAGGCAGAATATAAAAGTTTTCAGCCTTATTCCAACTTTTTAAGAAGAAAAATATTTACTTACTTGTAGGTCCAGAAAAACAATTGAAAAGATATATATGCCACAAAACTAACATAGTCAGTCATCTTTGCTGGGATTAGAGGTGGCTTTTATTGTGTCTACTTCTCTGAGCTTCCCCAAGTTTTCTATAATAAACATGAGTTACTTTATTAATCAGAGAAAAATGTAATTAAAAAATATCCACAATGAATTCTAATTGCTTCAACATTTAAAAATGAAATTCTAAGTTACTGGGCTGCTAATGGCATTTGCTGGAATTGGGCTTTGTATTTTTTCGTTTAAATTATCCTGGGGCACTAATTTGCACACTGTCATGAACTGTTAATTTTAAGTTTATGAAATAAAATTAGTGCTAGTTCCTTCTGTTGGTATCCGACCCCTCCCTTCTCTAGATGCCAGGAACTCGAAATCAGTTAGCGAGTGCGACACCCAGAGGCCATGCTCTGGCTTCACCATACAAATGACTCCACAGCTGTGATCTAATATCCTCCTCCTGACATGCAAAACATGGAACCAGGTCACCATCTACACCACACATGAGAATGCACTCAGCGTGGATAGAAGACTTAGATATTCTAAGTCTTGAAACTATAAAAATCCTAGAAGTAAACATAGGTGGTAAAATCTCAGACATCTCTTATAGCAGTATTTTTGCCACTACATCTCCTAGAGCAAGGGAAATATAGGAAAAAGTAAAAAATGGGACTAAATTGAAATAAAAAGCTTATCCACAGCAAAAGAAATCATCAACAAAATTAAAGGGAGTCTACTGCTTGGGAGAGTATATTTGCCAATGATACTTCTGCTAAGGGGTTAATATCCAGATATATGTAAAGAACTCATACAACTCAACAAAAGGAAGACAAATAACCCAATGTAAAAATGAGCCTGAATAGACTTATCCAAAGAGGACATGCAGATTGCCAATAGACATGAAAAAAATGCTCAATGTCACTAGTAATCAGAGATGCAAATGAAAATGACACCTCACTCCTGTCAGAATGGCTACCATCAATCCATAAACAACAAGTGTTGGCGAGGATGTGAGGAAAAGGTGACCCTAGTGCACTGCTGGTGGGAATGCAGACTGATGCAGCCACTGTGGAAAACAGTTTGGGGGGAGAAACCAAGATGGCGGCATAGGTAAACACCCAAACTGTTGCTTCGCACAATAGCAAAACTACAACTAAAAGACAAATTGACACCATCCAGAACCACAGGAAAGATGGTTGAGTGGAAATTCTAAAACTAGAAGGAAAGAGGAAAGCACATTGAGACTCAGAGGAGCTGCAAAAGACAGAGGTACAGAGATGTGCACTCGGAGAGTATGGGTGGCTGAGTGCATGGACAGCTGAGTGCGAGATGGCTTTCTAAAGCAGGAGAGAGACAGAAGCACCCACTGTGCTAAACTCCAGTTCCATGAGAGTTTCTGGGAAACTAGACTCATTGGGGGGCGGGGGGACTGGACTATCAGGAAAAGAGAAAAGCACACTGAGACTTGGAAGCTGCAGAAGGCAGAGGTCCGAAGGTGAGTGTCCGCAGAGAGGATTGACTGCTGAGTACACAGCTGGCTTTATAAAGTGGGAAGGAAATGAAAGCTCCTGACTGCACTGAATTCCAGTTCCAGGTGAGTTTCTGGGAACCCAGACTCATTTGGGGAGAAACTGGACTGTCTGGCATAGAGCAAAACTCAAAGGTGGTTTTCTCTCAGAGGTGCTTGTAGTGATTACCATGGGACACTGAGACATAGGGGCCTCATAGGACAGAGCTGACAGGAAGCCAAGGCTGTCTGCTCCACCCTGCATCTCTGCCCCATCAAAGCTGAGCACAGAAGCTTTTGAAATTTTGCAAGTCTTGTCTCCAGCACAGTAATTTTGCAAGTCTGTGTCTCCAGCACAGTTCTCCTTGCATAGACATAACTGATCTTCATAGCCAATTGGCCTGGAGGTCAATTCCTCCCAGTGATACCAACAACAATCAAGACTTAACTACAACAAAGCTGTGCACACAGCCCACAAAGGGGTGCACCAAGAATGTCCACCTCAGGTAACTGGGGAGGCTGAGCCACTGGACCCTATAAGACACCTAGCAGACAAAGCTACTTTACCAATTCAGGGAAGTAGTGAAAATACAGAGATAAAGAAACAGATCACAAATGAAAGAAATGGAGGAAAGCAAACGACCAGATTAGAGTCATTTAGAGTTCAAAATCACAGTTATAAGGGTTTTCAAGAATTTCCTAGAAAAGGCCGATAAATTTAGTGAGACCCTTGGGGATATGAAAAAGAACCAACTGGAAATTAAACATACACAGACTGAAATAATAATAAAAAAATTATACAGAGACTCCAAAGCAGACTAGAGAAACACAAGAATCAAGTCAAAGATTTGGAATACAAAGAAGCAAAAACACCCAATGGGAAAAGCAAAAAGAAAAAAGAATAAAAAAATATAAAGATAGTGTAAGGAGCCTCTGGGACAGCCTCAAGCATACCAACATCAGAATTATGGGGGTGCCAGATGAAGAGAGAGAGCAAGACACTGAAAACCTATTTGAAGAAATAATGACTGAAAACTTCCCCTACCTGGTGAAAGAAATAGACATACAAGTCCAGGAAGCACACAGAACCCCAAACAAAAGGAATCCAAAGAGGACCACACCAAGACACATCATAATTAAAATCCCAAGAGCAAAACACAAAGAGAGAATCTTACAAGCAGCAAGAGAAAAAGTTACCTACCTACAAGGGAGCCCCATATGATTGTCAGCTGATTTCTCAACAGAAACTATGCAGGCCAGATAGGAATGGCAAGAAATATTCAATGCGATGAGTAGCAAGAACCTACAACCAAGATTACTTTACCCAGCAAAGCTATCATTCAGAATTGAAGGTCAGATAAAGAGCATCAAAGATAAGAAAAAGCTAAAGGAGTTGATCACCACCAAACCAGTATTAAATGAAATGCTGAAAGATATTCTTTAAGAAGAGGAAGAAGCCGAAACCAGTTTGGCTCAGTGGATAGAGTTTCAGCCTGTGGACTGAAGGGTCCTGGGTTCGATTCCGGTCAAGGGCATGTATCTTGGTTGTGGGCACATCCCAGTAGGGGGTGTGCAGGAGGCAGCTGATTGATGCTTCTCTCTCATCGATGTTTCTAGCTCTCTATCCCTCTCTCTTCCTCTCTGTAAAAAATCAATAAAATATATTTTTTTTAAAAAAGAAGAGGAAGAAGAAAAATGTAAAGATAAAAATTATGAACAACAAATACATGTCTATCAACAAGTGAATCTAAAAATCAAGTGAATAAAAAACCTGATGAACAGAATAAACTGGTGAATATAATAGAATCAGGGGCATAGAAAGGGAATGGGCTGACAACTCTCGGGGGGGAAAGGGTGTGGGGGGTACGTGAAGAAACTGGACAAAAATCATACACCTATGGATGAGGACAATGGGGGGGAAGTAAGGGCAGAGGGTGGGCACTGGGTGGAAGGGAACTATGGGGGGGAAAGAGGTACAATTGTAATAATCTGAACAATAAAGATTTATTAAATTAAAAAAAAAAACAGTACGGAGTTTCCTCAAAAAATAAAAAATGGAACTGCCATTTGACTCAGGGATCCCACTTCTAGGAATATATCATACGAACCCTGAAACACCAATCAGAAAGAATATATGCACCCCTATGTTCATAACAGTGCTATTTATTATAGCTAAGATCTAGAAACAGCCCAAGTGCCCATCAGTAGATGAGTGAATAAAAAGCTGTGGTACATTTACACCACAGAATACTATGCAGCTGTAATAAAGAAGGATCTCTAACCCTTTGAGTCAACGTGGTCAGACTGGAGATTACTAAGCTAAGAAAAATAAACCATTCAGAGAAAGACAAGTATCACTTGTATGCTCTAACTTACACATGGGATCTAATGAACAAAATAAACTGACGAACAAAATAGGACCACAGACATGGAAGCATGGACCAAACTGACGAATCTCAGACAGAAGGGGGATTGAGGGGGCTGGGAAGAGTCTGACAAAGAACTTCTATCATAGTCCACGGACACAGACAACAGTGTGGTGAAGGACTGTGAGGAGAGGAGCCGGGTGCACGGGGGAAGGAGGGACCTAATGGGGGACGTCTGTAATAGTCTCTACAACAAAAATAACTTACTCTTGTGTCCTATCAGTGGTCAATAAACAGAAGAGGCATGTAAAGAACATTTCTGCATCCGTTAGAAGACGATTGCCGAGGACCTCGTCTGTGTTTGGTTCATTGTCCGTCTAAGGGATCTCCTCGATAGGCCCCTGCAGACACTGAGGGATTCGGGGTCACGGTGCCTGCCTGGGCTTCCTGGTGGAGGCCATGAGAGGCGTCATTTATCCTGTTTTCTCTTCGCCTTTGCTACTGAGAAGCTTACAATCAAATTTTGTGCTCAATTAAGGGGAGTCCCTTTAGCAGAGCTTCTCTGTCTACCTATCTGGCAGAAGTCAGAAATCCCAGACAATATTCTAGAATTTTCTGTCTCCCTGTGGCAATTACCCATCTTGGAAATTTTCCCTTTGAAATATTCTTCTCTCTGCTCTGTCCCTCTCTCATGTCATGCTTGGATTGCTCAACCAGCTTAACTGGGCTCCCTGAACTTCATCCTGCCTCCCCCTTCCCACATACCCAGCTGCAAACGCCCTCATCATCCCCCTAGCAGGGCTGACGGTTTCTCTCATGCCAGTCTGCTCCTGTGACCTCTACTAATGAAAATGTCTCCGCAGGACGTCTCTACTCCTTTGCTTCTGGCCACATGTCACCATCTACCTCTCTCAATCCCATCTCCCTTCACTCCGGCCATCCCGAGTCCCACGCACACCCTCTTGTCTCTGGACTCTGTGCTTGCCATTCCCTGCCTCCAGTGCTCTCACTGCTCCCACTCCTGCTCACCATGCATTGTTTCCAGAATCTTGCCTTGGTTATTCCCTGAAGACATCCCTGGTTCCCTCTCCCCTACACTGCCAGCGTCCCTCCTGGGAGTTTATAGTTCCCCTGACACAGCACTGACCGTGACAAATTGAAAGTGCGTGTCCTTATTGACTCCTCCAAAATACAGGTCTCTGGGGGCTGTTTCAGGTCTGCCTCCCATTTCATTCCTAGGCCAGCACCTTGCCTGGCCAGCAGGAGATGTTCATTGAATATTTGTTAAAAGAATGAATAAACTAATTTTCTGGCATAGAAACCTTCTCCTTTCACTACCTCCTCTCCCTAAATCCTCATCACTTACTACTAGAGGCCCGAGGCCCAAAATTCTTGTAAGAGGAGGCCTTCCTTCCCCTGGCCACCACACCGACTTCCCTCTGGCAGCCAGACCTGGGCTTCCCTCACAGCCCCGGCTTCATCTGGAAGGACATCTGGAAGGACATCCAGTCTAATTAGCATACTACACTTTTGTTATTATAGATTATTATAGATCAGGCTCAATTGCTTTATTGTGCATTTCTGTTATTTTAACTCAACCAGTAACTGTTCTTCAAAAGTGACCACCACAGGAGAAACCAAGATGGTGGCATAAGGTAGACACCCGAATGCAGCCTACCACAACAAATTTGAATTTAGAACTGGAAAACAGGGGAAGCATTGCCCTGAAGCACCGGACGGCTAGCTGAGAGGAGGTTCTGCCATCTAGGAAGGAGAGCAAAGGCGTGCTGACCCACAGAAACTGTGAAGGTACAAAGAATTGTGCATGCAAAAAGGTGCTGGCTTAATCCCGGCAAGCGGAGAGGGAGGGCCGGACCGAGTTCGCTGCTGGCTTACTCCCTGCACGTGGAGAGGGAGGACAGCTAATGCGCGGCTGGCTTTCTTGTTCTGGAGGAAAACAGAATCACCCTATTGCTCTGATAGACGGCCCTAGTCAGGGAGAGGCCAGACTGTCAGGCAGTGGGCAGAGATCTCTCAGAGGTGTGTGAAGCCAGCAGCCATTACTGCAGGATTTGGGGAGGAGCTGACAGGAAAACAAAGCTTGTCTGCACCAACCCGAGACTCCGCCCCATCCAAGCTGAGCACAGAAGCTCTCCCAGAGGCTGGCTTTCTCTAAGGAGGGACTGGCCAGAATCCAAAGATTGTCTGCACCTTTACCAAAGAGGTGTGTGCACCTACAACCAATCTTGCAAGACTCACCACGAACAGAACTTTTCTAAGGTGAGACTTACAAGGAACCAAAGATTGTCTGCGCCACACCGAGACTCCACCCCATCCAAGCAGAGTACAGAAGACTTCCTAGCTGAGACACTGCTGATCCTCACAGCCAATTGGCTTGGAGATCAACGCTTCCCAGCGATACCAACAACATGCAAGGCTTAACAACAAGACTGCACACACAGCCCACAAAGGGCTACACCAAGACTGTCCATCACAGGTGACTGGAAAGGCTGTGCTACTGGGCTCTAACAGAACACCTAGCACACAAAACTATTCCATCAAATCAGGGAAGCAACTAAAACGCAGACAAGAGGCAGGACACAAAGGAAGGAGATGGAGGAAAAGAAAAGAATGGACATTGAGTTCAAAACTACAGTTATAAGGTTTTTCAAGAATATCCTAAAAAAAAAAAGGTCGATAAAATAAATGAGACCTATGAAGATATGAAAAGGGATCAACTAGAAATAAAGAAAACATTGTCTGAAATAAAAAATATTACACAGGGTCCTAAAAACAGACTGGAAGATCTCAAGAATCAAGACAAAGATTTAGAACACAAAGAGCCAGAGGACACTCCTCTGCAGAAGCAAGAAGATAAGAGAATCGAGAAAGTTGAAGATAGTCTAAGAAACCTCTGGGATAATTTCAAGCGAACCAATATCAGAATTATGGGGATCCCAGAAGAAGAGAGAGAGCAAGATACCGAAAACATACTGAAAGAAATAATGACAGAAAACTTCCCCCACCTGGTGAAAGAATTAGACTTACAAGTCCAGGAAGCACACAGAACCCCAAACAAAAGGAATCCAAAGAGGACCACACCAAGACACATCATAATTAAAATCCCAAGAGCAAAACACAAAGAGAGAATATTAAAAGCAGCAAGAGAAAAGCAGATAGCTACCTATAAAGGAGCACCTATACTATTGTCAGCTGATTTCTCAACAGAAACCATGCAGGCCAGATGGGAATGGCAAGAAATATTCAAGGTGATGAATAACAAGAACCTACAGCCAAAAATACTCTACCCAGCAAAGCTATCACTCAGAATCGAAGGCCAGATAAAGAGCTTCACAAATTAAAAAAAGCTAAAGGAGTTCATCACCACCAAAACAGAATTATATGAATTGCTGAAGGGGGTTCTTTAGGAAGAGGAAGAAGATAAAGATAAAAATTATGAACAATAAATACATAACTATCAACAACTGAAACTAAAAGCCAAGGGAATTAAAAAATCTGATGAACAATATTAACTGGTGAATATAATAGTATCAGAGGTATGGAAGGGGAGTGAACTGACGATTCTCGGGGAAAAGAAGAGTGGGGTTGTGGGAAGAGACTGAACATAAACTGTGCACCTATGGATGAGGACAATGGGGGGGTGGGGAAAGGGCAGAGGGTGGGGTGGGAACCTGATGGAGGGGAGCAATGGAGGGGAAAAAAAAGAGGAACATTTGTAATAATCTGAACAATAAAGATTTATTTTTTTAAAAAAATGACCACCATGACCCCTTCTTTGCAACACAGCTTGTTCTCTGCCCTGAGTCTGTGCTAGCCCCGAGCAGTGGCCTGCAGCTGCTGGAATGGCCGCCCTTGTACTAGTGACTAGTCCAACCCAGGGAATGGTGCTGCTCTCAGGAGAATGCGCCCAAGCGAGCCAGCTAGATGAGGAAAGATACCCGGTTTCTCTGAAAATAAGACAGTGTCTTATATTAATTTTTGCTCCCAAAGATGCACTAGGTCTGATTTTTCAGGGGATGTCTTATTTTTCCATGAAGAAGAATACGGTACACATTTATTGTTAAATGAAAATAAAGGAAATTTATTACCTGTATATGGTACGGTAGTACGATAGTTGTCAACACAAATCAGACAAACTGAATCCTACAGTATCAAGAATTTACTCATTTATTCAATGACAATCATGTCATCATCTTCTGGAACATCATCATAACAATCCAATTCCTGAATATCCTGGTGAATTTCTTGTGACTCCATTTCTTTCAGAATCAGTGGACCAAATCTCTCATGTTTAGCAATAGCACTGTCTTTAAATGAGTACTTCTTGTCAAGGTAACCTGCTCACAGTGCATTTGCAATGCAACTGTCAGTGATTTTCTCCCATGAATTCTTCACCCAAGTCACAACTTCTTGCAGTTTAGGTTTCACAAAGTTTCCACGCTGATTTCTCTCCATTCTATTTTCAACATAGTCATTAATTTCCATGTGCAAATTGTCTTTGAATGGCTTGTTTATTGCAATATCAAGAGTCTGGAGATAGGCCGTCATTGCTGCGGGAATCATTATCTGATCTATTTTGCTTTCGTGAAGAAATGTCTTCATGTCTTTAGCGCGGTGAGTGCTGGCTGCATCCCAGACTAGCAGACCTCTTTGGCTCTCTCGCATACCAATCGGCAGCATTAAATCGACCCACTTCCTTATAACTGCTTGTGTGGCGTAGGCTTTTTCAGTTTCAAGAATAAAAACACCCAAAACACGTTCAATCTTTTCCTTCTTGCCCTTAGAAATGATTAAAGGTGGGATTTTAGTGCCATCCAGACGAATTGACAAAAGAAAGGAAACACTTTCGTAAGCAGTGGAGGGAATGCACACTAAGGAGGCACCCCGCTGTTCAATTGTTGTTTAAGATGATTGGCCCATAAACACTGCAGTTTTATCCATAGCAATCATGTTGGAAAGATTGTATTTAGAGAAGTCAGCATCATCAATAAAGGACTTGAATGCAAGTGCTCGCTTAATAACTTGAGTATTTTCCAACCTAAACAATGTTGTACCAATAGATCTTCTTAAAGACAGTTCACTTCGCTGAAGGAAATTATCCAGCCAGTGTTGTGATGCTTTGAAGTCTTCGGGGGCTATGTCAAACTGTGGTGCCATTGCAAGGGCAAATTCTTGAATCTGAGCCCTATTCACAACCAAAGCTTTTGCTCTCCTGTCAACAACCCATTCACAGATCAGGTCTTCCAGCTTGGAAAATAATGGTTGCTGACCTGATCCACTCTTGCGCTTTTTAGCATTTCCCTTGTCCACTTGTTCAATGAGGTTACCATACTCTGCTCTACATTTTTGGACCAATCAAATACTCAACATCTTCTCTTTGCAGAAAGCAGTAAAATTTTGGCCCCAAGAGTCCTCCACGATTCCTTTCTTGTACTCCACGGAGTAGCTTTTTCTTTTTGTGCTCATTTCTAGGAATTGGGGTATCAAGGTGGGGGAAGGGGGATCACTTAAAATGACACAGGGGGGATCAGAGGGGGGAATCAAAATGGCACAGGAGAATCAGAGCGGGGATTACCATTTTAGTAACCCCTTTTGATCCTCCTGTGTCATTTTGATTGCCCCCTCTGATCCCCCCTGTGTCATTTTAAGTGATCCCCCTCCCCCACCCCTGTGCCACTGAACACCTTCACCAGACATCTCCCCTACCCCTTTATCAGACATTTACCCCCTGGGGCCTGCCTGGGGACTGTCACTGGGCTTTCTGGGGCCTGGATTTGGGCTGGAGCAGGGTCTGCCACTGACTGAGAACCTTCAGTCATCATGAGGGTGGCCGCGAGCATCAGGTAGTGTCACCAGAGAAAGACTAGCACTCACCACCTTCGCCACATCCCGTCTGCTCTAATCCTCCTGTTCTTCTACAGTGTATCTGCAAAAGTCTCCTCCTCTCTCCCGCCCCTCGCTCACTGCTCACTCCGACCTCCGCTCCGCCTCCACACAGCAGTAATGTCAGGACTCCGAGTAAAGTCACTGGTTGCTAAACGCCAGTGGGGGCGGACCTAGCGACCAGTTTACGGTAAATTAATTTTCATTCTGAGACAGAGCCTGGGGGGGGGGCTTATTTTCTGGGGGGATGCCTTATATTTCACTCAGAAGGAAACCTGTAAGTAGGTCTTATTTTCGGAGGATGTTTTATTTTCGGGGAAACACGGTAGCACCAACGCCCCAGCCCCCCACCAACAGCCTGCAAGCCAGATCTGAGTGAGACCCTCCTGACTTGGCACCCAGCAGCTGGCCCCGGCTGCAGAGCCTGAGCCCAGTGGGCCCTGGGAGCTCAGCATGGTAGTGCACAGGCCTGGTTTGACGAACAGGAGTGAGCAGCAATGAAGGCTTAGTGTTTAAACCCCAAGTGCTCGGGGGCTTGTTGATCTTGGTATATTTCCAGGGCCGACCTCAGGGGACAGCATCTCCATCCAGCACACAGGGTAAGCCCTTGAAGTCTTCAGAGGGTTAGGATCAGCCTGGTCTTTTTCTCCAGCGCCTTAGGGTACAGATCTTAGATCTGTTTTTTTGTTTGTTTTTAATAAATACATTTTTATTGATTTCAGAGAGAAGGGAGAGAGAGAAACATCAATTATAATAGAGAATCACTGATTGGCTGCCTCCTGCATGCTCCCACTGGGGATCAAGCCTGGACCTTACGTATGTGCCCTGACCAGGAACTGAACAGTGACCTCCTGGTTCATAGGTCGATGCTCAACCACTGAGCCATGCTGGCCAGGCCCCAGATCTGTTTTTAAGGACAGAATTAGAAAGTCTACCCACATTTTTTGCTTTGGATCCTTTGCACTAACCCAGCAACTGATTCTGCTGTCTGTGTGGCATGGTGCAGTGACTGGCTCTTCTATGGCCTCCAGCAAGTCACTTAACCTCTGTTTTAATTTTCTTGTCTGTAAAATGGGTGTTATACTTATACCTCCAGGAGTTTTGAAAATTTATTCATTCATTCATTTGCTCATTCATTCATTCATTCCATGAAAATGTACTGAGGGCTTCCTATACACCAGACATTGCTCTGGACACTGGGGCATACCCATGAGCAGAGGAGGAACAGTTCTGTCCCGTAAGTTTACATTCTCTCACAGGGAAACAGTGAAGAATGAATAGAATAAAGAAGAAATTATGTAGTGTGACTAAAGGTAAGTACAATTTCCTAAAATAGATGGGGCTAAGGAAGATCAGGACGATGAAGAGGGGGTTAGCAGTATGGATCCTGGTTATAATTTTTTTTTTAAATCTTTATTGTTGAGAGTATTACAGATGTCCTCTCCTTTCCCCATCCACCGCTCCATTTTCCCTCTCCATCCAGATCTTGCCCTGCCCCGGGCTTCACCACCCTATTGTTTGTGTCCATGGGTAATGCATATAAATTCTTTGGTTAATCTCCCCTCACCTCCTTCCCTCTGAGACCCATCAATTTGTTCCATGTTTCCATGCCTCTGGCTCTATTTTATTCATCAGTTTATTTTGACCTTTAGATTCCTTGTTCACTTATTTTGATTTTTAGATTCAATTGTTGATAGTTATACATTTATTGCTGTTTCATTATTCATATTTTTTTTCTCTTCTTCTTCAATCAGACCTTTCACATTTCAAGATTGGGTGGTGACGGACTGTTGAGTGAGACTGTCACTGACTGGTCAGCCGCAGGCAGCTCACCAGTGGCTGCAGATGCCCAAGCCCAGTGGAACTCAGCTTAGATTGCTCTTTCTTGTTTCAAATCTCTTTATCTGACCTCAATTCTGAATGAGAACTTTCCTGGGTAGAATAATCTTGGTTGCAGATCCTTGCTTTTTATCACTTTAAATATTTCTTGCCATTCTTTCTGGCCTGCAAAGTTTCTGTTGAGAAATCAGCCAACAGTCGTATGGATATTTCTTTGTAGGTAACTAACTGCTTTTCTCTTGTTGCTTTGAAGATCCTCTCTTTGTCTTTTGCCCTTGGCATTTTAATTATGATGTGTCTTGGTGTGGGCCTCTTTGGGTTCCTGTTGTTTGGGACTTTCTGCGTTTCCTGGACTTGTTTTTCTATTTCTTTCACCAGGTAGGGGAAGTTTTCTGCCGGAACCTGCCAGCAATGAACAGTACCTTAATGAGGGGATGAGGATAAGAAAAAGACAGACAAGAACACATGGGGTCTGGAGGGCTCAGACCCGAGGTCTGCCGCCCCGAATTTTATTTTTCCAACCTTTTAATAGAATTCTGAAGGAGGAAATATTTATTTCAGGCAATCGTGCAGGTGGCCGTTTCTGCTAACATGATGAGTTCCTGTACAGATAAGTTCCTTCAGCACCTGACCTTTTACAACCATCTTACCTCTTAACTCTCAGCTCCTTCTGTGTCAGTAGGCTCCTATTAATTGTTTTACCCTAAAGCAAAGACATCTGCAGTTAGCAGGATTCCTAGGGGTAGTAGTAATTTTCCATTTAGGTTATTAGAAAGAGGGGCACATGGAGAGCTGTGTCCTACACCCATGCCTGCATTCAGGCATATAGGACCCCTGCATTCAGGGCAGCTCCCTACAGTTTTCTATCATTATTTTTTTCTCACATAGTTTTTTAATTCCTTACTCCCTCTCTTCTCCTTCCAGTAACCCATGATGCAAATGTTGGTATGCTTAAAGTTGCCCCAGAGTCTCCTTACACTATTTTGGATTCTTTTTTTCTTTTTGTTCTTCTGATTGGATGTTTTTTTTGCTTCCTCATATTCCAAATTACTAATTTTATTATCTGCATCCTGTAATCTACTATTGATTCCCCATAAATTATTCTTCATTTCAGTTAGTGTATCCTTCATTTCTGACTTGTTCTTTTTTATGTTGTTGATGTTTTCACTAATTTCCTTGAAATTCTCATAAGTTCCTTGGGCCTTCTTATAACCATTGGTTAGAAGTCTTTATCTAGTAGTTTGCTTGTTTCCATTTCATTTAGTTCTTTTTCTGGGCATTTCTTCTGTTCTTTCATTTGTGACATGTTTCTTTGTCTCCACATTTTGGCTGTGCTGGAAACCAATTCCAGCATGTCATAATTACAAGAGTTTCATTGAAAGATTGATGGAACTTGGGGACTCAACAAGGGCTGAGTCACAAATGTTATCACCTGTTGTAATGGCTAAAGGAATTTCCCCAAACCCGAAAAGGATGATTGCTTGCTGCCAGACAGCTCAGGACATCTTAATCTACATATTGTTACCTCCTACTGGCCAAACACCTGAATAGCCAAAGGCAATTCCCGATTCTGACAATGGACTGTGTATATGAAACCCTTCCCTTTAATGTGTATATCTACCTTGTCTTAGGACAAATTGTGTTAATAAAAAACAAGGGATCCTAGAATCCAAGATGGCTGCTCGGGTAGGCAACTAGCCGCAGCCGCACACAACAATTTCAATAAAATACAACTAAAATATAAAATGGACATTACCCAGAACTACAGGAAAGTCGACTGACTGGAAATCCTACAACAAGAAGCAAGGAGAAAACCAGAAGGAAGCGCGGAGGAGCTGTAAAAGCCTAAGGTACGGAGACACGCGGCGCGCGGAGAGGACGGAGCTGGAGAGGAGGGAGGCCGAGTGCCTGGCTGGAGTTCCCCAGCGGGAAGCAGAGAAAAGCTCCGATTGTGCTGGGCCCAGCTCCAACTGCTCTGAACCCCAATTCTAGGCCAGACCCTGGGGACCCAGGCTCACCCATAGGGAGCTGGGCTGTAAGGTGGAACCCCAGGGAACGGCGAGAGGAGGTCCCGGAGGCGCGCACAGTGCGCACAGAGAAGGGCCAGCCGGCTGTGCCGCGGGATTGCCCTGACAGGAAGGAGACAGGGGCTCCAGACTGCTCTGAACGTCACCTCCAACTCCACTTCCAACTGTACTGAACCCCAATACCGGACTCATTGGGGGAGAGCATAGACAGTTTGGCAGCAGGCGAAAATCGAGGGCACCTTTTTCTCAGAGGCACTTGCAACAAGTACTGAAGGACCCTGAGTCTCAGGAGTCGCATAGGGCGGGGCTGACGGAAGCCAAGGCTGTAGGCTCCACCCTGAAACCCCGCCCATCAGGAAAGCTGCCTGCGAAAATGCCTAAACCAAATAGATCACAAACGAAAGAAATGGAGGACAGAAAGCAACTGGATATAGAGTTCAAAACCACACCTATAAGGTTTTTCAAGAGTCTCCTAGAAAAGGCCGATAAATAAATGAGACCTATGAGGATATGAAAAGGGATCAACAAGAAATGATAAGGGATCAACAAGAAATAAAAAATACATTGTCTGAAATAAAAAATATTATACAGAGTCCTAAAAACAGAATAGAAGATCGCAAGAATCAAGTCAAAGATTTGGAACATAAAGAGCCAGAAGACACTCCTCTGCAGAAGCTAGAAGGCAAGAGAATCCAGAAAATTGAAGATGATGTAAGAAACCTCTGGGACAACTTCAAACGATCCAACATCAGAATTATGGGGGTCCCAGAAGATGAAAGAGAGCAAGATATCGAAAACATACTGAAAGAAATAGTGACAGAAAACTTCCCCCACCTGGGGAAAGAATTGGACTTACAAGTCCAGGAAGCACACAGAACTCCAAATAAGAGGAATCCAAAGAGGACCACACCAAGACAAATCATAATTAAGATTCCAAGAGCAAAAGACAAAGAGAGAATATTAAAAGCAGCAAGAGCTAAGCAGGTAGTTACCTATAAAGGAGCTCCTATACGATTGTCAGCTGATTTCTCAACAGAAACCATGCAGGCCAGATGGGAATGGCAAGAAATATTCAAGGTGATAAATAGTAAGAACCTACAGCCAAAGATAATCTATCCAGCAAAGCTATCACTCAGATTCGAAGGTCAGATAAAGAGTTTCACTAATAAAAAAAGCTAAAGGAGTTCATCACCACCAAACCAGAATTATATGAATTGCTGAAGGGGGTTCTTTCAGAAGAGAAAGTAAATAAAGATAAAAATTATGAACAACAAATACCTAACTATCAACAGGTGAATCTAAAAACCAAGGAAACTAAAAAAAAAATCTGAGGAACAATATTAACTGTTGAATATAATAGAATCAGAGGTATGGAAGGGGAGTGAACTGATGATTCTTGGGGAAAAGGGGAGAGGGAGATGTGGGAAGAGACTGAACATAAATTGTGCACCTATGGATGAGGACAAAGGGGGGTGGGGAAAGAACAGAGGGTGGAGTGAGAAGGGGGGGGGAAAGTAACATTTGTAATAATATGAACAATAAAAATTTATTAAAAAACAAAAAAACAACAACAACAACAAAAAAAAAAACAAGGGATCCTGAGACAAGGAGAACTTAGTTCCTTTAGCTAAGTCTTTCTCTGACTCCCCAATATGCCTTTAAAAATTATGTTTCGTCTCTGGACTCTCGATTAATTTATGCACAGCCCCTTCTCCAGATGGCTGAACCCTTCTAGGTGCGGATCAAGAACCACCAGTGTTATGGCTGCCTCCCTGTGTTTATTTCTATGTATAAGGTAGAGCTGCTATGTCTCCTGGAATTGGTAGAGTGGCCTTGTGTAGGTGTCCTGTATGGCCCAGCAGCTCAGCCTCTCCAGTAACCTGAGCAGGGCACTCTAGATGAGCCCCTGGGTGGACTGTGTGCACTGTCCTGTTGTAGTTGAGCCTTTATTGCTCTTGGCATCACTGGGAAGAATTGACCTCCAGGCCAATTGGCTGTGAGGGCCACCTGTGACTACAGTGGAAGAGCTGCAGGAGATACCCCTAAGGAGCAAGACTTGGTTTAGTGGGGCTTTGGTGCTCACTGAGTCTTCCCCTTGAGTGTGTCACCTGTGGATGTGTAAAGTTGTAATCTGGCGTGGTCTGAAGCTGTCCACCAGCTACACTGGCTCTGGGACCTCTCGGGAGGTGTAAAGTCAACCATTGCCTGTGTCCTACCACCAGGCCACAGAAAGCATGCCAGCTGTTTAGTTGTGGCCACTGTTGATTCCCTATAATTATTCTTCATTTTGGTTAGTGTACCCTTTATTTAAGACTGTTTTTTGTTGTTGTTGTTGTTTGTTTTGTTTTTTATGGTCTCCATGCCCTTTATGCTATTGAAATTCTCACTAAGTTCATGGAGGATCCTTATAACCAATGTTTTGAACTCTGCATCTAGTAGATTGCTCATCTCCATTTTATTTATTCCTTTTCCTGGGGTTTTGTTCTGTTATTTCATGTGGGACATGTTTCTTTGTCTCCTCATTTTGGCCACCTCCCTGTGTTTGTTTCTATGTGTTGGGTCAAGCTTCTACATCTCTTGGGCTTGTTAGAGTGGCCTTATGCAGTAGGTGTTCTGTCAGATCCAGTGGCATAGTCTCCTTGATCACCTAAGCTGGGCACTCCAGGTGTGCCCTCTCCACCTAGGTAGGTTGTGTACACTCTCCTAAGGTAGTTGAGCTTTTCTTGCTGTTGGCACATCAATGGGAGGGATTTACCCCCGGTCTATTGCCTGAAAGGACTGACTGAGACCAACCACTCTGGAGAATCAGTTGTGCAAAAGCCCACCCCATGGAGCAGGACTTACTTCAGCTGGGTTCCGGTGACTGCTGAGTTAGCCTCTTGATCGTGTCCCTTGTGGAGGTGGTTGAGTGGTGCTTTGACATGTTCTGAAACTGTTCACTGGGTGTGCTGGCTTTGGGGCCTCCCAGGAGGGACAAAGCAAGGTTAGCCACTGCTTGTCTTCTGTTAGGGACCACCAGGTATGAGTTACAAAGCAATCTGCAGATGTATGCTACTTGTACTGGGCCTGGAGGTGCCCAAGAGAGGCCAAGCTGTGAACCAAGGCCATCTGCTGCCAGTAACCCAAACACCTGACTCTTAATTGAGTTCTCATGTTACTTCCTCATAACCTTACTTACTCAATCAGTGAAATGGTAATAAGAATGCCTATCTTGTCAACTGTAATCTAGGATGACAGTGAATATAAAGGGAGGCCATAATTTGAAATGTTCTTTAAAAGATTGAGCTACTTTATGGAATTATGGAAGGCATTTTTGATATTGTGTGTTGATGGTTACCAGAGCCATCTGGGATCTACCAATCTTGAGTTAGAGTGACATCTATCTAATAAAAGAGAAACATGCAAATTGGCTGCACCTCTGCCCACCAGCCACACCCACCAGCCAATCAGGAGTGAGTATGCAAATTAACACAACAAAGATGTCGGTTAATTTGCCTGCACTTAGACCCTGAGTGGCAGGGGTCCCAGAACACCCCCCAGCCACTCTGGGACTGTGAGTGCAGCCATCAAGCAGTTTCAAGTCCACGCCCCCAGCCCGGAGCCCACTACACAGGGCTGGCTGCTGGCCTCTGGAGTGTGTGGAGACCCTGGTGGCCACTGCCGTGCACAGCCCAGGGGGTCCCTGAATGCCCCCCAGCCAAGCACCCACGACGGGGGGCTGGCTGCTGGTCTCTGGGGTGTGCAGAGGCCTCGCATATCCCCTAGTCCAGTGGATACAATGCAGAAGCCACATGAGCTGCAGAGGAAACACCATTAAAAAAAAATTATATATATATATTTTTTTTTTAATTGATTTTTTTATAGAGAAGAGGGGAGAAGGATAGACAGTTGGAAATATCAATGAGAGAGAAACATTGATTAGCTGCCTCCTGCACACTCCCCACTGGGGATTTGCCTCCAACCAAGGTACATGCCCTTAACAGGAATCAAACCTAGGACCCTTCAGTCTGCAGGCGTACGGTCTATCCACTGAGCCAAACCAGTTCAAGAGTAAATACCTTTTATGACCACTCATTGGATAAGCTCCTGTATGCCGCCACTTGCAGTGTTCTTGGAAACTTGGGTTATAAAAATCCAAGAAGGTGATCTAGGGTTTTTCCACCTCACTCCTGGAGGAAAAAACAAAGGTACGCTGCTGGAGGGGCTAAGAAATGTCATATCCTGCCCTAACCAGTTTGGCTTAGGGATTAGAGCCTCGGCCTGCTGACCACAGGGTCTGGGTTCGATTCTGATCAAGGACATGTACCTAGGTTGCAGGCTCCTTCCTGGCCGGGTTTATGCTGGAAGCAACCAATCAAAGAATTTCCTCTCACATTGATGCTTCTCTCTGTCTTTCTACGCTCTCTAAAAATCAATGGAAACATATCCTCAGGTGAAGAAAGGAAGAAAGAAAGAAAGAAAGGAAGGAAGGAAGGAAGGAAGGAAGGAAGGAAGGAAGGAAGGAAGGAAGGAAGGAAGGAAGGAAGGAAGAAATGTCATAGCCTATGAAAGACACATCTTGAAAATGCCTAAAGAAAGTTGTCATTTTTTCATGATGAAGGGATTGGAGTCCATGTTGATGAAAACACGTTGGTGGCTTTTGCAGTAGGGTGATGGGGCTGGTGCCTTCCCTTGATCAGCCCAGTCACCTCCTGCAGAGGGCGGCCAGATTGCAACTGAGGCCCGCTCCTCATGAGGGAGCCATCAGTAGCATATCTGAGGGTTCCCAGTCTGTGAGAGGGGGCAGGCTGGGCTGAGGGAACCCCCACTGTGCATGAATTTTTGTGCAGCAGGTCACTAGCTTGAATAATAAATGGGGCTTATTAACTAAAATAACATCAACAAACAAGGACAGGGGAAGGTGGGGATCAGAAAGGCATTTCACAGAGAGGACTGTCATTCCTGGAATCCAGGCTGAGCAGAGGCAGGCTCTTGGGGTAACGGTAAGTTAAGAATCTCAGAGTGGCTCACACATGAAATGGGAATCAGTAATGTTGTTTCTGAAAGCAATGAAGTTATTGTGATACACAATAGAAGCATGGTTTGTCTAAACCATGAGATCAGCATAGTTGACCTATTGGATCTGAGAATGGTGTCCAGGAAGAAGGATTGATTTATTAAGGTGGGGGTGGAGAATAGGGGCTGTAGGTAAAATCCCTTCCATCCTCCACATTTTGGAGGTAAAAATACTGAGGCCCAGTGATGCTGAGTGAGTTTTGCAATAATCAGCAATTACCTGCTGTAGCCCTGATGGGCTCAAAGTCTTGGAATGACAATTCCAAAGTCTGTCCTTGCATGCAGATGGCAAAAGGAATGCTACTGGGACCACAGTGCCATTATAACACCCGCCCCCCGCCCAACTAATAATAGTTCTCTATTACCATCGAATCCCCAGACCCTGTTCAATTTCCCCCAAACACTTCAAAAACATATCTTTATGGCTGGTTTGTTCAAATCAAGAAATATATTTCTCTTGCAAAACCCACATTTTATTAGGTTGATAAGGCTCTGAAGTTTGTTTGAACTTGTGATGGTTTCCCTTCCTTTTTTATGCTGTTTACTAGATGAGAAAAGAAAACCTGGGTTCCCTGTTCTGTAGAGTGCACCTCATTGCACACTGAGTGTGTCTGGGTGGGGATGCTGAGTATGCTCCAGGCTCTGCCTCTCCTGGGAGCTCTAGCGCGCTAATTCCGCTCAGTGTTGGTGGCAGCACTCCCTTCCAGTGGTGCCCGGACTTCCTCTGTGGGTGTGGGACCAGCCAGCCTCACCCCTGTGGGTCTCACTGCCCCCACCTGACTAACCCAGCAGTAACATCTGCCTCAAAAACCAAACCTTCAGTGTGTGTTGCTTGCTGGATGTCCCTTAGCCTTTTAATAGAGAGATTTTCAAAAGCACAAGACTGCACTCAGGAATGCATACTTAGGTGCTGGCCTGAGCGGGGAGCTGTGGCCTGGACGGGGGCTGTGGCCTGAGCGGGAGCTGTGGCCTGGGACAGGGGTGTGTGGCCTGGGACCGGGGTGTGTGGCCTGAGCGGGGGTTGTGGCCTGGGGCCAGGGGCTGTGGCCTGAGCAGGGGCTGTGGCCTGAGCCGGAGCTGTGGCCTGGGGCCAGGAGCTGTGGCCTGAGAGGGGGCTGTTGCCTGAGTGGGAGCTGTGGCCTGAGCGGGAGCTGTGGCCTGAGCGGGGGCTGTGGCCTGAGTGGGGGCTGTGGCCTGAGCTGGGGCTGTGGCCTGAGTGGGGGCTGTGGCCTGGGGCCGGGAGTTGTGGCCTGAACTGGAGCTGTGGCCTGAGTGGGGGCTGTGGCCTGAGCGGGAGCTGTGGCCTGAGTGGGGGCTGTGGCCTGAGCTGGGGCTGTGGCCTGAGTGGGGGCTGTGGCCTGGGGCCGGGAGTTGTGGCCTGAACTGGAGCTGTGGCCTGAGTGGGGGCTGTGGCCTGAGCGGGGGCTGTGGCCTGAGCTGGGGCTGTGGCCTGAGCGGGAGCTGTGGCCTGAGTGGGGGCTGTGGCCTGAGTGGGAGCTGTGGCCTGAGCTGGGGCTGTGGCCTGAGTGGGGGCTGTGGCCTGAGCTGGGGCTGTGGCCTGGGGCCGGGAGTTGTGGCCTGAACTGGAGCTGTGGCCTGAGTGGGGGCTGTGGCCTGAGTGGGGGCTGTGGCCTGAGCTGGGGCTGTGGCCTGAGTGGGGGCTGTGGCCTGAGCGGGGGCTGTGGCCTGAGCGGGGGCTGTGGCCTGAGCTGGGGCTGTGGCCTGAGTGGGGGCTGTGGCCTGAGCGGGGGCTGTGGCCTGGGGCCGGGAGTTCTGGGGCGGTAAACTCCCTCTCCTGCCTTGGGAACTCAGCTTCTGAGCTTCGCAGCCCACCTGCAGGGGTTCGGCACCTCCCTGGGGAGCAATTCATTTGCGATAGATCCTCCCTTTCTCTAATTGATGGACAGACAAAAACTCCACCTGCAGCCAGACATTCCTGAGCACTGAACCACCAATTAGCACCTGCCAAATTACCCTAAGCCCCGATTCTTAAGTTCCTAGGTCCTTAATCATAGGCCTTACATAAAACCACCAATCAGCATGTGCTGACTGCCCTAAGCCCTGTCCCCTATCCTCCCCTTAAAAGTGCATGAACTCCAGCCCTCTCTCTCTTTCGCTCTCTCTCTGGAAGCAGCCGGCAGTGGTACTCTTCTCTTCAATAAGGCCTGTGTCCTGGCATCCTGGTCTCTGGTCCCCTCTCTATTTCATCTTTTAGTTTGAATCTGAAAGCAGAGATTTATTTCAAGGAGCAAGGGCACCTACGGCAGCTTTCACTCTCTCACCTTGGATTCCCTTGAACACGGTCTTTTCCCCTGTCAGCTGCGCCTCCCGCACTTCCAATTTCCGTGAGCAGCAGGTCTGGGCAGAGCTCGTTTTCCGTCCTCGCTGGCTGACCAGGCCCTGCTCCTGAGCCCAGAGAGCTCTACTCTGGGACAGGTTCCTAAGCGGGCTCTGCAGGCAGGAAACGTCGGAGGAAGAGGAGGAGGGCCCTGCGAGGAGAGGGGACACCCTTGGGGGAGGGCGTCCAGGGCCCGATGTGCTGACTCTTGATCTGGGGGCTGGTGATGTGGGTGTCATTGTGTATGAAAAGTCATCAGATGGTACACACGTATGATTGGCTGTCTTTTTTGCAGGCTTGGTTATACCTCATTGAACATTTTACATAGCAAGACAAGTAGAATAAGAGTGAAAGTCTCAAAAACACCCAAATGAGAGAGAATTAAAGCCCCGGGAAACAAATCTCCAGGACAGAATTTTATTTTATTTTATTTTTCTCAGGACAGAATTTTATATATGTGTGTAGTAACGAAAAAAAACCACTGAAACCTGTAAAGAATTTTTGTGAGTATATTTGAGCCAAACTGTCAACATATGCTGGGAAGCAGAAGCTCAACGAATTGAGATAATGCTCCGAAGAATGGCGGGTTACATTTCTATTTATACATTGCAATCAAAGGAGGGACATAGGTGGATTACATGAAATTCATTGGTGATGGCTTAAGGAGGTGGGATAAAGCAAACAAGTAGGAAACCCCTGGGATTGGATAAAAAGTAAAATGACATAGGGTACTTAGGTGAGTGCAGGAATAATTGACATGATAATGAAGGAATTTGAGGAATCTGTCTTTGCTCCCACCACATTCGGTTGTGCCCCAGGGGCTCCAGAAAAAGGGAAGTTACAAGTTACCCAGACATCTCACAGATATGTTATCTTAGAGGCAGGAAGGCAGATGGACTCAGTAAAGAAGATCTAAGTTGATCTTTGTCGGGGAAAATATCGGTCTAGGACATGACTACCCACTATTACCTGTTTGTAGTTAGATATTTAATTTTCAAACCATCTTTTGTGGTGACTTTAGGTCTCTGAGTTTGCAAGACTGCCACGCAGGCCTCCCCTGAGCTTGTCAGGTTAGCATGTGGTTCCTTTCGTTCACATATGAAACGTGCATTGTTTTATTTTTTTATTTATTTTATTTATTTTATTTTATTTTTTTTTAAATATATATTTTATTGATTTTGTATAGAGAGAAAGGGAGAGAGATAGAGAGTTAAAAACATCGATGAGAGAGAGTCATCGATCAGCTGCCTCTTGCACACCCCCAACTGGGGATATGCCCGCAACCAAGGTACATGCCCTTGACCGGAATCGAACCCGGGACCCTTCAGTCCCCAAGCCGACGCTCTATCCATTTGAGCCAAACCGGTTTCGGCTATTGTTTTATTTTTTTAAATGTGTCAAACCAAGTTAAACACAGGCTCTGTGACTTATGCATAGATGGTCCCTGGGGTTATGCCCTTCTGGGTAAGAAACTTAGACTTGCCTCTCACCCATAGACTGCTGTGGGTGACAGAACACGCATGCTCACTGTGCAGGACAGGGCATGGGGCATGGCTGAGCCTCTGCCCCCACGTGTGGGCTGTGAAGAGGCAGCAGCGCGCTGGCGTCCATGTAGGAAGAGCACATCCTGGGACGTCCTCTAGGAGTGGAGGATGGCCCCTGCCTGACAGCAAGAAACTCAAACCTGCGGGGAAAAGATGGTGACTGGCAGACGGAGCTGAGAGAGAGGAAGTGAGTGAGTGAGGGTATGAAAGGAGAGTGTGTGGATGTGCGTGGTGTGTGAGTGAGTGAGGGAAAGTTAAATCTCTCAGGAGCAGCAGGGATTGGCAGGCAGGCTCTCCTTGACAAGGTGAGACTACCACCGCTGCGGGCACTCCTGGACAGTGAGACTCCAGCATGGACAGAGTCCACGCCATCTTGAAGGGGAGTACGGCCTTTCCTAGGAACTCATCAACACCACCACCAAGATAGGCCTTGGAACTGCCCCGCGACCCAGCACCCACCCCAGCCTTTATCTTGCTACCCCAGTTGCAGACCCACGGACACTGGGATCTCCACCTCCAAAAATACACCTTTTCGCAGCTCAAGATACCCATGGAAACATACATGGTGTCAAAATAAGCCAGAGGAAAATAACTTGGGGGGATGGGGGTGGGGAAAGGAAAAAAAAAAGGATCCCAAGTCAAATTTATAGAAAATATCCCTTTATTAACTTTTGGTATAGAATATGTTTGTATATTTTCAGAAAACAACTCTGAGTCTATGTGGACTCCTGTAACAGAGAGGAATTGACAGGACTACTCCAGCAATGAAGACAGAAGAGAAATAGTCCAGAGATGGAAGACGCTGACAACGCCTTGCCATACTAGCAGTCAGCAGCTGTGTGTCACTTCAGGTTGCCCAGGACCAAACCAGAGAGGGTGAGACCTGCATTACCACCATTTGTTCATCATCCAGAACTGAAATATCATGGCTGACATGTACATATAAGAAACTGTTTGACATTGAAATTGGGACTCAAAAGAACTGTTGGCCCAGAAAGAAACTCACTACAGACTGATTCATTTGCCTCTCAGCATAACCATTAAGGCTTGTCTCAGTTTCAGTCCTTATAAGGGAATTCATTGTAGCACATAATTTCATGCATCTAGGGAAATAGTGAACAACATGAACTGATGAACACAAACAGACCCGGAGACAGGGAAGCATCGATCAGACTGTCAAACCTCAGAGGGAAGGTAGGGGAGGATGGGAGCAAAGGGGAGAGATCAAGCAAAGGACTTGTATGCATGCATATAAGCCTAACCAGTGGTCACGGACAACAGGGGGCTAGGCATACGTGGGGAGGGGTTTGGGATGGGAATGGGGGGATGAGGACAATTACGTGATACCATAATCAATAAAGAAATTAAAAAAAGAAAGAAACTTAAAACTTCAGCCCTCAACCACCAGAGACGGATTTCCACCAACAACCTGAGGAGTGCGAAAGCAGCACTTCCCCGGGGGAGCTCTGAGGAGCTGCAGCCTGCTGGCATTGTGATTGGCCCCGGCTAAGCTACTGGAAAAATAAACCTGTTACTTAAGTGGCTGTGTTTGTGGTGGTAGAGTTGCACAATAACAGATAACTAATGCAACAGCAAAGAAAAACACTGCTCAGCACCTGACCTGCAGTGAGTTGTCAACTGAATTTTGTTGAAGAATCCTAAGATCTCTCTTTCTCTCTCTCTTTCTCTCTCTCTCTCTCTCTCTCTCTCTCTCTCTCTCTCTCTCTCTCTCTCTCTCATACACACACACACACACACACACACACACACACGCCTCAGGAATTCCTCATGGATCATTTAGTGTGCAAGGGGAAACCTTTTAGATAATACTTCTTTAAAGATGAAATTAGTATATATTCACTGTAGAAATTTTGGAAAATACAGGCTAGCAAAAGGAATATAAAACCACCAATTTCTTAATACCCATAAGTAACTACAATTGACATACATACATGTGGCATTGATTTTGTGCATTTATAAAAATAATACTTGTTTATTTTCACAAAGTTTGGAAAACAGAGAAGTAAAATGGAGCCGTGTGAAGCCACGGGTCCGTGCTCACAGAGGTGGCCTGTCTGTGACGCTTGTCCTGTTCTGCTCGGGCTGCTGCACCCCCGCCACGGAAGCCCCCTCACGCTGCTGCACGTCCCAGGCCGCGTGGGTGAGGGCGTCCCGGCACGGGGCCACCTTCTCAACGTCCTCACATTGTCGGGCGGGGGTGTTGCCTGGCGTCTCTGCTCAGAAGGAACTAATCCTATTGTCTCAGGGCCCCACTCATTTTTTAAATTAAAAGCAGAATTTTACTCTGTTGTCACTTAGTAACATACCCCATTGCTCACATCATCCCATATTCCTCTCAGCTTTGGTATTGGCTGCACAGTATTCCTGCATAAAAGCGACGTAGGATTCGGTTGTTTAAACAATCCTGTGTGGTTGGATTAAAGACTTTTCAACTCTTTTCCATTATAGATGACATAGGCATGCTTGTAGTTTATGTTCTGTATATTTGTATAATTAATTTCTTCAGGATAGATAGAAAGCATTACCTTTTTTTTTTTTTTTTTTTTTTTTTTTTTTTTTTAATTTCAGAGAGGAAGGGAGAGGGAGAGAGAGAGAGAAACATCAATAATGGGAGAGAATCATTGATGGGCTGCCTCCTGCACGCCCCACCCTGGGGATTGAGCCTGCAACTTGGGCATGTGCCCTGACTGGGAATTAACTGTGACCTCCTAGTTCATAGGTTGACACTCAGCCACTGAGCCAGGCCAGCCCGGCTTGAAGACATTGCTGGAAGAATTTAGCAACTAGGAGCCCTGCCTTGGCTCTGAGCAGAGAAGAGCAAATGCCAATTGGAATTTAGATCTTGCCTTTCCCTGTGTCTCCAGAAGTCTCAGCTGAGCAGTCGTGTATCACGGAGCGGAGGGCTCGGTGGCTGTGTAGGAGAGCTTCCAGAAGCTGTTGGCATGATGCTTTGTGCCCAGGGGCCATGTGGGGGCAGTCCTCGCCCCTTTGGACAGACGCTGTGGAGGATGAGTGCTCTTTTACAAATGAGAGAAGATGATGGCAGGGTGTGTGAGGACTGTCACGGGTGTTCTGGGTCATAGGAAGAAGTGGGGCCAGGAGACACTGAGCGGCAAACCCCTGGCCAGTCCCAGGAGCTCAGTGGTGCCGGGTCTAAGGAGATGGTTTGGGGCCAAGGCAGCAGCCCGCTCCCATCCAGCTTTACCCCACATTCCCTTGGGAAAAGCAGGGATGGGGGAAGGAGACTAAGAAAGAGATTGCAGCAGGCCTTTGTTGATTTTGCCAGCCCAACCTTCATTGTCTGTCCCTCTGATAACAGCACCGGCCCTTATCAGAACAGACAACCCAGGCCCAACCGGCCCACAGGCAGGACAGAGGGCAGCAGGAGGCTGTGACCAGGCCTGGCAATGGAGGCTGCCAGGGCTGCTGCCTGATCTCAGAAATAAAAGGCTCTGTTTACGTTAAACACAGCAGAGGCTCATGGAAGCCTGGAGCTTTGATGGCGGTAATCCCCCCTCAGGAGTAAAGGCAAGCAGAGGGGAGAACTAAAGAAATAGTGAGTCTCGCCCTGGTCAGTGTGGCTCAGTGGGTTAGCCATAGTCCCTTCCACCAGAAGGTGTAGGTCCAATTTCGGTCGGGCACACACCCAGGCTGAGAGCTCAGTCTCTGGTAGGAGGCATGGAGGAGGCAGCTGATGGATGCTTTGCTCTCACATGGATGTTTCTCTCTCTCTCTTGCTCTCTTACACTCTCTCTAAAATTCTATTTTAAAATCTAAAGGAGGAAGAGGAGGAGGAGGAGGAGGAGGAGGAGGAGGAGGAGGAGGAGGAGGAGGAGGAGGAGGGAAGAGAAGAGGGCACTGAGAGGGGTGCCCTGAGCAGGTGGCCGCCTACTCTCACTGCCCTCCCCCACACACTGCCCTGCCTTCTTTGTTTTAAGCTGATTTGAACGGAATTTGTTTTTCACCGGTAGCAAATTGCAATACGATCCCTTCATATGTAATGGGGGCTCCCTGCACCTGCTGCAGAGCTCTGTGCGCTATGCTGTAGAATCGGGGTGCCCAGGTCCATGTGAGAGACCCAGGCCAGCAGAATGAGGAGAGAGGGAGGGAGGCGGGAGGAAATGTGTCCGCAGGGGGAGGTGGGAGCAGAGCAAGCAAGTGACAGGCAGGAAGACAGCTGTCCGCTGGGGCCCAGGAGGGAGGAGGAGGAGCCACCTCTGTGTGGCTGAGTTTCGGGCTCCTGCGCCCACTGCTGTGCCTCAGGAGGAGCTCATCAGCTCCGTTAGCCAACAAGCTTATGGGCTGGAGGCCAACACAGAGAACCCCTCACCAGGGCTGCCTCCTGAGGAGTCTGCTTCTCGGCCCTTCCTGGGCTCTCTGCCTCAGCTCCCAAGCACAGCTGCTTCTTGCCCCACCCCACGTATCGTCCTCCACTCCCCCCCAACTCCCCCGCAAGAGTCAGCTTTGGCTGCTAGGCTTCCTCAGGCCTGCAGACAGCGGTTGGGCCAGCAGGTTGGACTGTGGTCAGGGAGGTGGGCTGGAGGGATTGCACATGCTGCAGCAGTGTCAGAGCAGAAGATCCTAAGAAGCTTCCAATTGAATCCTCTTGGTTCGTGTCTCCCCTCCCAGGTTGGAAGAGCCTGCCTGAGCCTTCGGATTTCAGGGCCCTTGAACTGGGCTTCTCTTCTCGCACTCATTCTCATTCACACCGCCCACTATGGCTGCATCTGTCTAGCTCTCCCTTCAGTCCTCCAGAAGGTTTTTATGTTTTTAGGTGTTCCTATACTGGGTGCATATATGTTTACCAGGGTTGTAGCCCTTTAGCTTATGAAATGGCCTTCCTTGTCTCTTGTGATGGGCTTCACTTTGAAGTCTATTTTGTCAGATATGAGTATTGTTACCCCAGCTTTTTTCATTTTCATTTGCATGAGAATTTTTTCCCCATACCTTCACTTTCATTCTCTGTGAGTCCTTTGTTCTGAGGTGGATCTTTTGTATATATGGGCCATGTTTTCTTTCTTTTTTAAAAAAACATATATTTTATTGATTTTTTACAGAGAGGAAGAGAGAGGGATGAGAGTTAGAAACATCGATGAGAGAGAATCATGGATCAGCTGCCTCTTGCACACCCCCTACTGGGGATGTGCCTGCAACCAAGGTACATGCCCTTGACCGGAATTGAACCTGGGACCTTTCAGTCTGAAAACCAATGCTCTATCCATTGAGCCAAACCGGTTTCGGCTGGGCCATGTTTTCTTATCTATTCAGCTATCCTATGTCTCTTGATTGGAGCATTTAATCCATTTACATTTAAGGTTATTGCTGGAGGTTAAGCACAGTAGTTAGCATAATAAATGCTAGAAGTTCGTCAGAAGGCTAATGGACATCTTCAGCAGGGCTGAAGATCTGCATAGTATTACCTGCTGCCAAATAGGTTTGTTTACCAAATCTTACCTTTAATGAGTATGTCTGCTTTGATAAAGGGAGAAATGTGTTAATAGAAAGCCATAGGTCCAGAGATTTGGGGAGCTTAGTCACTAGAGTTAAGTTTTCATCTGGTCCCCCAATGCCTTCAATACATTTATATTTCTTGTCTAGTCTTTATTCATTTATGTGCAGCCCTTTTCCAGATTCCTGAATCTTTGCTGCGAAAAGAGTGCAGGAGTTATTATTGATAGGTCCTTATTTGTTTCCATTTTTATTCTTTATGCCTATATTCCTCTCTCTTTCTGCTTCTTTTTACAACAGTCCCTTTAGCATTTCTTGCATTTCAGGGTTGGTGGTAATAAACTCTTTTTGTCCACAAAGCTCCTAATTTCACCTTCAATTTTTTTAAATATATATTTTATTGATTTTTTTACAGAGAGGAAGAGAGAGGGATAGAGAGCTAGAAACATCGATGAGAGAGAAACATCAACCAGCTGCCTCTTGCACACCCCTTACTGGGGATGTGCCTGCAACCAAGGTACATGCCCTTGACCGGAATTGAACCTGGGACCTTTCAGTCCGCAGACCGACGCTCTATCCACTGAGCCAAACCGGTTTCGGCTCACCTTCAATTTTGAATGATAGCTTTGCTGAATAGAGTACTCTTGGATTCAGTCCCTTGCTTTTCATTACTTTGTATACTTCACGCCACTCCCTGTGGCTGAAGTGTTTCTGTTGAGAAATCAGCTGATACTCTAATGGGAGCTTCCTTGTAGGTAACTTTCTGTTTCCCTTGTAAGCCTTTTAAGATTCTTTCCGTCTTTAACACACATCTTTGCCATTTTAATGATTATGTGTGTTGGTGGGGGTTTATTTGGGTCCATCTTGATTGTGATTGTCTGTATTTCCTGGAATTGTAAGACATTTTTCTTTACCAGGTCAGGGAATGTTCTTCTCTTTTTCTCATTATTTCTTCAAACATGTTCTCTATTCCTAGTTCAGCTTCTCTTTCTAGTACTTCTCTTATGCAAATGTTGTTTTGTTTTATGTTGTCCCAAAGCTCCCTTGCATTCTCCTCCTGCTTTTTTAATTTTTTTTTTATTTTACAATTACTGCTCTGAGTGGCTGTTTTTTCCTACCTTGTCTTCTAACTTGCTGATTCGGTCCTCATATTCCAGTCTGCTGTTACAACCTTCAAGGTGTTCTTTATTGTAGCTATGTCATCCTTCATCTCCTCTTGTTCTCACTCATGCTAGTTCTCCTTCAGCTCCTTGTGATTCACAGTCAGATGTTTGAGCATCCTTACAACCATTACTTTGAATTCTTTATCTGACAAATTACTTGCCTGTGATTTAAAATCTGTAATAAGAAATGAGACTCTGTTGTGGGGTCGAAACCTGGGTTCAAAATAAGACCACCGGAGGCTGATGATTAATTAAAAAAAGGAGGCAAGGATTTATTGAAATAACTGGCCAGGACAGCTGTGAGAGCACCACACACAGGTGGTCTCACAGGACTGCACCATTTCAGGGGTAGGCAATTCCTTTTAAAAGTTTAAACTGCAAGAATTTTCCTTTTGTTCCTAAATCCTAAAGACTAAATTCTAAAGACTGGGGACAGCCTGCAGGGTTGGTTCCCAGTCACATCCTGCTGGACATTGGAATGTGCCCTATCTTGCGATAGTGATAACACTGAAGCAGAGCTCAGCCGGTTAGTCTCTAAAGGTTATCTACAGTTTCTGTCCCTGAAGCTACAGTCAGTGGGAATCAATCTCCTGTGGTTCTGGCCCCAGGCAAGGGAAAATTGCCTTAGCCTCCAGGTCTCCACCTGGAAGCTGAGGTAAGTACCCAGTGTTTTAATCAGATGCAAGAGCCAGACTTAGCAGGGTTAAAATTCAAACAGCAGTTTTTACCAAAGTATGGTTGCCACTATATTTCAGACTCCGCTGTTGAAACCACCTCTGGTGCGGAGAAATTCAAAGGTGGCAGGAAAGGGCAAGGCTATCTGCTCTCCTGCAATGAGATTACTTAAAGTTTTCTTTAAAAATTATAAAAGAATTCACAGGGAAATTCTGATCTTGGCCAAGTTGGGTGCTAGTTATTACTTCAGAAAGTGAAAAAGAAAGAAAAAATGTAAGACCTGTCTTTATCTTTTAAGCATGAAAAAATGTGTGGCCAGAATTGTTGCTGAAACTTCCCCCAGAGCAAGGAGGATTTGGGAGATCCAGTAAGGAAGCCCACTCTCCCAGTAAGCTGAGGAATGTGGTAATTCACATTTGAATGGCTATAAACTTCCTCCAAACTCCTGTGGCAATATTTTTTTGGAAGTTGGCTTAATTATATAAATAAAAAAGTAAAGTTTAAATTTGCCTCATAAAAAATCTAGAGGACAGAATGGAAGCTCTTAATTGATTATGTCTTGTATTTTTCTTAGAAATGTAAAGTGTTATTAATCTAGGACATGCAAAATATATTTGAATATATATTTTAAAAGTTCAAAGTGCAAATTAAATGGGCAGAAATTATATAGTTAAAATGTATTTTCTTTAATGATTAGGAATTCCAAAATAAGTTGCTTATTATTGGTCTAATTAAAAAAGAGGATTAAGCCGAAACCGGTTTGTCTCAGTGGATAGCGCGTCAGCCTGAGGACTGAAGGGTCCTGGGTGCGATTCAGGTCAAGGGCATGTACCGTGGTTGCGGGCACACCCCCAGTAGGGGGCGTGCAAGAGGCAGCTGATCGATGACTCTCATCAATGTTTCTAACTCTCTATCTCTCTCCCTTCCTCTCTGAAAAAATAAATTATATATATATATATAAAAAGAAAATAAATGCCAATATTTAAAAAAATAATAATAAAAATAAGAGAGGATTAATTCTGTGATCTCAACCAAAAGTTTTCTATGCAAAACACTAGTCTAAATCTAATTGATATCTTAAAATAATAATAAAAGGTATTATAATATTTAAATCATATATGGATATAGATACTTGTTTGATGGTTTTTTCCATGTTAAAATTTCAAGGCCTTAACAGAGATGATTCTTGGAACGCTCCAAGGGCCCAGAGTAATTCAAGAAATTTATTCTCTCTTCTTATAGGAAACTTTTTAAAACAGATCTAATATACTTGAAATTGCATGGAAAGCCTTATCAAGTAAAAATTAATAGATATATTTTAAATGTTATGAAGGTTTTGGCCTCTTAAGAAGGGCAAAATGAAGTAACTAAATATTTTTTCCAGTTTAAAACTGAATTGCCATGGCTTAGAGCAAAGAATATCCTTACATGGTATTATTCTACAATGTCATTATAACTTTTGATATTTCATAAACAGTATATACCAAACAAACTTAAAAATCTAACTTTTTGAATGTTTGGCAGCAATTTAAAAGCATATGAAAGGATTTAATCCCTTCCACTGTGTGGAAGGCCCCCTGGAAGGCACTTGAGCATTCTATATTGGCCCTTCTTGCTCTTTTTGCCAAAGAAGGACCAACTTCTCACAATCCAATTACTCACAGCTGTTGCCTGAGTTTTCAAATTATGCTGAGGTTGAAGCCTCGTGGTGGCTGGTACCATGGATCCGTCTCTTGCCCAATGGAGTAAGCTGGACCCTCCCTGGAGAAGAAACCTGGGTTCCCCAAGATATCAATGCTAAGGCTCCGCCATCAGGCGAGGGGATCCCAAGGCAGGTATTGGGCATGGAGGCCATAGGGGCATAAGCTACCAAGAAGACAGAACTGAACCTCACATCACCCTGCTTGGCCCCAGAGGATGGCTGGTTAGCCAATGACGGGTAAGATTCCTCAAGGGAGGGACAACCTAAGACAGGCACAGTCGCAGAGGGGCCATCAGGAGAGAACTTGGGTCAACAGAGGTGGGGCACAGATCCTTACCCTCCCCCCCAACATTGCAGAGGCTTGAACCTTCACCCCTTCTGAGGGAGGTCTCTTGCCCTATGGCTGCTTCATGCTTCCCATGCCCAGCTCGGATCGGGACCCAGGCAACAGAGACTTGGCCGACAACAGCTGCCCTATATCTAAATCTAGTTTAATACCAAGAATGTTTAGAGCCTTTGAATTAATATTTACTGGGTAATCCAAAAATTATTGTTAGAATATTAAATTTTACAGTAAAATAGCAAGTTTTATAGTTTTCAGATTAATTTGGATTGGCTGATTGAAATAAGTAAATATTCAAGAAAATTTCATTGTACAAAAAGTTGTTTCTAAAGTATTAACTAAAATTTCTATTGGTAGTTCATTTCAAGGTAAAATTGCTTAACATGTAATGAACCTAAAAGCAGTCATATTTTTGTGCAAAAAAATAAAAATTTGAAGACTGCATTATAAAAATTTTCCAAAAGCCTCCTAATAATTAAATTTAAAAAAGGGGGAGAGTGGAAAAATGTAAGGAAACATATTCAGAAAATTTTTTCTTTAAAAAAACTAATTTTTATTTGTAAATGCTAACAGCAGGATGAAAAATACACATGATGTCAGAATAAGCCAAAGGAAAATCGTTTGGGTAAAAAATTCAAAGGATCCCAAGTAAAATTTATAGAAAAGATTCCATTATTAACTTTTGATTGAGAATATGTTTGTATATTTTCAGAAAACAACTTCAAGACCATGTAGATTCTTGCAACAGAAGAATTAGCAGAAATGCTCCAGCCATGAAGACAAGAGGAGAAACAGTCCAGACATGGAAGACGCTGATGACGCCTTGCCATGCCAGCAATCAGCAGATGTGCGTCGCTGAAGATTGCCCAGGGCCAAACCTGAGGTCAGACCTGCATTGCCACCATTTGTCCACCATCCGGATACCATTGCTGACATGGACTCAGAACTGTTGGACATTAAAATTTAGACTCAGAACTTTTGGACATTGAAATTTGGACTCAAAAAAACTGTTGGACCTGGTTGGGCATCTCTCTGGCCCAGAGCCTTTGTCCTGCCTCCTGCAAACCTGGCCCCAGGCAGAACAGACCCTCCTCAGGAGTACTTTGGTCTCAGCATCAGCCTGGGTTTCTTCCCCTGGTGTGGCTGAACTGAGTTTCACAAAAAAGCCCAGTCGATGCTGGCTGTGCTGAACCTCATTGAGAGTTTTTCTTGCAGCAAGGAAGAGCACTCTGGGACCTTCCTCTTTCTCCTTCTCCTCATCTCTTCCTCTTCCTCCTCTGCTCCTCCCAGGCCTTGGTCACTTCTCCAGCTGCTCCAGCAGTGGGTTGCCTTCTGAGTTGGGATCTCAACGCTGTCAGTCCTGATGACGGAGGGGGGCGATGCTGATTGAGCATCAGGAGGAGCTGCTGCCGCTCCTGCTTCAGCTCCTCCTTCTGGGTTTTCAGCTCTGCATTCATGAGCTCCAGCCACTCAGATTCCCGCTGCAGACAGTCCATCTGCTCCTTCTTGTTCTGGCATCGGGCTTCTGCCACTTTGTTCTTTTCCTGGCGCCTTTTCCTCCACTCCTCTTCCTTGTCTAGCTCACTTTTCACAGATTTCTCGCCCAGTTTCACCTCCAGGAAGTGCAAGGGAGTGATCCTGACCCCAGTGTTGTGGATGTCAGTGTATTTCAGCTCCTCTGCAGTCAGGGCCGAGCTGGGGAGTCCGGTTAGGGGGCCGAGCTGTGCAGAGAGCCCACAGTCATGGAAAGGTCTAGGATCTACCCAGGCATCATAGCAGAAGGAGTGGCAGTTCAGCCCTGCAGGAGCCACTGGGGGAGGCTGCAACCCTGGGGTTTGGGCCGGGCTGCAGGCACCATGCCCACTCAGGAGCCACAGTGGCACCAGCCCTGTCCTGCAGTGTCCACCACTGCCAGGGCCTCCTGTAGCAGCTGCCGAGCATTCCTCCTGCAGGCTGTGGCCTGGGTCTCCCTCTTTGAGGTGATCTATCCCAGAGCTCTGGCCTGCTTGTCTGCCTCATCGCCCCTAATCACTCATCTGCCTGCCCAATCACCCCTAACTGCTGGCCTGCCTACTTGATTGCCCCTAACCACTCCCCTGCCTACCTGATTTCCCCTAACCCTTTGCCTGCCTACCTGATCACCCCTAACCACTCATCTGCCTGCCTGATCTCCCCTAACCGCTTGCTGGGGTGTGGGGTCAGCCCTGGAGGGGCCATGGGGGTTCTGGTCATTATGCCCCTGGGCTTTTATTATATAGGATTTATGCTATTTATAAATGTATAATATGATATCTGTCACTATTTGGAATTGTCGCATAACCCAATCATTTTAAACAACTTAATGTTTTGGACATTTTAATTAAAATATATTCAATAAGGACAGATAAAAGATAAGTACAAGTAATTAAGTTGATTCTCAGTAACACAGTAAGTGACTATTGTTGGCCAATGTTTGGAATTGAAGATTCAATTTACATAAAACAATGTTTATGTATTAAGAGAGTTTATAAATCTGTGGAGACTGAAACACAGGTAAATGGATACTTATTGTATAATGTAATATATTTAAAAATTAGTTCAATTATCAGGGGGGAAAAAACCCAAAAAACTGTTGAACATTGAATCTGGGATTCAAAAACCGTTGGCCCAGAAACGTACTGCAGACTGATTTTATTTTGTTGTGGGCAACCCGTGAGTGACGACCATCAGTCAGCCAAATTGGAATTTAGGAAGCCTTTATTATGAACTCGAGTCTGGGCTCACGTCTCAACTGACACAGCAGCGACCAATGAGAGCCCCGACCCACTCTAAGCATGCTACTTTTATCCCCGTCTTAGGGATGCCTGGCAGTTATAAGTTATAGAAAAATTCCACTAGTACAGTAACATTTAAAGTTTATACAACACCTGGGGTGGGGGTTTATTTTCAGCTTAAGCAGTCTCTGTTTGACCTGGTTTGGTCTGTTTGTTCTGCCCTGCAGCTACTGGAAATAGGAAGTGCCTGCCTGGGGGTTGAGCCTTGCAACAGAACTATTTTATGACTAACAGTTATGCTTAGCTAAAGCGTATCAAGCTACATTCTTTGTTGTGGGTCTGGTTGCTCGTTCCTTCCCTGGCCTGGAGCCCTGCCTCAACTGGGTCTTGCCTGCCACAACAATTTGACTCTCAGCATAGCTATTGTTGCTTGTTTCATTTTTTGTTTATTTCTAGTCTGCATATGCAAAAATTTTAAGGAAAGAAAACGGGGGATATGCTGGAAAACAAATCAGTTTCACTAAAAAAGAGATGTTGACAGGAAGGCTGGTCAACAACCTTAATTGCTCCAACCTTTAGTTGAGATACTGTTAGCTGAAGCAGAATCTACCTTGTTTGTCCCGTGAAAGTTTCGGTTATTCCCTGCCTCAGGGCTCCATGTAAATGTCTGTTTATTTTGCCTAAGATGTTTTCCCCAAAGCCTCAATAAAAGGGGATGGCAGGGCCAAAGCAGGAGTAGTTCTCCCACTAGAGTTGGACTACCGCCTGGCCCCTCATATCGCCAAGTTGAATTTCTTCAAGTCTCTTTTCATTTGTGGGTGGCCCTTCTCCAGAACCTGAACCCTGAATTGGAACTCTTTCTACGTGGGCTGTGAAAGAGAGTCCTATAGTAGGACCCTGTGGTCAGGCTGGGCCCATGTCAGGGGGGTGGGCTGGGACAGTGCTCTGCTGTTGGGGTGGAGGGGGCCAGGCCAGGTGCTGCTCTGCTGGTCAGGGGGCAGGGAGGTGGTAGGCTGGGTGCTGCTCGGCTGGTTAGAGGGTGAGGGGTACGGGCTAGGTGGTGCTCGGATGCTGGGGGGGACAATGCGTGCTGCTTGGCTGGTGGGGGGCAGGCTGGGTGCTGTTTGGCTGGTGGGGGGCAGGCTGGGTGCTCCTCTGCTGGTGATGGGGGCATGGAGAGGGAGCGGCTGGCCATTTGCTCTGCCTGGAAGAGGCTGGCAGGTCGGTGCCCCGTCAGCTGGAAGGTACACTCTCTCAGGGGCTTCATAGTTTAAAAAGCTACAATTACAGGATGTAACTCGATAAAAAACAGTGCTGTAAATGGGACTGCCTGGTTTGGACCATATACATTTCTGCACAGTCTACATGGACACAAAATAATCTTCTTCTTGGTTCCATTTAATTGTTTCTGTAAGTTGCTCTCTATTCCAATATACCCAGCGGGGAAGTAACAGGCGGTAGCAGCCAGAGGTTGCTCCAAGGATGCAGCAGATGGGCCAGACCCATCTCTACTGAAAACTCAGCCACCTCTGACATTTGGTCCTAACGAGGCGCAGTAGCAAAAGCAGACAAGACCACTGCAAATAAAAATGTTTCCAACACCAGTTCTATTAATGGTGCTCCATGAAGTACAAAAATTACATGAAAGACAAAACAAGGCTTAAGAAAGCAGATGCAGCATTTCAAAAATCTGGTTACCTTGTATGATAATGAACTTCTTTTAGTGGATACATTTGTTTTCATCACTAAATATAATACTAGATCGATGCAGTTACAAAAACAGAACAGATGCACAACCACATCAAGTGTGTTTCCAATACTGAGGCGTTCCCCGAGAGGGATGACAGAATGAAGATGCTCAGGATGATTGAGGATACGCATAAGAGGTGGGTGTACAGTAGTCTCTTGATAAAAAATATGGTAACATTTTTCATGGTGTTTTCTTGAGTGGCTGGCTGACTCTCCCGCTTGCAGATGGGAAATCTCCTCCTTGGATGGTAATTTGTAAAATAGGTGTAAAACTGCCATTCTTGGGAGCATTATCTCAACACATTGAGATTCTGCTTCCTGGCAATATGGACAGCTTGGCTCAGATAAAATCACAGAAATTCTTTACAGGTTTGAATGTTTCTCCAGTTAACACAAGGAAGAACCACACAGATGCAAACTCTAAGGACTTGGAAAACAGAACAGTTTTTCCACACCCTCACCAGCATCTGACTTCAGAGACAAGGGTGTGAAACGAAAAAATTTTGCCTCAAAAATGGTTCTTATGTCTGTAGCCATGCACAGACACATCATCAACATGACTGCATTGCACAGCATCACAGAATCAAAGTGGGGCAAGAAGGGGATGGAGAGGATCTCCCTCAGATTTTGGAAACACAGTTGTGCTTAGCGTTGCCCGGGGAGAAGCGCTCAGTGGTGAATGTAGCGCTGTGGACCTTGAGAAAGAAGATACCCACCAGGAAGGGCTCCTGGCGGCTGACTGGACTCAACTTTAAAAACAAAGTACTCTTCCTGACAGTGAGCCAGCCTTTATAAAGGAGTCCCTAGAACCATTTTTAGCCAAAAGGACTGAAGCTTTCCCCATCCACTCAGACCTATATTCCCATCAGCTTCTTCACTGACCAAGCAGAGCAGCTCCATCTGACCAACCAGGACCCTGTCTTCTGGACCAATCAAACGGTGAGGACTTGATGTCCTCATGAGGGACTGGGGTGGAGAGGCCTCTCTCTGTCAGCTCCCCTCAGGCTCCAGAGCGCACTTTTCCTCTCCACAGAGAGGTAAAGGTTTCCCTGGCTGGAGCTGCGCTGAGTACCGAGTGTAGCGGAGCAGTCTGCTTGGCAGGGGGTCTCCTTGGCAGGTATGCGGCTTCAGTACTGAGCTGACCCCAGCCTTGCTGACCCCCAGCCTTGCTGTGTTACAGTTGAGCTGTTTGCACTGAATAAAGTTTTCTCCTTCACTGCACCCCAAATTAGGGATTTCTGTTGGTGTTAAATCGGTACTAACGCCCAGTGGTTGACACCATCCCTCTTTGTTAAGAGACAGGGTAAGCTGCCACAGAGAGAGTCCACGTGATGGTGGTTTATGCGAAGTATGATTAATGTCTCATGTCACAGTCAGAGGAGGCAGTCAGACTGGTCAGAGCACTCTGTTCTCCTAGGACAGACCCAGGTGGTGGCAGTGTTGCTCTTTCCAGCCCATTGTCACACCCAGC
The DNA here is from genome assembly GCF_964339955.1 of Pipistrellus hanaki. Taxonomy (NCBI): domain Eukaryota; kingdom Metazoa; phylum Chordata; class Mammalia; order Chiroptera; family Vespertilionidae; genus Pipistrellus; species Pipistrellus hanaki. The sequence goes on from NC_140515.1 coordinate 6,788,754, forward strand.
GGACTGTGGCCTTTCCCGGGCAGCCTCCACATGAGAGGTGGGGAGGAGGGTTGGGGGTGACATCCAGCAGTCTGCACACCATCCTTGAGAGACTGTGAGACTGCCCGCAGTGTGACTGAAAAGCCCCCCATCCCTGCTGACTCCTCGGGGGTCACCCAGAGCCCCCTCCATGGGATGTGGTTTCCTCAGGAGGAGGCAGAGCGGGGGCCGGGCTTCCTGGAGAAACTGCCCAGAGAGAAGGCCGGAGCTGAGTGTCCTGTGTGCGGACACCTCCGGACCTTTTGAGAGACCCGTTCTCAGAAAACAGCGCCCCTGTGCCCAGAAGCCAACCACGGGAGCCCCCTTCCAGCCTGAGGCTCAGCTGCTGACCTGCCTCCCCCACAAGGTGCGTGAGGCAGAGGCGGCTCCAGAGTCACCCAGAAGTTTCTTATGCTTTTGTAAAGGGGGGAGGGGGGAGAGGAGGAGAGACTCCCCCTGCACATCGAAGCCCCCCAGCTGGCCTGCCAGTGTCTGTGTTTGATGACAGTCTGTGACGGGCAGGCCTGAGGAGGCGCCTCAGCAGTGATCTCGGGGTCGGCGGTCAGGAAGTCTTGTTGCTATGATTTCTAGAGAAATAGCCCAAAACACTTTCTGAGTTCCCCCCAGAATGTTCATTCCTAACCCCTCCACTCGTCAAGGAAAATGTAAAACTGGGGAATTTCTTTTAAAAGATCATACAATAGGATGGACCTAGGGAAGACAGAAACCAAATGAAAGAGGTGACGTTTTATTGTGAAAAATTTAACTCACACACAGCAAACCCAGCCACAATGATATGGCCGGTATACCTCCCCCTCACCTCCTGACTTCCTTCAGGGTTATCTGAATAAATCTCAGCATTAAGTCATTTTATCTGTGTATTTCAATAAATGTCTCTGAAAGAGAAGACATCTTTACAAAAGACATAACTGTAATACACTTTAAAAATCTGTAACAATCACTTAATATCCTTAATAAAAGTGTGTTTACTTTTCTCCGGTTTTCCCCTCTGCCACCCTCCTTTCTTTTGTGATTGATTTGTGTACATCAGGATCCAAACAAGGTGTGCTTGTTGCATTTGGTTGCTATGTCTCTTAAATTTCTTTTAATCTATAGGTTCCCACTTTGTGTTTTTCTCTTTACTCCGTAAGTGTCCCGAGGTCTGGATCTGCTGGCTTCATCCCGGTGGTGTCACTTACCACCTCTTCACCCGGCAGTTCCTGATGCCAGCTGCCAGACCTGCGGCGTGGTCCTAGGCAGGTGAAGCTGCCTTTAAAGGCTCATGTTCATTCAGCAGGCGGCCAGCATGCCTGCTTCTCTCTCTGATGTTAACAACATTGATGATCATCTGCTTAGTCCATTATTTCAAAAAGGTTTTCAAAACGCAATAGGTTTTCTTCTTTGTTGACTAGCTAGAATACTTCTGGAGACGAAATGTTTCCTCCTCAGCTATTATGGTTGCTCCAGAAAACAGCTCCTATAAGAAAAAAGACAAATGCTAGATTCTTCCCCTTTGCTTAACCATTTTTCAGAATGAAGAACTGTTTTCTTATAAGCTTCCTAAGGGACTGAGAGTTTTTTAAATTTGTTAGTGCTTTGTGGTTTATGGACTCATGAATGTTTGCTTATGCAATGAGGTTCAGTCTCCCATGGTTATTCTTATTGATGCGCAAAATCCCACATCAGCTACTGAGTCTTTTTGCTGTGACTCCAGTAGTATTTAGTAGCTTTTTGACATAATTAAATGTCCAGAATTATCTTTTACATTCTTTTTAAAAATTTTTAAAAAATATATTTGATTGATTTTTTACAGAGGAAGAGAGAGGGATAGAGAGTTAGAAACATTGATGAGAGAGAATCATCCATCAGTTGCCTCGTGCACACCCCTCACTGGGGATGTGCCCACAATCAAGGTACATGCCCTTGACCAGAACCAAACCTGGGACCTTTCAGTCTGCAGGCCGACGCTCTACCAATGAGCCAAACCAGTTTTGGCTCTTGTACATTCTTTCTCTAGAACTAGAATTAGTAATTTCTGGAAAATGCCAACTTTCTTTTAGTGGCAAATGGTATTTAGAGAACACAGCCAGGGCAGTTCAAACAATTTTTAGAAAAATATCTCTTTAATCGAAAAATGAGGTATAAGCATTGCAAAGATCATTTCAATTCAGGTACAAAATGAAAAAGTTAAATAAGAATGGTCCGGAATAACACTGTCCCATCGAACTTCCAGCAATAATAGGAATTCCCATATCTGAGTTATCCAAAACGGTAGCCACGTGTGGCTATTGAGACTAAGAATGTGGCCTATTCAAAGGAGGAAATGGTATTTTAAATTTAATCTTAGGACTTCCAGTCAAAATAGTTGAATAGGCAGACGCTGTGCTCACCTCCTCCCATAACCACATTAAAAAGACAACTAAATTATAGAACAACCATCCTTGGGAACCACCTGAAGACTGGCTGAACAGACCTCCCCCACTGAGGACATAAAGAAGACACACATTGAGACTGGTAGAGAGGTGAAGACTCCAAATGTGCTACCCCACACCTCTGTGTGGCATGTAAAAATCAGGAGAGACACCTTGGCTCCAGAGGTACCCCTGAAAAGTGAGGGTCCAGCCCCAAACGAACTCCCCTGTCCAAAGCACCAGTGCTGGGAAGAGGAGCCCCTACAGCCTATGGCTGCAAAATGAGTGGGGACTCTATCCAGGTAAGAGGGAGGCTGCTGTGGATTCCGGAGAGTGGCTTACTCAGAAGCACTCTCCCTAAGCTCCAGTGAAGGGCCAGCAGCCTGGAAAATGCCAAGGACATACACCGAGGAACTGGATGGTCTGGATTCGGGTGAGAGCGGGAAGAACAGCTCTCTCTCAAACAGAATTGCTGGCATTGTTTCCTTGTTGAGCTCCCTCCCTTGTGTGCAATCCCCCCACCCCCCAGCAGGGGCAGAAGGTCACCAAATCTGAGTCTCTGCGTCTCTATTAACCCATTAACAATGTTCACCTCACCCAGGTGGTAACTGAGACCCCTCCCCACCAAACTTACTAACCCCACCCAGCCTATTTCACACAAACAGCTGCCTTGGCCCACAAACATTTTCTAGAATATTTCAAAGGTCCAAGTGCTCAAACTAGCAGCAGCTGGCCACAGTATGTTCTGGTCCTCTTGCTGAGAAGCCCCAAGCACAGAATTAGTGGTAACTGACCTAATTAACAGCATAGCCCTCCCAGGACCTCCAAGATCAGGACAGGCAGCTACAAAAATGCAGACCATTTTCTGGTTTTTACCAGGTGCCCTCAACCAGGCTCAGGCAGCAGCTGAACTTGGCCTCTACCATAGCCCTTCCAAGAGGCCCCAGATTGAACATATCTGGTGGCCAGCTTCAGACCACACCACACCATCCAATTAGTTCCACAAATGACACACCCAAGAAATGACTCAGCAGGTAACACAGCCTCACTAGAGCAAACCTTGCTCAGTCAAGGCCCCCACACAGCAGGTCATTCACTACAGATGAGATCTGGCATCCAGGCTGGAAGGAGAAATGTGCACAGCAGGGACTAGAGTCTCAGAGGGAGACTGAGCTCCACCAAATCCACAGCCCTTGGGGTCAGTGTAGCCCTAGAATGTGGAAGGGAGTCCACAGGGCGCTGGCAGAAGGGAAATCTAGATCTAAGGCCACAGCCATGGGAGACTGTGCCAAGAAAGGCAGCCTGAAGTTCTATACCAGCTGTGCAGTGGGAGGGGAGAAAGATGTGAATCAGTGCAGTTCCTTTATTTTTCTCACTTCCTTGTTTTTGCTTGCTAAGCCCAGTACATAGGATCTTTTAATTAAAAACACTGACCTAGACTGCAGAGGAAGGTGGTTTTTGTGGAAACTGGGGATCAGAATAAGGAGAGATGAGCAAGAAACCAGCTCTGGGTCAGCCCATCCCTCCAATCCAATATTAAGTGCGGCAGGAAAAGAAAAGTCTAAACACTGGGTTGAGAGGCCATTTGGTCCCAAAAACTAATACAGAAACACTGCCACCCAGGGTCTGTGTCAGAAATTGACTTGTGTAAGTACAACTGAAGGCAGGCAAAGAGACAAAGTAAGCAGGGAGATCCCACCTGCTTGAAAACAAGGTTGTGGATTATGACACAGAGGAATGTTGGATTGCAGGAACTTCAATACTGTGCTGACTACCTGACAAGAAACAGATGTGCCAGGAAGAATAGCAGAGAGAGGTCTTAAACCAGTCCCTATGGGTCACTGAAGCTCCAGTGAAGTGAACCACCTTCACTAACTCACTTTTTTATGTTTTTAACTTAAGAAACTAATTTTTTTTCTCAATTTATTTTACTTTTTATTATTATATTTTAATTTTATTATTATTGCTATTATTTTACCTTTTTAAAAAGTGATATTTTTTCTATATTTTATTTTTGGATTAGTGTTCTACATTCTATTTTTATTTTTGTATTATTTTACTCTATCTTAATTTTTTCTTTATACCAACACTCTCTTCCTCATTTTTCCCCTTTTTCATCCTGTTTCTCTTTATTCCTGATTTAGTTTTTCCCTATCCTTTCTTTTGACTTCCAGTTAAAAATTGATCTTATTCATATATCTAATTTCCTCTCCCCTGCTCCAAGTCCATGCACACTTCTCTCTTCTCTTTCTTCACTAGCCAACATTTTTTTCTTTTTCATTTTTCTTTCTGTCTTGTTGTTTGTTTGATTGTTATTTTGATTTTCCCCCAGGATTAGTTGTTGTTTTCATTCCTTTCTTAGTGTTTGTTGTTTGCATTTTTGGGGGCTAGTTGTTGGTTTTTTAGAATTTTTCCTCTCTTCATATACATATATTTTTTCCCTTCTTTTTTCTCCTTTTTTATTTCTCTCTTAAATTTTTTCCTTTTCTCAATATCATTTTTGTACTCTTTTCTCTCCCCTAATTTTCTTTTCTCTTCTGGTCGCATTTATTAGGGGTTACTGGTATTGTGAATACATTTGTGTTTGGTGCCCTGAGTATTGTGTCTTGTCGTGTTGCATTTTGTGCCTTTAAGGCAATACAGGAGAGAGAGCTACATGTCCAGACACCCTACGAGGAGCAAACATGGGGAGACAAAGAAACAGCCCCCATATGAAAGAAAAGGAGGAATAACCAGAAAAAAGTAAGCAAAATGGATGTAATTTGTCAGAGAAAGAATTCAAAACAATGGTCATAAGTACAGTGAAAAGGATGGAAGACAAATACAACAATTTGTGTAAGAATCAAGAGGAAATAAAGAGAACCAAGAAGAAATAAAGAATGACATCACTGCAATAAAGAACACAATAGAAAACATCAACAATAGACTAGAAGAAGCAGAGGGACGCATCAGTGAAATTAAAAAAAAGATGGGGAAAAATACCCAAGCAGAGCAGAAACTGGGGGGGAAAAAAATCCATAAAAAACAGGTGGAGAGCCTAAGGGAACTTTGGGACAACATGAAACAAAACAACATTTACATAATAGGGGAGCAAGGAATAGAAAACCTGTTTGAAGAAATGACAGAAAAACTTACACAAGTCCAAGAATCTCACTGAGTCCCAAACAAGATGAACCCAAAAGACTGACACCAAGACAATTATTATAATTAAATTGGCAAACACAATGACAAAGTAAGAATCTTAAAGGCTGCCAGAGAGACAGAAAGTTATTTACAAGGGATCTCCCATCAGATTATCAACTGATTTCTCAATAGCAACACATCAGGTCAGAAGGGAATGGAATGAATTATACAAAGTGATGCAAAGGAAGGGTCTGAATCCAAGAATACTGTACCCAGCAAGGCTATCAATCAAAATTGAGGGTGAAATCAGGAACTTCACAGACAAAAAAGGACTAAGGGAGTTTATTACCACCAAACCAGTAATGCAAGAAATGCTAAAGGGTGCTAGAGGTTAAGTCTAGCAGGTCAAAATAGAAGTGAGAAGTCCTCAAAATGTTGAATGGACATATTCAGCAGGGCTGAAAATCTGCATGCTATTACCTGCTGCTGGAACAACTGAAGCCATTTCCCCTAACCTGATAATCTTATACTGTTTACCAAACCTTACCTTTGATATGCATATTTGCTGTGCTAAAGGGAAAAATGTGTGAATAAAAAGCCGTAGGCCAAGAGATTCAGAGAGTTTAGTCACTAGAGCTAAGCTTCCCCCAAAATGCCTTCAAAATTTATATTTCTTGTCTAGTTTATTCATTTATATGCAGCCATTTCTCCATATTCCTGAACCTCTGCAGCAAAAAGTAACTATTAGTAATAACTTTAAATGTAAATGGATTAAGTACCCCTAACAAAAGACACAGGGTAACTGAATGGATAAAAAAAACAAAAACAAAACAAGACCCATATATCTGCTGTCTATAGGAGACCCACCTCAGAACAAAGGACTCACACAGACTGATGGTGAATAGATGCAAAAAGGTTTTTCAGGTGAATGGAAAACCAGGCCTGCAGGGGAGGGCAGCTAGAATCAACCAGGCTGGCAGGAGAGGGCAGTTGGGAGTGACAAGGTTGACAAGGGAGGGCAGTTAAGGGAGACGAGGCTGGCAGAGGAGGGCAGTTGGGACCATCAACCTGGCAGGGAAGGGCTATTGGGGGTGTGGTAAAGCTGGCAGGGGAGGGCAGTTGGGGGTGACCAGGCTTGCAGGGGAGGGCAGTTGGGGGCCATCAGGCCTGAAGGGGAGGGCAATAGAGAGTGACCAAGTCAGCAGTAAAGGGCAGTTAGGGGCAATCAGGTAGGCAGGCAGGCTAGTGGTTAGGATCCAGCACTCCAGATTGTGAGAGGAATGTCCAACTGTCAGTTTAGTTCTGATCTGCAGGACTGGGCCTAAACTGGCAGTCAGACATTCTACAAGGGCTCCCAGATTGGAGAGGGTCAGGGTGAGCTGAGGGACAACACCTTCCCCCGATGCACAAATATCATCCACTGGGCCTGTTATCTAGTGATCAACATAATTTGATGAATAAAAATAGATTCAGAGACAAATGACAGAGGAGGTGGAGGGGAGGGGTGGTTATATAGCAACCAAATGACTGTATGCATGCATATTGTCATAACCAATGGATATAAACACGGGCAGTGGGGGCTTGCCTGGGGTGGGAATGGCTGGGGGGACAATCGGGGGAATAGGAGACATATGTAAAACTTTAGACAATTAAAAATAAATTAATTAATTAACAGAAAACCTATTTTGAAAAATAATAACTGAAAATTTCCCTAACCTAGCAAAGGAAATAGACTTACCATTCCAGGAAGCACTGAGAGTGCCAAACAGTATGAACCAAAGAGGCCCACACCATGACACATCATAATTAAAATACCAAAGGTTAAAGACAAAGAGAATGTTGAAAATAGCAAGAAAAAATCTCGGGCCACCTCCGCCTCCGCCTCCGCCTCCGCCGCCACGCCCGGCTCAGCTCCCTGTGGCCAGGCTCGACCTGGCCCGGCCCGCCCAGGCTCAGCGGCCGCGGGGCCACGGCTCCCGATGGAAATTATATGCTGTGCCCCGGTCAGCATATACATGGTCATCCAGGTACAAGAGCCCTGAGCTCGCCGCATGAAAAGATCTTCGAGGACTACAGAAGACAAAAACATTAATGCATTTGAGAAAGTGGTAAAGTTGGGGCGGAGGGGAATAAACCCTGCTTTCCGGATTTGCATCGTGGCTGGATGATAAGATGTCGGTAGACATGAATAGCCAGGGGTCTGACAGCAAAGAGAACTGTGACCCCAGTTGTGAAGAGGAGGAGGAGGACGAGGACCCTGAGAACATAGAGGACTATTGTGTGGGCGTCGCCAGCGACGTGGAGCAGCAGGGGGCCGACGCCTTCGACCTACAAGGAGTCCGAGGGTGCCCTCAACGAGCACTTGACCAGCCTGGCCTCTGTCCTCAAGGTGTCTCATTCAGTTGCTAAACTTATATTAGTTAATTTCCACTGGCAAGTTGCAGAGATATTGGACAGGTACAAGTCCAATTCTGCTCAGCTGCTCGTCGAGGCTCGAGTCCAGCCCAGTCCATCGAAACATGTCCCCGCAGCCCGCACCCCTCACCACTGCGCCGTGTGCATGCAGTTCGTGCGGAAGGAGAACCTGCTCTCACTGGCCTGTCAGCACCAGTTTTGCCGCAGCTGCTGGGAGCAGCACTGCTCCGTGCTTGCCAAAGACGGCGTGGGTGTGGGAGTCTCTTGCATGGCTCAGGACTGCCCACTTTGAACACCAGAGGATTTTGTGTTCCCATCACTGCCCAACGTAGAGCTCAGAGACAAATACAGGTGCTACCTCTTCAGGGACCATGTGGAGGGTCATTACCAGCTCCAGCTGTGCCCCGGTGCAGACTACCCCATGGTCATCCAGGTACAAGAGCCCTGAGCTCGCCGCATGCAGTGCAGCCGGTGCAGCGAGTCTTCTGTTTCAAGTGTCGTCAGATGTATTACGCCCCCACAGACTTCGCCACCATCCGGAAATGGCTCACGAAGTGTGCGGACGACTCGAAGACCGCCAACTATTGTACATTAGCGCTCACACTAAAGACTGACCCAAGTGCAACATCTGCATGGAGAAGAACGGAGACTGCAATCACATGCAATGCTCCAAGTGCAAACACAACTTCTGCTGGATGTGCCTAGGCGACTGGAAGACCCACGGCAGCGAGTACTATGAGTGCAGCCGGTACAAGGAGAACCCCGACATCGTCAACCAGAGCCAGCAGGCACAGGCCCGCGAGGCCCTCAAGAAGTACCTGTTCTACTTCAAGAGGTGGGAAAACCACAAGAGCTTGCAGCTGGAGGCGCAGACGTACATTCATGAGAAGATCCAGGAGCGTGTCATGAACAACCTGGGGACGTGGATCGACTGGCAGTACCTGCAGAACGCTGCCAAGCTCTTGGCCATGTGTCGCTACACCCTCAGTGCACGCACCCATATGCCTACTATTATACATGGAGTCCGGGCCCAGGAAGAAGCTGTTTGAATACCAGCAGGAGCAACTGGAGGCTGAGATCAAAAACCTGTCGCGGAAAGTGGAGCGCGCGGACAGCTATGGCAGGGGGCACTTAGAAAACCAGATGCACATAGCGGAGCAGCGCAGGCGGACCCTGCTGAAGGACTTCCACGACACCCTGGCTGGCCTCGCAAGCTGCAGTGGGATAGGCGGCCGGAGGCCTCAGCGGCTGTTCTGCACGACCAGGGCTCTGCCTTCACACCAGGCCCGGCCGGCCCTCCTGAGGGCCCGGTACACACCTCATTCCCGCTCCTGCTCAGCGTGCTCTTTGTTTCTGCTGCGCAGAGGCCCTGTTGGATTGGCCTCTTCAGGATTTGAAATTCCCCCTGTATGGTTGTTGGGAGGGAGGGAACGTTTTTTTTGAATGACTATTAATAGTATTAGCTCATTACAACTTATGTAGTTTTTAAAGATTGGGCAATTGTACACAAAAAAAAAAAAAACAGAAAAAAACAGAAAGGAAGCCAACCATAGAATTACACAGAACCTTTAAAAATAAATTGGCGTTGGAGTGTTTGCCCTCAAAAAAAAAAAAAAAAAAAAAAAAAAAAGAGAGAGAGAGAGAGAGAGAGAAAATCAGTTAGTTACCTACAAGGAATATCCCTTAAGACTGTCAGTTGATTTCTTAATAGAAACTTTGCGGACCAGAAGGGATGGGCATGAAGTATTCAAAGTGATGAATAGTAAGGACCTACAACCAAGATTACTCTACCCAGCAAGACTATCATTTGAAACTGAAGGAGAGATAAAGACTTTTCCAGGCAAGAAAAAGCTGAAGAACTTCATCACCACCACACTTTTATAAGAATGTTAAAGGGATGTCCTCATGAGGAAGAAAAACAAAAACAGAAGAGGAGGATAATAAAGAGCAAAACTATGAGTATGAAAAATATGGCAAAGAAAACAATTCTTACTGACAAAGGCAAACACATAATAAAAGCAGCAGATAACCAACACTAAAACTAGTAGAAAGATTAAAAGGCAAAAGTACAAAGATCATGTATAATTACAACAGGAAGTCAAGGGATATACACAAACACACAAAAGAGGTAAAAAAGAAGAAAAACAAACTTGGAGCAGTTGAGTAAAAATGTAATGATTTTATTTATTTATTTATTTATTTATTTATTTTAAGCGCCTTCTTTTATTTTATTTTTTTATTTTTATTTTTTTGCATTGGCCCTTTATATATATATATATATATATATATATATATATATATATATATATATATATATATATATATTTTTTTTTTTTTTATTGATTTTTTTTGCGCCCCTCCCTCCATCCCATAGCTACCCTCCCTCCCCAGAGTTTTATGTCCATTGGTTGTACTTATATGCATGTATACAAGTCCTTCGGTTGATCTATTATCTCCCCCAGATCTTCCTCCCCTCCCCACTGTAATTTGACAGTCTGCTTGTTGCTTTACTGTCTCTATATCTATCTTTTGGTTCATCAGTTTATAATGTTCTTTATTATCCATAAATGAGTGAGGTCATGTGGTGTTTCTCCTTTATTGATTGGCTTATTTCACTCAGCATGATGTTCTCCAATTCCATCCAGGTTGCTGCAAATGATGAGAATTCCTTCTTTTTTATGGAGGCATAGTATTCCATTGTGTAGATGTACCAAAGTTTTTGGATCCAATCATCTGTTCATGGGCACCTAGGCTGTTTCCAAATTCTGGCTATTGTAGATTGTGCTGCTATGAACATAGGGGTGCATATATCCTTTCTGATTGGTGTTTCTAGTTTCTTGGGATGTATTCCTAGGAGTGGGATTACTGGGTCAAATGGGAGTTCCATTTTCAGTTTTTTGAGGAAGCTCCATACTGTTCTCCACAGTGGTTGCACCAGTCTGCATTCCCACCAGCAGTGCACGAGGGTTCCTTTTTCTCTGCAACCTCGCCAACACTTGTCGTTTGTTGATTTGTTGATGTTGGCCATTCTGACAGGTGTGAGATGGTACCGCATTGTTGTTTTGATTTGCATCTCTCAGATAATTAGTGACTTCGAGCATGTTTTCATGTGCCTTTTGGCCTTCCTTCTGTATTCTTTTGAAAATATTCTATTTAGGTCCATTGCCCATTTCTTAATTGGATCATTCATCTTCCTTTTATTTAGTTGTATAAGCTGTCTGTAGATGTATAAGCTGTCTGTAGATTAAACCTTTATCAGTGGTATTATTTGCAAATATGTTCTCCCACACCATGGGCTTTCTTGTTGTTTTGTTGATGGTTTCTTTTGCTGTAAAAAAAGCTTTTTATTTTGATGTAGTTCCATTTGTTTATTTTCTCTTTAGCTTCCATTGCACTAGGGGCAGTATCAGTGAAGAAGTTCTTTTGGCATATGTCTGAGATTTTGCTGCCTGTGGATGCTTCTAGTATTTTTATGGTTTCCCGTCTGATGTTTAAGTCCTGTATCCATTTTGAGTTTATTTTTGTGTATAGTGTAAGTTGGTGATGTAGTTTCATTATTTTGCATGTGCCTGTCCAAGTTTCCCAACACCATTTATTGAAGAAACTGTCTTGACTCCATTATATATTCGTGCCTCCTTTGTCAAATATTAATTGAGCATAGTGATTTGGGTTGGTATCTAGGTTCTCGATTCTATTCCATTGATCTATATGTCTGTTCTTGTGCCAGTACCAGGCTGTTTTTAGAACAGTGGCTTTGTAATACAGTTTGAAGTCTGGTATTGAGATCCCTCATACTTTACTCTTCTTTCTCAGGATTGCTGTGGCTATTCGGGGTCTTTTATTGTTCCAAATGAACTTTTGTAGAGTTCTTTCTAGGTCAGTGAAATATGCTGTTGGTATTTTAATGGGGAGTGCATTGAACCTATAGATTGCTTTAGGAAGTATGGACATTTTGATGATGTTGATTCTACCAATTCATGAACATGGTATGTTCTTCCATCTGTTTACATCTTCCTCTATCTCTTTTTTCAGTGTCGTGTAGTTTTCCACATATAGGTCCTTTACTTCCTTAGTTAAATTTATTCCTAGGTATCTTAATTTTTTTGGTGCGATGGTAAATGGAATTGCTTTTTTAGTCTCTGTTTCTGTAGTTTCACTGTTGGTGTATAGAAATGCCATGGATTTCTTGGCGTTAATTTTGTATCCTGCTACATTGCCAAATTCATTTATTAAGTCAATTAGTTTTTTAATGGAGTTTTTTGGGTTTTTTATGTACAATATCATGTCATCTGCAAATAAGGATAACTTTACTTCTTCTTTTCCAATTTGGATGCCTTTTATTTCCTCCTCTTATCTAATTGCAATGGCTAGTACTTCCAGTATTATGTCAAACAGGAGTGGCTAGAGTGGGCATCCCTGTCTTGTTCCTGTTCTTAGAGGGAATGGTTTTAGTTTTTGCCCATTGAATATAATGTTGGCTGTGGGTTTATCATATATATAGCTTTTATTATGTTGAGGTATGATCCTTGTACTCCCACCTTGTTAAGAGTTTTTATCAGGAAAAGGTGTTGGATTTTATTAAATGCTTTTTCTGCATCAATTGATATGACTATATGATTTTTATCTTTCAATTTGTTTATGTGATGTATCACGTTTATTGATTTGCAGATATTGTACCATCCTTGCATTCCTGGAATAAATCCTACTTGGTCATGGTGTATGATCTTTGTGATGTTCTTCTGGAGTCGATTTGCTAGAATTTTGTTGAGGATTTTGGCATCTATGTTCATGAGGGATATTGGCCTGTAATTCTCTTTCATTGAGTTGTCTTTATCTGGTTTTGGTATTAGGGTGATGCTGGCTTCATAGAAGAAGTTTGGAAGTGTTCCTTCCTCTTGGATTTTTTGGAATAGTCTGAGGAGGATATGTTTTAGATCAGGAGTCTTCCAACTATGGCCTGATCCGGCCCACCAGGTTTTTTGGGCAGTGAGCGCAGCCGAGGTGTTACAGTAGGAATTAGTAGTTCATATAGTCCGGCCCTCCAGCTCTCTGAGGGACCGTGATCTGGCCCCCACTTTAAAAAGTTTGAGGACCCCTGTTTTAGATCTTCCATGAATGTTTGGTAAAACTCTCCTGTGAAACCACCTGGCCTTGGGCTTTTGTTTGCTGGAAGCTTTTTGATGACTGTTTCAATTTCTTCCCAAGTCACTGGTCTATTGAGATTTTTAGATTCTTCCTGATTGAGTTTTGGACGTTTGTATTTTTCTAGGAATATGTCCATTTCCTCCAGGTTGTTCAGTTTGTTGGAATAGAGCTGTTCGTAGTATTTTGTAACAATCCGTTGTATTTTGGTGGGGTCTGTTGTTATTTCACCCCTTTCATTTCTGATTTTGTTTATTTGGGTCCTCTCTCTTTGTTTCTTGGTTAGCCTGGCTAGAGGTTCATCTATCTTGTTTATCCTTTCAAAGAACCAGCTCTTGGTTTTGTTGATCTTATGTATTGTTTCTTTGGTCTCTATGTTGTTTATCTCTGCTCTGATTTTTGTTATTTCCTTCCTTTTGCTTATACTGGGCTTTTCTTCTTGCTCTTTTTCTAATTCTTTGAGTTGTAGAGTTAGATCATTTGTTACCATTTTTTCTAGTTTTTTGCAATAGGCTTGTAAGGATATGAACTTCCCTCTCAAAATTGCTTTTGCTGTGTCCCATAGATTTTGGATTGTTGTGTTTTCATTGTCATTTGTTTCTAGGATGTTTTTAATTTCTTCCTTGATTTCTCTGGTAACCCAGTCCTTGTTTAATAGCATGCTGTTTAGTCTCCATGTGTTTGATTTCTTTGGATTATTTTTATTGTAGTTAATTTCCAGTTTTATGCTATTATGATCTGAGAAGATGCTTGATATGATTTATATCTTCTTGAATTTGAAGAGACTTTGCCTATGTCCCAAAATGTGGTCTATCTTTGAGAATGTCCCACATGCACTTGAGAAGAATGTATATTCTGTGGCTTTGGGGTGGAGTGTTCTGAAGATGTCAATTAATTCCATCTGGTCTAGTGAGTCATTTAGGATTGATATTTCTTTGCTGATTTTTTGTTTAGATGATTTGTCGAAGGGTGACAGTGGGGTATAAAAATCTCCTACTATGATTGTATTGCTATTAATCTCTCCCTTAATGTCCTCCAGCAGTTTTTTTGTTTTGTTTTGTTTTGTTTTTATGTATTTGGGTGCTCCTGTATTGGGTGGATATATATTTACCAGGGTTATTTCTTCTTGTTGGATTGTTCCCTTTAGAATTATGAAGTGGCCTTCATTATCTCTTGTTATGTCCTTCACTCTGAGATCTAATTTGTCAGATATAAGTATTGCTACCCCAGCTTTTTTTTTCATTTCCATTTGCCTGGAAAACTTTTTTCCATCCCTTCATCCTCAGTCTGTGTGCATCTTTTTTTCTGAAATGGGTTTCTTGTAGACAGCAGATATATGGGTCTTGTTTTTCTATCCAATCCGCTACCCTATGTCTTTTGATTGGGGCATTTAATCCATTTACATTTAAAGTTATTTTTGATAGGCACTTACTTGTTGCCATTTTTATTCTATACCCCTGTGTTTCTTCTTCCCTTCCTATTTCTTTATTTTTATAGTAGACCCTTTAGCATTTCTTGCATTGCTGGTTTGGTGGAGATAAATTCCTTCAGTCTTTTTTTGTCTGTGAAGCTCCTGATTTCCCCTTCAATTTTGATTGATAGCCTTGCTGGATACAGTATTCTTGGATTCAGACCCTTCCTTAGCATGACTTTGTATATTTCATCCCATTCCCTTCTGGCCTGATAAGTTTCTGTGGAGAAATCAGTTGCTAGTCTGATGTGGGTTCCTTTGTATGTAACTTTCTGTCTCTTTCTGGCTGCTATTAAGATTCTTACTTTGTCGTTGTTGTTTGCCACTTTAATTATAATGTGCCTTGGTGTCTGTCTTCTGGGATTCATTTTGCTTGGGACTCTGCGAGCATCTTGGATTTGTGTGGGTTTTTTCTTCTCTAGCTAAGGAAAGTTTTCTGTCATTATTTCTTGAAATACTTTTTCCATGTCTACCTCAGTTTCATTTCCTTCTGGAACCCCTATTATTCTAATATTATTTTGTTTTGTATTGTTCCAAAGCTCCCGTAGGCTCTCCTCCAGCTTTTTAATCTTTTTTTCTAGAAGCTGCTCTAATTGGGTATTTTTTTCCATCTTGTCTTCTAGCTCAGTGATTCGGTCCTCTGCTTCATCTAGTCTACTCTTGATGCTTTCTATGGAGTTCTTCATGGTAGCGATGTCATTTTTCATTTCTTCTTGGTTCTTCTTCAATTCCTCTTGGTTCTTCTTCAATTCCTCATGGCCCTTCCTCATTTCTTCTTGGTTATTGTCAAATTTCTCTTCTATTCTTTTTAGCCATCATATGATCATTATTCTGAATTCTTGCTCTGGTAGGCTGCTTGCCTCTGACTCGTTTACTTCCTTTTCTGGTGATGCCTGCTTTTCTTTCATTTGCGGGCTATTTCTTTGTCTCCCCATGGTTTCTTTTTTCAGGATGTCTGTTTATGTGGTGTTCCTTCTCCTGCGTTGATTTAAAGGTACAAAATACAACACTACCAGGTACAACACAAGAGGCACTTAACAGGAATGTATTTACAATATTAATAACCTCTAATAAAGGCGACCACTAGAGAAAGGCAAATTAGGGGATAGGAGAGAAGGAAGAAAAGTAAAAATAAAATAAAGAAAAATTAAAAAATAAATAAAATAAGTAAATAAAAAAAGAGGGATAAAGAGATAGAAAAAGAAGAAAAAAAGTAATGACAAAATGAAGTTGGAAAACAGGGAAAAAAGAAAAGAGAGAGAGAGAGAGAGAGAGAGAGAGAGAGAGAGAGAGAGAAAGCAGACGAAAAGAGAAATGGGAAACAAACTATATATATATATATATATATATATATATATATATATATATATATATATAGAGAGAGAGAGAGAGAGAGAGAGAGAGAGAGAGAGAGAGAAAATTCCCATAGAACAACCACTAATCCCAGCCAATGCCAGTAACAATACTTGGAGATTAATACAAACTACAATATCCACTATTATTAAGTAAGGCTATGATATACAGAAGTAAAAAACAAACAAAAACAGGATTTTTAAAAAAAATACAAAGCAATAACAACACAAGAATAAGCATAACAATTTCACTAAAAAGCATAAAAATTCACAATAATCAACATTCACAGAAACAATGAGAAAAGCATAGAGAGGAGAACAGTTTTTTGTTGTTGTTGTTGTTTTTTAACTAGTTAATATAGTGCAGAGAGTGGTATTTATACACTTGGATCAGGGGTTGGAACTTAGGTCTATAAGTATAGTGAGAGCTTTAGCAGGGGGTATACAGAAAGAATAGAGGAAAAACTAAAGCTGGAAAGGGATAGGATAAACAGGAGACTAAAAGTGTAAAGTTTAGTAAGAGAGTGATGGTGTAAAGGTCGAATTGAGATAGGGTTGAATGATGCTATAGTAGAGATTAAAATAGAATGAAGGTTACTCCCAATGTAAAATAAGGAAAAAATAAAATGGTACTGGAGAGAAAAAAAGAAAGAAACAAACAAACAAAAAGAAACAAAAATTGAAAAATAGCAGTAGTAATAGTGATGATAGAGATTGAAAAATGTAATAATTGAAAAGGTAAAATCCAGTAAGGAAAAAAAGAAAAAAATTCGTTTCTTAAGTAAAAGATGTAAAAAATGAAAATTAAATAAAAGATGTGAAAAATGAAAATAAAATAAAGAATAGTAAAATTAGCATAAAAATGTCCAGTAGTGGTCATTCACTTCCTCTGTTATTGTATTTGGCACGCCTGATTCTCAGACAAGAGAGTCTTGTAGTTCCCAGCATTCCACTGCACCTCAGTTTTGTAAGGTAGTCCTTAATTTTAAGTAGGCTATATCTTAGTTATTTGTGTCCATTTATTTTTGATTAATTAAAAGATAAAATAAAAGAGAGAGAGGGAAAAAAAAGGCAGTTTGTAATTCAGCCCCTAGGTGTCAGTGTTTCCGGATTGACCTCCCAGTCTTTTTGGTTGCTCTGGCCTTCTTTCTCTATGGCTCTAGGTGGCAGAGTGCCAACTGGCTCCCAGACTATCTCTTCTGGCTCAGATCCCTTGTGTCTAGGAAGGCAATTTCCCCCTGCAATTTCCCTGGATATGCCCAACTGGGCAGTCCTTCCCTAGTATTCAGAAGCAAGGGGATGAAGGGGATCAGGTTCCAAGGGGTCCAGATGTTCTGCCCTTGGCGGGACAGCCGCAATTCTTAACAAGAATCTGTCCCGTGTCCTCTGGCGTTTTAAAAAAAGTCCCGCTTCTGGGGAAGATTACGCCAAACCCAGTACTGGGTGTCGCTTGGCAGGATTCTTGCTGAGGCCTTCTTTGGGCACAGCTCGGCGCAGGCAGCTGCTCTGGTGCTCTGCGACTACAGTGGAGGCGGGGCCGGAGCTCCGTGGCCACCATCGCTGTCTGCGACTCAGGGACCCAGAACCCTCACGCTATCCCCGCAAACTCTGACCTTTCCGTGGGTGATTGAAGAACTCCCTTGAATCCACGTGTTTGCGCCGATTGGGGCGTCACAGCTGCTCGATGGACTCCTCCACTGTGGGTTTTCCAGGCCTCAGAGAAGATCCTCCTTTCCTGGTAAGATGGCGCAGCCTTCCCTCCAAGCCCGCAGCTCTTGGAGAAGTCGCGGCTGCTGCAGTGCTGGCCGCTTGGTCAGGAAATCCTGTCCAGCGGACCCTTCCTTACCTTCCTTGAGAGTTCAGCTGCCCCTTAGCTGCCAATAAACATTCCCTGAGCCACTCAGACGCTGCTTTTATCTGTTCTGGGACCAGGGTCAGAACAAGTCCGTCTGTTTGGTTGCCATCTTATACCCTTCCTCAAAATGTAATGATTTTAGAATGTGTTCAAATTTAAGTGAACATTAGCTTAAAATAGTTTGCTATAAACATCTTACCTAATAGAAGAGTAATATGCAAATTGACCATACCTCCACTACACTTACAAGCCACGCCCATCAGCCAATCAGAGCAGATATGCAAATTAAACCCAAACAAGATGGCTTCGGCCATAGAGGGCAGGAGGGAGGCTTGGGTTTCTCTGGCAATGGAAGAAGCCAAGCTTTTTGTCTGCTCTTGTGGGTTACAAAGTTTCAATTATAGAAGGTAAACAAATCCAAACAGAAATTGCAAAAGCCACAAAGTAAGCAGAAGGCTTGGCTCCACTCCAGGCTACAAAGTTTCAATTGTAGAAGGTAAATATATCTCAGATACCAGGGCCTCCACTTGGGTCTCCAGGGGGCATAGCTGGCCTGAAAACCACCAGAGGCCCCTCACTTAGGCCACCCCATGCCCCAAGGGAAGCCCACCTGATCCAAGACACCCTTCAGGACAAACCAGCCAGCCTCCCACCTGTGCACCAGGCTTCTATCCTATCTAATAAAAGAGTAATATGCAGATTGACCATCACTCCAACACACAAGATGGCTGCCCCATGTGGTCAAAGATCTTGCCCCCACGTGGACACAAGATGGCCACCACAAGATGGTGGTGATCAATCATGCAGGGGAGGGCAGTTAGGGGTGACCAGGCCAGCACAGGAGGGAAGTTGGGGGCAAAATGCTGGCAGGGGAGCAGTTAGACATCAATCAGGCTGGCATGGGAGTGGTTAGGGGGTGATCAGGCTGGCAGGCAGAAGCAGTTAGGGGCAATCAAGCAGGCAGGAAGGTGAGCAGTTGGGACCCAGCAGTCCTGAATTGTGAGAGGGATGTCCAGCTGCCCAGTGGGATCGGGCCTAAACAGGCAGTTGGACATCCCTCCAGGGGTCCCAGATTGGAGAGGGTGCAGGTTGGGCTGAGGGACACCACTACCCGCTCCCCCCCCCCCCATGCATAAATTTCATGCACCTGGCTTCTAGTCTATAGATATAAAAGCCCAGCAACCAGAACGGTAAAACAACAAGAGTGACCAATGGCTATGACGCACACTGGCTGGCCTGTCCCCCTATTGGCCTCCAACGACCCAATCAGGGATGGAGCTGGCCAGCCAACACCTGCGGCCCCTGCCCCTTGCCAGTCCGGCCAGATGGGCCCTCCTTGGGTAGCCCGGCTGGACCCCACCCATGCATGAATTCATGTACAAGGCCTTTAGTAGTTGGCATAAATGAAAAATATGGTAATCATAAATCTAAAAGCGATATACAAGGAACAAAGAGAAAGGAATTGAAAAACTCTATAGAAAGTCATCAACATGCAAGAGAACTAACCCAGCCAGTGTAGCTCAATGGTTGAACATCAACCTATGAACCAGGAGGTCACAGATTCCTGTCATGGCACATGCTTGGGTTGTGGGCTCAATCCCAGGTGAGGGACATGCAGGAGGCAGCCAGTCAGTGATTCTCTCTCATCATTGATATTGCTAGCTCTCCCTTTCCATTCCCCTTTGAAATCAATAAAAATATATTTTAGAAAAGAGAGAATTATGAAAACAAAATAGAATCAGAAATCAAAATAGTAATAACTACATACCTATCAATAAACCCTTTAAATATAAATAGATTAAGTTCTACAAACCAAAAGACAATGGGTGGTCTTGGCTGGTGCTCCGTGGTTAGAGCATCTGACACCAAAGGGTTGCAGGTTCGATTCTGAGGCAAGGGCACAAACCTTGGTTGCAGGCTTGATCCCAAGCATGTGTGTGAGGCAACAATCGATGTGTCTCTCTCATCTCGATGTCCCTCTCTCTCTCTCCCTCTCTCTCTCTCTCTCTCTCTCTCTCTCTCTCTCTCTCTCTCTCTCTCAACTTCTCTTTCATTCTGTCTAAAGGAATGGGAAAATACTCTCACATTTATATACCAAACATAGGATCACTTAACATACAAAGGAAATATTAGCAGACATAAAGTGATTGACAGTAAAACAGTAATAGCAGGGACTTTAACACCCATTGATGTCAAAGGATAGATCACCCAGGCAGAAAATCGATAAGGAAACAGCAGCCTTAAATGACACATTAGACCAGATTGATTTAATTAATATTTTCAGAGCATTTCAACCCAAAGTAGCAGAATATATGTTTTTTTTCAAGTGCACATGGAATACTTTCTAGGATAGACCACATGTTAGGGCACAAAACAAGTCTCAGTAAATTTAAGAAGATGAAAGTCATATCAACCATTCTTTCTGATCACAATGGTATAAAACTAGAAATCAATTACAAGAAGAAAAAAAAAAAAACTAGAAAACACACAAACATGTGGAGACTAAATAATATGTACTATAATAAACAATGAATGGTTAATGATGAGATCAAGAAAAATACCAAAATATACCCTGAAAAAAGTGAAAATGAAAACACAATGACCCCAAATCTATGAAACAAAACCAATGCAGTCTTAAGATAGAAATTCATAGGAGTACAGGCCTATCTCAAGAAGAAAAAAAGAAAAACCTCAAATAAACAAACTAATCTCATACTAAAGAAACTAGAAAAAAAACAAAGTACAAAGTAAGTAAAAGAAAAGAAATAATAAAGATCAGAGTGGAAATAAATGAAATGGAGTTTTTAAAAATACAAAAGATCAGTGAAACCAAATTTTGGTTCTTTGAAAAGTAAATAAAATTGGAAAACCTTTAAGCAGACTCATTCAGGAAAACATAAAGAGGTCCCCAATAGATAAAATCAGAAATCAAAGAGGAATGACAACTGACACCACAGAAATACAAAGGATTATATTTTAAAAATACTACAATTATATGCCAACAGATTGGAAAACTTGGAAGAAATGGATAAATTCCTAGAAATATACCATCTTCTAAGACTGAATCAAAAAGGAAGAGAAAATTTGAACAGACTTTATAACGACTAACAAAATTGAATTAATAATTAAAAAATTCTCAACAAACAAAAGGCTTGGACCAGATGCTTTTACAGGGTAATATTACCATTCAAAGAAGAATTAACACATCTTTTTTAAGCTTTTTCAAAAAATTAAAGAGACACGAAGGCTTCTTTACTATTGCTACTCCAGTATTTTTTATTTTATTTTTTGAGGCTAGCCATTATGCTGATTCAAAAATCAGAAAAAGACACTACAAAAATTTGTAAGCCAGTATCTCTGATGAACATAGATGCAAAAATCCTCAACAAAATATGAGCAAACTTAATTAAGTGGGATTTATTCCTGGAATGTAAGGTTAGTTCAATATTTGCAAATCAATTTATGTGATACACTGCATAAACCAAATAAAGGATAAAAATCACATGATCATATCAATAGATGCAGTAAAAGTATTTGACAAAATCCAACATCCATTTATGATGAAAACTCTCAGCAAAGTGGAAATAGAAGGAACATACCTCAGCATAACAAAGGCCATGTATAACAAACCCACAGCCAACATCATATCAACAATGAAGAGTTAAAAGTATTTTCCCTAAGATCTTGAAAAAGAAAAGAATGTCCACATTCACCACTGTTATTCAGCATAGTCCTAGAAGTCCTAACCACAGCAATCAGAGAAGAAGAAGAAATAGAAGACATCCAGATGGAAAAGAAGTAGTAAAACCTTTGTTATTTGGTGATAACATGGCACTATTTGTAGAAAACACTGAAGTACCTACCAAAAAGCTGTTAGAACAAATAAATGAATTCAGTAAGTTAGAAGAATATAAAATTAATATTCAAGAATCAATTTTTATACACCAAGAACAAGCTATGAAAAAAAAAAACTATTAAGAAAACAATTTTATTTACAATTGCATAAAAAACACCTAAGAATATATTTAACCAAGGTGGTAAAAGACCTGTACTTGGAAAACCTTAGGACATTGAAGAAGATACAAATAAATGGAAGCATATAACATTCTCATGAATTGGAAGAATTAGTATTGTTAAAATGTCTATATTACCCAATATACAGATTTAGTTAAACTCCTATCAAGATACTAATGGAATATTTCATAGAATTAGAGCTGATAATTCTAAAATTATATAAAATCACAAAAGTCCCCAAATAACTGGAGTAATGTTCAGAAAGAAAAACAATGTTGGAGGATCACTCTCTCTGATATCAAATTACACTATAGGCTGCAGTCACGAAAACAGCATGGCACCACCAACATGTAGATATGAAAACTGCATGGCACCACAGTCATGTGTCATGAAAACACCATGGCACCACAGACAACAGTCTAGCGAAGGCCTGAGGAGGGAGCAGGTGTGGGGGAGGGGGCCAATTTCGGGAAAAGGGATACATCTGTAATTATTTCAACAATAAAAATAATTTAAAAAAAAAAAGAAACACAGCATGGTACTTGCTTAAAACAGACATATATAGGCCTAACCAGTTTGGCTCAGGGCATCGGCCTGTGGACTGAAAGGTCCCGGTTCGATTCTGGTCAAGGGCATGTACATTGGTTGTGGGCACATCCCCAGTTGGGGGTGTGTAAGAGGCAGCCGATGGATGTTTCTTTCTCATCGATGTTTCTAACTCTTTATCTCTCTCCCTTCCTCTCTGTAAAAAAAATCAATAAAATTAAAAAACAAACAAACCAGACTTATAGATGAATGGAACAGAATAGAGAGCCCAGAAATAAACCCACGCCTATCTGGTCAATCTATGACAAAGGAGGTAATATACAATGGATAAAGACAGTTTCCTTAATAAGTAATTTTGGGGGAAATTGGACAGATACATGGGGAAAAAATGAAACTAGACCACTTTCTTGCACCATATACAAGAACAAACTAAAAATGGATGGAAGACTTAAATATAAGACCTGAAACTATTGTAGAAGAAATAAACATAGGGAGTTGACTCTTTGACATTGCTTTTAGCAATATGGTTTTGGATATGTCTCCTAGGGCAAGGAAAACAAAGTGGGGGATGGGGCTAGAAGTGTTTGTATGTCAAAGTATACCATCAATAAAAGACAAGCTACTGAATGAGAGCAGATATTCAGCAACGATACATCCCAGAAGGGCTCATATCCAAAACTCACCGGCCTCCTGCTGGCAGCCCAGCCTGTGGAGACAGACAACCATGCTGAGAGCCAGAGGAAAGCGGGACAGGGTGAGGCCCAGACATCTCACGGGAAGCCAGAGCCGCAGGCAGGCCAGCTGGCCACAGTCATCAGGAGAGTAGGAGCCACAGGGCGCTCCCACAGGCACTCAACTCAGCTGCCACCTGGGTCCCATGTGGGCCTCGTGAAGGTTTCCTGGAGCCCAGCCTCCTTGCAAAGCCCCAGGCCCGTGCTCCATGCGGTTTTTAGAGGGAGAAGGGAGAGAGAGAGATACCAGTGAGAGGGAAACATCGTCAGACTGCCTCCTGCATACTCCCTGCTGGGGGTGCAGCCACACCCTGGCAGGTGCTTGGTGCAGGAGCTATGCTCAGCCACTGAGCCACACCAGCCGGACTGGCTCATCTGAGCTTGGTGGGAAGTCTTATCTATTTGCAAGTGTCATTCATGAGTGACTGTTCCAATCGTTAGCTTAATCAATTGCCCCCATAACCCTCCGAAGTGAAAGGGGTGTCCCCATCTTGCCCATAGAAAAGCGAAGGCTCTCAAGCTTTGTAACCTGCAGAGGCCTGCGCTGGGCAGAGGCCTCAAGGCGGCACCATCCTGCTTGCAGTTCCTGTGCCAGGCGGCCTGGGGAGGTGGGGGGAGGAAGGGGGGTCAGAGCAGGGGACTGGGCCTGCTCCTCAGGCCACTGGCCTCTGCTCTCCATCAGGAGGGAGCAGCCTGTCTGCCTGCAGATGATTCCCAGAGCTTGGCCAGCTGGAAATAGGCATCTGTTTTGAGGTTTGAGAGGTTTCAATACCAGACAGCAGGGGCTAAATAAAGCATCTGTCCCGAGCGGAGGCCCAGGCGAGAGAAAAGAATTATTAAAAACTCATGGCTGATGGCCCTTAAAATGTGTGCCACACACAGGCCTTATTGCTCTTCTCACTCAAGATAGAGAAAGCACGATGCAAGACCTGCTAAAAAACACATGGGCACAGGTTTGATTTATGATGTAAAACTACGTAACTTTAGAAAAGTCTGTTTATTATACATAATTTTGGGGGAAATAGGAAGTTCTTAGCCAAAACGCATGTCCAGATTGTAGGTATGGAGATTTAGGATTTCTCCTGAGTTGTTAAATTTTCAGTAATAATAGTAGTTGTCACTTACATAGCACTTATTATGTGCGAGGAATGGGCCTAACCCCTTCCCACACTTTTTCACACTTAATCATCACAACTCGATCCACCTCTCCATCGTATTGCTAAAGAGGCAGAGGTCCAGAGACATCGAGCAGCTCATTCAGGGCCACTCGGCTGATGAGCAGCAGAGCCAGCTTGAGACTAAGACCCGAGGTGTGAGGTACGTAGTGAGGGGGAAGGTGTGTTTGCCCGTGTGGCACCTGGCGCCCAGAATGGACTCAGTCATTGTAAGTGTTCAGTAAGTACTGGAATAAACAAACAAATAGAATGAATGAATGAATGAATGAATGAACAACGAATAGCTCTAACTCCTGTATTCTCAGCATTCCTGCTGAGTCCCTCATTTTGTTCTACACTAAGGTGACCAGACGTCCCGCTTTGGGCGGGACAGTCCCAATTTTTAACAATTTGTCCCGCGTCGTCCCATGGCATTTTTTAAAAAGTCCCGATTTTTGGAAAGAATGCACAACAAGCTAGGGAACGGTGGGAGAACGGGAAGGGAACATATGGTTTTTGGCAGCCATGTGGCTATTTAACCAGGATATGAGTTTGATATTATTTTTGTTAATTTTATAATGTTAAACTTTAATAATAACAAATAATTGTTGAGAACTGCTTATCAAAGTTCGCATTGTTGATCAGTTGTTAGAATTGTGGAATACGTGCTGTCCTTAGCAGGAACTAATGCTGCGACTGAACACCTTTTTTTCTATGGTAAATAAAGTGTGGACATCAGAAAAATCACAATTAAGTGTTGAGACTTTGAAAGCCATTTTATGTGTGAAATATAATTTAACAAATTCTTGTGAAAAATTTCATGACCTTTTAAACAACGACAGCAATCTACTAAAAAAAAATCACTCAAATGAGAAATATGCCAAAGAATAAAATAATACCAGACATAATTTTTATTTATTATATTTGTAAATTGTACTTATGTTGAAATTTAAAAAAATATATTACAATACTATTTTTGTGTTCTATGAAAATTTTTGTTGCTCCATGTAGACCAAATTTTTAATCAAGAACCTCCCACTCCCCCCCCGCCGTCCCCTCTTGTCAATGGTGTCCCGCTTTACCAATGTTAAAATCTGGTCTACACTCTGCCAGCATTCTGATTCCTGTACCTGAATGAATGCCACGAGGCATTAGGATGGGTACTCTCTGCACCTGAAGAAGAATAGGTGAGAAAAAGAAGACCGATTCTCCTCTGTTTTTCTAATTGTTTTTGGCAGGAAGTGAAGAGTGGGAAGTAATGGCAGACCTGAGTTGGCATATCTGTGTAGACCAGCTGGACTCTAGCTGTGTTGCCCACAATTTCTCAGACGTGACCCCGCTGTGGTATGGCTGAGGGAGAACTATAGCATCTGCTAACCCCCCAGCGGAGAAGGGCAATGGCGGGCGCTCCTGCGGTCAGGAAAGAAGCAGAGACCCAAGAAGAGACCTGCCTTGCCCGCCAGAGCTTGGCTTTTATTCCTCAGGCCTAAGCGGAGAGCCAGTGATGTCACAGCATCTCAAGGACGCGATGATGATGATGATGATGATGATGGTGATAGGAGATAAGGATCAAATTACTTGGATAAGCCCTTTGTCTGCTGTGGGCTTTAGTTTTTTCATCCTAGCTAATAAAAGGGTAATATGCAAATTTACCATCACTCCAACACACAAGGTGGCCACCTCCATGTGGTCAAAGATGGCCACCCCCATGGGGATACAAGATGGCCGCCACAAGATGGCCAGTAGAGGAGGGCAGTTGAGGGCAATCAGGCCTGCAGGGGAGGGCAGTTAGGAGTGACCAGGCTGGCAGGGGAGGTCAGTTAGGGGTGACCAGGCCAGCAGGGAAGGCAGTTAGGGGCAATTGAGCCAGCTGGCCGGGTTCAATGCAGTTATTTTTAGCTGCAGCCCTTGTCCTACAATTGTTGCAGAAAACGGAGGAAATGTCACAGGCAGTGGTTGACAGACACAGGAAGAATAAACAGCCCTCCTGTTGGAGGCTCCCATGGGCGCGGTCGCCAGGCCAGAGGAGCAGAAAGGGCTGTGGCCAGGCAATCCTATCCCTTGGGCCTGGGTCTCACCCGGAGAGAGGAGCTGAGAAGCTCTGAGGCCTGAGCCAGAGGCTGCGGAGGAAATGAGGCTTGGCCTGGAGGTGCAGGCAGAGGAGGCTGTGTGGTGGCTCCCCTGGGCAGGGGCCAGACACCCTCTGCAGCCACCTGTGAGGAACCCTCCCGGATCAGACAGGAGCCAGCCTCAGAGCTCATGGATTCCCACCCAGCACCAGTGAAGCCGGCAGCAGCCCCATGTTCAGGTGCCATTGGTGTCATTGGTGTCTCATTGTTTGTGCTGTAACACACACACACACACACACACACACACACACACACACACATACACACACACACACACACACACACACACACGAGTGTACCAACCCTAAACCTGCTACCCAGTGCACATCTACAGACTCGCCATGCAAATAGGGGGCAGACCCCGTCAACACAGCCCCCTTTCTCCCTGGGTCACCTCGGTCACTTTATCACGTGCCCTGATGAACATCTGGGTGCTCACAGGTGCCATCTTGAGAGAATATAAAGCATGGGAACCTCCCAAGATGAGAGAAACCACCCCTTAAAAGCTGGACCTTAAAGAGACCATGTTAAGCCAGAAGAATGACCTCCAATTGTCAAGGTCACTTCCCCACGTGGTCACCTGGACATCTTCACCTGCAGAAATGGGGCTGCAGAAGTCAGTGAAGTGGGTTACAGACTTTAGTGGTATTTTGCACATCTGTCCAAGAGTGCACAGCAGCCCCGAGAAGGTGGCTGCTAAGATGGCGCGGGCCAGGGCTGCCTTACGTTAAAGCACCAACAACCTGGATGAGACATTGGGGAGGGTGTGCATGGAAAACAGGGGGGTCCTAGGGAATCGTTAGGTGTCGGGGAGTGAGCCTAGCCTGGGCAGCAGCGCCACTACCAGCCAGGCAACACCTCGACTTTGACTGTGCCGTTCCTCCCAGTGGCTGCTGGTGCTGCTCCCTGCTTCCTGTGCCACGGAGACCCCGTAGACCGACCCTGACTCCCCCTTCTTCGACCATTTATCCAAGGCCAGGACCCTGTAGACCAATCCTGACTCCCCCCTCTTCACCCCTTTATCCAAGGCCAGGACCCCTAGACCGACCCTGACTCCCCTCTTCACCCCTTTATCGAAGAGGGCGGGGGGTGGGGTGGGGGGAAGGGCGGGCTGCCACGCACCGCGTAGGGATCAGCTCCCATTCTCCCTGGAACAGCACGGGGCACGCACTCTCCTTTATAATGATAATCTCGTCATACAATATTTTATTTAATGTTGTTTTATTACATGGATTGGGGTGACCTTGGTCAACGTGGACATACGGTGTCAGGTGTGGTCTAGGGGTCCCGCCTTGGATAAAGGGTTAGGAGCTACAAGCCCACCACTCAGAGTCGATCTAACCCGTCACCTTACGCCCTGCCCCCCCTGCCCCAGGCACCGCACTGCTGTGTCTCGAGTGTCCGTTTCCTGCTCCAACGTCAGCGCAGTCGCGTGGTGGTGGCTCTCTGAGGAGCCTGTGCTCAGGCCGGCCAGGTTACTGCGCAGTCTGGCTCTCAGGAGGCATAGGGCCACCTCCCGGCCACCCCCGTCATTCCTACCGGAGGCCGGGTACACACGCCCTAAGCCGATTCCCATGTCACTGGTGATCTTGGTTACGAAAGGAGTTCTTTAAGTTTTCTGTTACCTGTTAAAATAAAATGTTTATTTGGTGTAGCTGTGGTGGTTTTTTAAATGTAGCATTGTCTTTAGAAATGTACACTAAAATATTTGTGAATAAATGTGAGGTCTGGGATTGACTTTGAATAGTGAGGGAAGCTGGGAGTGGGCGGTGGCAGTAGATATTAGACAGGAGTTGGTTATTGCTGGAACGGGGTGATGGGGTGGATATATTATATTTTCCCCTCTGCTTTGTATATGTCTGAAACGTTCCTTAATAAAATGCAATAAACAAATAAATAACAATAAGAGAAGGCATGGGAACGGTTGGAGTTGGTGCCAAACTTAAAGGGCTTTTACCTCCCGTTGGCTATATTCATTCAGAGCAGGGGTTCTCGAACTACAGCTGGTGGGACAAATGTTTTTATACAGTTTGTAAGCTATGAATGGTTTTTACTAATGATTGAAAAAGCATATGTTTCACAACTTTCAAATTTTAGTGTCAAAAAGATTTGGCTGGGACAGAGCCACACCCATAGGTTTCTATCTGGCCGTGACGGCTCAGACACGTCAGGGGGAGCGGGTCCTTGTGGGAGAGACCAGGCGCCAGCAACCTGACACACGGCCTCCCCAGGAAAGAAGCTGCTGGCCTTCTTCAGAGGGGATTCCTCATGTGTAACTGTGAGTTCGGGGAGCAATACAAACCCACGGGGGCTGTGGACTGCAGGGCACCCACTCCTGGCCGTCCCCCACTTCTCATGGCACAGGAAGCTGCTCCCCGTCCAGGAACAGGGGATCGTCTTTATGCCCATGAGACAGCCCTGCAGCGGAGTGGGGCCTCCGGGCTCTCAATAGGATTGAATTGTACCGTAACCCTCACTGCGTCTCTAAATCCATGAGTGGGCATCGGCGACCGTTGAATACAGATACAAGAACTGATGGTCAAGGAGTGACCCCAGTCACCAAGTCCCTGGGGGTGGAGGGGATAGCAACCTTAAAACTGACTTAACCCAAGGTTACACCAACTTCAATCACAGCGGCCAACATCTGTCAGCAGGTGGGTAAACACAGTGTGACAGGAACACACACGGGAAACTCCTTAGCCTCACCCAGGAAGGCAGTTCTGCCCATGGTGCCCGCGGATGAGCCCCGAGGACTCACGCTGAGTGCAATGCCAGCGCAAGACAAGCCGGTGCCTATGCTCACAGGAGGCGGTCCTGGCGCCCGGCTTGAAGCCTGAGGCTGCCCAGCGAGGCTCCCGCTCACTCTCCCCAGTGGTGGGCCGCATTTACCAGGAGGCATCTTGCAGAGCCTGCGGGAAAGCCAGGAGCTGTCTGGAGGGGCTGTGTCACCCCTGCATCACTAGTGCCGTCACCCCTGGGCCGCTGCGTCCGCCCTCCTGCGTCTGGCCCAACCCCATCTGCTGACTAGTCTCTCTAGACAGGCGACATCTTGGTCCACGGAGAGCCTCGCATGTCTGCCTTATTGTGGTGCCATGCTGCCGGGGGAGTGGGCACAGCTCAGCTCACAGCGTCACGGACGGCTGTAGAGCTCGGCGTCCGCGGGAGCCCTCTCTCCTTACCTGGCGTGTTTGGGAAGGCCGGGCCCAGGGCCTTCCTGGGGCATCCAGACGGCAATAAAGGACACATCTGCTCACCAGAACCTCTCAGCCCCCTCTAGCCTCCACGTGGAGAGGCGGCGGCAAATCCTTCTGTAAAGCCACATGGTCAGTGTGTTAGGGCTCTTCCACCACTGCTGCCCTCCGCTGTTACCGTGCTAACGGCAGCTACCGACCCTGCACGGAGTGCGGGTACCCGTGTTCGACAAAACCTGCTTCCCGGGCAGGGCAGTGGGCTGGCCAGGCGCCCGGGGCTGTTTGTGCTCCCGGCTGGGAGACCCGGGTGCTCTGACGGTCGGCCGCTCGGATGGTCCTCCTGCTCCCCGCGGACTGCCTTTCCTCACCGGCCTTTTGGAAGAATTCATTTCCATCATATTTCAGAGGATTTAGACAAACGGAGGTCGAGAATAGTCCTGTGGAAACAGCAAATGGAAGATTGATTTCAATTAGAAAAGGCGAGACATCCTAGTGTACACACGACGGGGGGAAGTGTGGGAAAGAAACAGAATGTGAACACGGAAAAGCAGTAAGCATGTGTAACCAGAGAACATGCCAGGCTGGGAGAGGTGGCACCTCCTGCAGTCAGACACTGGCCAGGAGAGTGGCACCAGCACAACGAGGACGGGTACCTGCCAGCTTCCTGTGCCAGCACTCGCTCCGTGTCTTCCTAAAGAGCATTTCGGGCTCGCCCACCCTCTGCCGCCGCCAGCTGACACACCACTCAGCTGCTCCAAGCTCGGTTCTCCATCCATTGAACACCATCCAGGGGGGCCTGGGGGAGCACTCAGCACGTGTGTTCTGCGGCCTCGGCGACACTCTGCCGTGGGACCTGTCGGGGCCGGGTGTACTTCGCCCAGCGCTGAGAGGTGAAGTCTGAAGGTGGAACCTCCAGAGATTCCCGCCCCAGAAAGGCTGTTGACCCAGAACTTCCGAGATGTCGGGGTTTGAGGGATGTTGGAGGATCATTCTTTTTAATTGAATCTATTGGCGTGACATTGGTTAATCATGTTACATCCGTTCCTGGTATACAATCCTGCAGGCAGATGATTCTTAAAGAAAGTGTTCTGTAGTCAAGTAAATCTGAGAAATCCTCCTTAAGCAAAGTTAAGCAATTGTCTCCATGGCTTTATTTCTTAGAGCTCAGCCCACACGACTGTGGTATGACTCTGAGCAGATAACGTCACACGCGGTGTTTTCCAACCCTGTACCAGCACTCCGGTCCCGGCCACCTCTGCGGGTTATTCCCAGAAAGCGCTCGGGAGAAAACAGACTGTGCGCAGTGCGAGTCCCTGCTGGGAGGTGGGAAGGCCGATGCCAGGGCAGGGCTGTGGACAGGAGTGGGGGGGAGTCTGCCCCACAGGGCTGGTCCGTTCTGGTTCTGGGAGCTGTGCTGCTTTTCCGTCCTGGAATTTTGGATTCCACTTTGAACATCACCAAGGAGGGAGCCTTTTGGGGTGAAGTTCTGGTAACCAGATGTCAAGAGGCCCCAGGAGCCGGCTGACCCTCCCCCCACTTTGGGGTTCCCTCAGCTCTCCTGATGTTCAAGGCCATCGAGGACAGCGAGGTAACATTGACACATCCCGGAGCTCGGAAAGGTGTTTCTCTTTGAGACCCATGCTGAGCTGTGAGGTGTCGGCAGGAAGGACAGCCCAGCCGGAGGCTGCTGCTCGATTTTGCCACTTGCCAGCCGGCTGGCCTGGGCCTCCAGTTCCTTGTGGGTAAAATGGGGCATCGAGTCGCCCTCCTCATCCTGAGGTGAGGATTTCTAGTAACGCTGGTGTCGCTGGTCTGTCCCAGTGGCAGCTGGGGAGGTGGGTGCAGGCAGGCTGGGCACCGGCCCAGGGCACGGGGCCTCGCCGAGCCTTGAGCGTCCGCGCCAGGCGCAACCCCACCCGAGGCCCGGAACCTGGGCCTTGGTGCCAGCAGCCCTGCTCCTCGGGGCAGGCGTGGCGTGGAGGTCAGCCCATAGCGGAGGTGTCAGTGACGGCACAGGCACATGTGCCCTTTCCTGTCCTCCTCCTTTCACTCCCTCCTCTTACTTCCTGAGATCCCCTCCTAGGAGACCTCCAGCATCCAGATTCTTGTCCCTGGCTCTGCTTTGGGGGAAGTCCCTGCCTGGGATAGCGCTCAGTAATTCATAATGCTGGTTATCGTTTAAACAATAGAGTGACCACCCTGTGGTGTCCACCGTGCCACCACCCATACACACGCACACTTATACCAACAATTCTGGGCTTCTTGGTGAAAGTTCCCACATCTCCCCAGAGATACGGAGCGATCTGGCAAATAAGCCCCCTCCTATTTTAAGTAAGTACGGACAGTGGGGCGTCACTCAGGGCTGTTCCCCTTCTTCTTCCAGGGCCAGGCCAGCCTGCTCTGGGCTCCCTTTCCACCTGCTCACACTGTCTTGGCCGCCAGGAAGGCCAAGCCAGGGGCTGGCTTTGACAAGGACAAGAGGTGGCCCTGAGGACACTGGGCACAGCAGGGCAGCTTTGCAGACTGGACATGGTGTGGGTAATAGATGCTCAGCAATGGGGGGGGGGACAGTATTTATTTAGTAAGCAGCTGATGCCAGGAGCAGGCAAGCCACCCCTCTGCCTCTGACAGCTCTGTGGTAAGAAGCTCTCTGCCTTCAGCACAATCAGAGCTTTCCCTCTCATTCCGGAAAGGGTTAAAGAGGATAAAATGGGCAGAGAAAGACTTGCTGCGCTTAGCGAAGGTCCTGCAGAAAGCTTGTAGCCTTGAGCACAGCACAACTCCGGTCACCAGGACACCCGGCATGGGAGAAGCCAAGGGCCCGTATGTCAGCAGAGCCGCTTACAGCCAGCAAGGATTAATAAGATCCTCTCTCCCTGCTCTCTCACTGATGCCTTTCTCAGTATCAGCCCACCTGCACCCAGATGCCCGGAATAACATGCCT
This sequence comes from Pipistrellus hanaki, assembly GCF_964339955.1. Lineage (NCBI taxonomy): Eukaryota > Metazoa > Chordata > Mammalia > Chiroptera > Vespertilionidae > Pipistrellus > Pipistrellus hanaki. The sequence continues at coordinate 6,821,250 of NC_140515.1, forward strand.
TTTGATATGATGGCCTCATGTCATGGGTGCACGATCCCCGCCCACCTGAACCTTTCGATTACAAACCAGAGTCCGCCCTGTACAGCACCTGTCTGCCTCCAGGAGTGGGCAGTGTCTTGGTTAAAAACCCACCACGCATCGTCACATTCCTCCCCTTCCCCGAGAAGTGGAACGTGTGGGAACTATGGCCATTATGACCCAGAGACCCGGCCCGGCTCCCCTCTGTGCTACTTCTTCTCCAAAGTGTGACATAAAGATGTTGCTGGCAAAAGCCTTCTCAGTGACCGCCCTGCCCGCATCTGTGCGCCGCCTGCTGGTTGAGTTAGTGGTTACTTAGACAAGTTTTCCAGTAATAGAAGGTGACCTCAAAGTAAATGAAAGGTATTTCTTGATCTAAATCAAGGCAGCGAGCCTCATTTAAAGGAAAGAACCCGGTTGTGTGATTACCAGGAGGCACGGGTGCAGTGGAAGGAGCCTGGGCTTCAGGCTTGAGGTTGAATCTGGCTGTGACAGTTACTTGCTGTGCGTTCCGGGTAAGACACTTCTCTTCTCTGGGCCTCAGTTTCTTCATCATTATAAATGGGGCGAATTGGACTGTGCAGCCATCCTCTTCCCTCTTTTCTTTTTGTCTGCCCAGGAAAAGTCCGCTTCTGGTGACAGCAACTTCTCTCCTGTGGCTCTAGTGGAGCGCCTATCAGTACTGTCCATTCCTCACCATTCCCTGTGCCCGGCCAACACTGCAAGGCCTTGCTTTAGATTTTGTATGTACGTGCTGGAAGAGAGGCCCTTTCTCTGTCCTTCCTCTATCCCGTTTGTCCACCACTCTCCGCCCTCCTTTCTGCTGCCCTACAGAGAAAATATGCCAATAGCCAGAGAGAAGCACCGGTCAGCGGGGTGGGGAATCCCAACAGCTTGCTGAAGTTTCTTTTGACTTCTACTTGTAATTATTATTACTTTTCCATTTTGATTGGGGTTTTGCTATTATTCAAAACAATAGGGGCTTTAGAGATCATTGAGCGAGTCTTGATTGTTTTCCAGATGAATAAAATGGAGTCAAGAGAGGCAGCATCTTCTCTCAAGCCAGTCAGCTCTGGAGTCAGGACCACCCACGCTGCCTTGGAGACCAGGCCTGGTGCTGGGGTTGGATCAGGGCGGGAACTCGGAGGCTGATCACTACAATCCCAGGTCGCTGGGCGGCACCTCCCACCTCACTGCCCCCATGCTCATCTCGCCGCCTCCCCCTCCTCCAACCCAGTCCAAATGCCATCACTGCTTCCGTGCTTCTTATGGGAGCTGTGATGCAGGCAACTACTTTAAACTACTGGATGGATTGCTTTGGACCCTGTCTCACCAGAAAACGATGGGCTTCAGCGATCACCGGAGAGCGGGTTAAGAGGCGGATGGCGTGGACAATGGGTAGAAAGAGCGCAGAGCCCTGAAGATAGCACTCCGGCTCAGCACCCGCACCTCCTCTTCGCATCCCGGAGCGCCCGCTGAGCCCAGGCTGCTGGCCCTGCAGCCACTGCCGCCCTGGCTCCTGGCTGTGGAGTCCACCTCCGCCTCAGAGGCTGAAAGTGCACTCTCCCATCTTGCCTTGCAGCTGGCCAAGGTGACCCTTTCCTGTCCTGTGACGTGAGGGAAAGTCTCGGGGAGTTAATTTTAGGAAAGAATTTTTTCCTGAAGAGATGCACAGGGAAAGCCCCTTTATTTCTGCCTTAAAAACACACACCTCTTTATTGATTTCAGAGAGGAAGGGAGGGGGAGAGAAAGACAGAAACATCAATGATGAGACAAGCACTGAGCACTGCCTCCTGCACTACCCCTAGAGGGCACTGAGCTGGCGACCTGACCAGGAATGAGCTGAGCTAGCCACCTCCTGGCTCCTGGGTTGAGGCTCAACCACTGAGCCCACGCAGCCTCTGCCTCTGACTGTGTAACAGAGAGGACCGCTGTGGCTGCTGCACGGAGCTAGTCTAAGGCAGCACACGAGACTTGCGACGAGGACAGATGCAGAGACAGGGTCTGGGTTCACCGTTTCAGCAGACAGGTCCCGGCAGCCCGCTGCTCCATCTCCTTAGGTAAGAGAGTGCCCGCCGTCACCATTTAGCCACACTGAGTTGGCAACTTTCTTTCTTGAAACCTAAAATCTTCCTGTTACTGTGTCTTGTTCTTGTTCCCAAGAAGTTTCCTTGATGGAATATACTTTTGTCTCTAAAATGAAGTTTTTCTTTGATATCGCTTTGTATCTTTTTACTAAAAGTTCCATTCGATTCTTTTAAAATTAAATTTATTGGGGTGACACCGGTCAGCAGGGTCGTACAGGTTTCAAGTGTACACTGCTGTGGCACATAAGCTGGCCACTGCACTGTGCGCCACCACCCAAATCAGAGCATCTTCTGTCACCATAGTTCTGGCCCCTTCCCTCTGGGAACCACCACACTGTTCTCTGTCTGTGTGTCAGGTTTATATCCCACATATGAGTGAAGCCTATGGTTCTTGGCTTTTACTGACTGGCTTACTTCACTTGGACTTTTCAAGGACCATCCGTGGTGTTGCCAATGGCGATATCACACATTTTCTTTCAGCAGAGCAGGATGGCATTGTGTGCACGCACCGCATCTTCTGTACCAGGCCTCTATCGAAGGTACCTTGCTTGTCTCCATGTATTGGTCACCGTGAAATAATGCTGCAATGAACATAGTGGGACATATATGTCTTTGTGAATACATGTTTTTGAGGTTTTTGGGTGAATACACAGAAGAGGGATTGCTGAGTCAAATGTAACTCTATTTTTAGTTTTTGAGAAACCACCAGACAGTTTTCCATCATGTCTGTAACAATTTATTTTCCACCAGGAGTGAATGAGGGTTCATTTTTCTTCACAATCTCTCCAACACACATTACCTATCTTGTTGAGAATAGCCGTTCTGTAAAGTGTGAGGTGGTGTCTCATTGTAGTTTTGAGTTGAACATCTTTTCATATATTTGATGACCATGTGTACGTCTTCTTGGGAGAAGTGACTGTTCAGATCCTCTGCTCATTTTTTAATTGGAGTGCTTGTTTGGTGTTGAGTTCTATGAGTTCTTTATATATTTTGGATATTAAGACCTTGTAAATATCATCTCCCCTTTAGTTGGTTGCCCTTTTGTTTTGTTGTCAGTTTCTTTTGCCGTGCAGAAGCTTTTCAGTTTGATGTCGTCCCATTCATTTATTTGTGCCTTTACTCCCCTTGCCTTTGGGTCAAATTTATAAAATGTCCTCTATAACCAAGTTTAGCGCCTGTTTTCTTCTATGTATTTATTGTTTCAGATCTTACATTTAGGTCTTTGATTCATTTTTTAAAATATATTTTTATTGATTTTCAGAGAGGAATGGAGAGGGAGAGAGAGAGGTAGAAATATGCCTCACACTGGGGATCAAGCCCTCAATCTGGGCATGTACCCTGTCCAGGAATCGAACCAACTGTGACCTCCTGGTTCACAGGTCGAAGCTCAATCACTGAGCCATGTGGGCCAAGCTAATTCATTGTGCTACAAAGGGAAAAACAATAGTTAGTTTCATTCTTTTGCACGTGGCTTTCCAATCCTCCCAACACCATTTATTAAAGATCTTTCTTTTTGTGAATTTATGGCTCCGTTTTTAAATAAGTATTTGTCCATATACAAGTGGTTTTATTTCTGGGCTCCAGTTCTGTCCCGTTGATCTGTGTGTCCTTTTTCTGCCATTGCCAGGCTGTTTTGATTATCATAGCTCTGTAGTGTACATTGAAACCAGGTCGTGTGGCTTCCTTCTTTGTCTCAGGGCTGCTTTGGCGATTCCTGGTCTTTTGTGGTTTCATACACATCTGGCGAGCAGCTGGGTAACTTGGTCGTTTCCTTCCCCATGTGGATATCCTTGACCTTGTCCTCTATGACCATAAGCATAGTAAGTACGGTGGCCTTATACTGTCTGATAGCTCCAATATTGAATGTCTTAGCAGGACTATTTCTGCTGGCTGCTGTTTCTGCTGTTCTTATTCATGGTGACTTGTTTCTTTTTGTTCCTGGTTATCTTTGATTTTATGCTACTCATTGTATCCGAATGATTAGCAATGATTCGACAACTAGAATGAAGGCACCTTCCTCCAGAGAGGATGTGTGTCTGCATTCGCCAGGGGCCTGTGGAGAACCTTAACCCAGGACACCAAACACGTGAATCCTGGCTGCAAATCCAGGCAGGAAGGCCAAGGTTACTTTGTGGCCCACTTTCCCCAAGGGTGCAGGGCCTTTAGGCCCTTGTCATTGTGGAGAGGGTCTCCAATTAGATCGCCCTTTTGATATTGGCCTGCCTTATCCCACAGGCCATCAGAACAAAAGTTCAAATTAAACAACTTTTGTGCTCTACTTATCTCTTTGGGTTCTTGTTTCTCCTTTAATAGTGTCTTACTATAGAATTCACTCTTAAGTGCTTGTAAAATACTCCATTTATTCAGGAAGTTTAGTTGTTTCCTGAAGAAGAGTTGCTCCAAATAAATTAACACATCATTAGCAAATGCAGAAGTTTTTTTTTATTTTTTTATTTCTTTATTGATTAAGGTACTACATATGTGTCCTCCTTCTTCCATTAACCTCCCCAACTCCTTCCCCCCTCCCCCCAATACTCATGCCTTCACCCCCCTAGTGTTCATGTTGGGCTTATATTCATGCGTACAAGTTGGGCTTATATTCATGCATACAAGTCCTTTGGTTGATCTCTACCCCTTACTCCACATTCCCCTACCTTTCTTCTGAGGTTTGACAGTTGGATGGATGCTTCTCTGTCTAAGGATCTGTTTTGGTTCATCAATTTATGTTGTTCATTATTTCACAAATGAGTGAGATCATGTAGTATTTATCTTTCTCTGACTGTCTTATTTCACTTAGCATAATGCTCTCCAGTTCCATCCATGTTGTTGCAAATGGTAGGAGTTCCTTCTTCTTTATAGCAGCATAGTGCTCCATTGTGTAGATGTACCATAGTTTTCTAATCCACTCATCTGCTGATGGGCATTTAGGCTGTTTCTAAATCTTAGCTATGGTGAATTGTGCTGCTATGAACATAGGGGTGCATATATTCTTTCTGATTGGTGTTTCTGGTTTCTTGGGATATATTCTTAGAAGTGGGATCACTGGGTCAAATGGGAATTGCATTTTTAGTTTTTTTGAGAAAACTCCACACTGTTCTCCACAGTGGCTGCACCAGTCTGCATTCCCACCAGCAGTGCACAAAGGTTCCTTTTTCTCCACATCTTGCCAGCACTTGTCATTTGTTGATTTGTTGATGATAACCATTCTGACAGGGGTGAGGTGATACCTCATTGTCATTTTGATTTGCATCTCTCGGATAATTAGTAACTTTGAGCATGTTTTCATATGTCTCTTGGCCTTCCTTCTGTCCTCCTTCAAAAAATGTCTATTTAGGTCTGTTGCCCATTTTTTGATTGGATTGTTTATCTTCTTTTTGTTAAGTTGTATGAGTTCCCTGTAAATGTTGGATATTAAACCCTTATAGGTGATGACATTGGCAAATATGTTCTCCCATGCAGTGGGCTTTATTGTTGTTTTGTTGATGGTTTCTTTGCTGTGCAAAAGCTTTTTACTTTGATGTAGTCCCATTTGTTTATTTTCTCTTTCGTTTCTATTGCCCTAGGAGCAGAATCAATGAGGAAATTGCTTTGGCATATGTCTGAGATTTTGCTGCCTGTGAATTCCTCTAGTATTTTTATGATTTCCTGATTTATATTTAAGTCCTTTATCCATTTTGAGTTTATTTTTGTGTATGGTGTAAGTTGGTGGTCTAGTTTCTTTTTCTTTTCTTTTCTTTTCTTTTCTTTTTTTATTTTTTGCATATATCTGTCCAATTTCCCCAACACCATTTGTGGAAAAAAAAAAAACTATCTTGACTCCATTTTATGTTCATGCCTCCTTTGAAAATATTAATTGGGTATAGTGGTTTGGGTCAGTTTCTGGGTTCTCTATTCTATTCCATTGACCTATATGTCTGTTCTTGTGCCAGTACCAGGCTGTTTTAAGAACAGTGGCTTTGTAATACATCTTGATATCTGATATTGAGATCCTACCTACTTTGTTTTTCTTTCTCAGGATTGCTGCAGCTATTTGGGGTCTTTTTTTATTCCAGATGAATTTTTGGAGAGTTCTTTCTAAGTCTGTGAACTATGCCATTGGTATTTTAATGGGGATTGCGTTGAATCTATAGACTGCTTTGGGTAGTATGGACATTTTAATGATGTTGATTCTACTAATCCATGAATAAGGTATGTTCTTTCCATCTGTATATGTCTTCCTCTATCTCTTTTTTCAGTGTCCTGTAGTTCTTTGCATATAGATCTTTTACCTCCTTGGTTAAGTTTATTCCTAGGTATCTTATTTTTTTGTGTGTGCAATGGTAAATGGGATTGCTTTTTTAATCTCTCTTTCTGTAAGTTCACTATTGGTGTAAAGAAATGCCATAGATTTCTTGGCATTAATTTTGTATCCTGCCAAATTTATTTATTAAGTCTAATTGTCTTTTAATGGAGTCTTTAAGGATTTCTATGTACAATATCATGTCATCTGTGAATAAGGACAGTTTTACTTCTTTTCCATTTGGATGTCTTTTATTTCTTCTTCTTGTCTGATCACAATGGCTACTACTTTCAGTACTATGTTGAGCAGGTGTCTTGTTCCTGTTCTTAGGGGAAATTTGCTAGAATTTTGTTGAGTATTTTGGCATCTGTATTCATGAGGGATATTGGCCTATAATTCTCTTTCATTGTGTTATCTTTATCTGGTTTTGGTATTAGGGTGATGCTGGCTTCATAGAAGGAGCTTGGAAGTGTTACTTCCTCTTAAATTTTTTTGAATAGTCTGAGGAGGATAGGTTTTAGTTCTTCCTTGAATGTTTGGTATATCTCCTGTGAAGCCATCTGGTCCTGGGCTTTTGTTTGCTGGAAGCTTTTTGATGATTGCTTCAACTTCTTCCATAATTATCAGCCTATTGAGATTTTTAGAAACTTCCTGATTGAGTTTTGGAAGGTTGTATTTTTCTAAGAATGTGTCCATTTCCTCCAGGTTGTCTTTTGTGGGAGTAGAGTTGTTCATAGTATTTTTGGTGAGTCTGGCTAGATGTTCATCAATCTTGTTTATCTTTTCAAAGAACCAGCTCTTGGTTTCATTGATCTTTTGTATTTTTTTTGTCTCTATGTCATTTATTTCTGCTTTAATCTTTGTTATCTCCTTCCTTCTGCTCACTCTGGGCTTTTCTTGTTGCTCTCTTTCTAATTCTTTGAGTTGTAGAGTTAGGTGATTTACTACTTTTTTTTTTTTTTTTTTTTTTTGAGGTAGGCCTGTAGAGCTATAAACTTCCCTCCGGGACTGCTTTCATTGTGTCCCATAGATTTTGGATGTTGTGTTTTGTTGTCATTAGTTTCCAGGATGCTTTTAATTTCTTCTTAGATCTCATTTGTAACCAGGTCATAATTTAATATCATTCTATTTAGCTTCCACGTGTTTGAGATTTTTGGATTGTTTTTATTGTAGCTTATTTCTAATGGTATAGTGGTCTGAGAAGATGCTTGGTATGATTTCAGTCTTCTTGAATTTGGGGAGACCTTGCTTGTGACCCAATATGTGGTCTATTTTTTAAAATGTCTCATGTGCACTTGAGAGGAACATATATTCTGTGGCTTTGGAGTGAAATATTCTGAAGATGTCAGTTAAGTCCATCTGAGCTAGTGAGTCATTTAGGATTGCTGTGTTTTTACTGATTTTTTGTCTAGAGGATTTATCCAGTGATGTCAGTAGTGTATTAAAGTCCCTTAAGATGGAGAAAACCAAGATGGCGGCATAGGGTAGACACCCAAATGCAGCCTACCACAACAATTTTGAATTTAGAACTGGAAAACAGGGGAGGCATCGCCCTGAAGCACCGGACGGCTGGCTAAGAGGAGACTCTGTAATCTGGGAAGGAGAGAGAAGGCGAGCTGAGCCTCAGAAACTGTGAAGGTGCGGAGAACTGCGTGCGAGAAAAGGCTGCCGCAGGGTTCGCTGCTGGCTTACTCCCGGCGCATGGAGAGGATGGGCTGGGCCCAATTCGCTGCTGGCTTAACTCCCCGCACAGAGAGGACAGGCCAAGTTCAATACTGGCTTACTTCAGGCACACAGAGAGGGCGACAGCTAACACGTGGCTGGCTTTCTTGTTCAAGAGAAAAACAGAATTACCCTATTGTTCTGATAGACGGCCCTAGTCAGGGAGAAGCCGGACGGTCAGGCAGCAGGCAGAGATCCCTCGGAGGTGTGTGAAGCCAGTGGCCATTACTGCGGGACTCGGGGAGGGGCCAACGGGAAAACAAAGCTTGTCTGTACCACCCAAGACTCTGCCCCATCCAAGCTGAGCACAGAAGCACTCTCAGAGGCTGGCTTTCTCTAAGGAGGGACTGACCAGAATCCAAAGCTTATCTGCACCTTTACCAAAGAGGTTCGCGCGTCTGCAACCAATCTTGCGAGACTCACCACAAACAGACTTTCCTAAGGTGAGACTGACAGGGAACCAAAGCTTGTCTGCACCACCCTGAGACTCCGCCCCATCCAAGCTGAGTAGAGAAGCTCTCCTAGCTGAGACACTGCTGATCCTCACAGCCAATTGGCTTGGAGATCAACGCTTCCCAGTGTTACCAACAATAAACAAGGCTTAACAATAAGACTGCACACACAAGCCACAAAGGGCTACACCAAGACTGTCCACCACAGGTAACTGGGAAGGCTGTGCTACTGGGCTCTACCAGAACACCTAGCACACAAAACTATTCCATCAAATCAGAGAAACAATTAAAAGGCTGAGAAGAGGCAGGGCACAAAGGAAGGAGATGGAGAAAAAAAAAAGAATGGACATTGAGTTCAAAACTACAGACATAAGGTTTTTCAAGAATTTCCTAAAAAAGGCCGATAAAATAAATGAGACTTATGAAGATATGAAAAGGGATCAACTAGAAATAAAAAGGGATCAACTAGAAATAAAGAAAACATTGTCTGAAATAAAAAAAAATGTTACACAGAGTCCTAAAAACAGACTGGAAAATTGCAAGAATCAAGACAAAGATTTAGAACACAAAGAGCCAGAGGACACTCCTCTGCAGAAGCAAGAAGATAAGAGAATCGAGAAAGTTGAAGATAGTCTAAGAAACCTCTGTGACAATTTCAAGCGAGCCAACATCAGAATTATGGGGGTCCCAGAAGAAGAGAGAGAGCAAGATACCGAAAGCATATTTGAAGAAATAGTGGCAGAAAACTTCCCCCACCTGTGAAAAGAATTAGACTTACAAGTCCAGGAAGCACACAGAACCCCAAACAAAAGGAATCCAAAGAGGATCACACCAAGACACACCACACCAAGAGCAAAGACAAACAGGGAATATTAAAAGCAGCAAGAGAAAAGCAGATAGCTACCTATAAAGGAGCATCCATACGATTGTCAGCTTATTTCTCAACAGAAACCATGCAGGCCAGACGGGAATGGCAAGAAATATTCAAGGTGATGAATAGTAAGAACCTACAGCCAAAAATACTCTACCCAGCAAAGCTATCACTCAGAATCGAAGGCCAGATAAAGAGCTTCACAAATAAAAAAAAAAAAGCTAAAGGAGTTCATCTCTGCCAAACCAGAATTATATGAATTGCTGAAGGGGGTTATTTAGGAAGAGGAAGAAGATAAAGATAAAAATTATGAACAACAAATACATAACTATCAACAAGTGAAACTAAAAATCAAGGAAATTAAAAAACCTGATGAACAATATTAACTGGTGAATATAATAGAATCAGAGGTATGGAAGGGGAGTGAACTGATGATTCTTGGGGAAAAGGGGAGTGGGGGTGTGGGAAGAGACTTGAACATAAACTGTGCACCTATGGATGAGGACAATGGGGGGTGGGGAAGGGCAGAGGGTGGGGTGGGAACCTGGTGGAGGGGAGCAATTGAGGGGGGGCGGGAAAGAGGAACACATTTGTAATAATCTGAACAATAAAGATGTATTGTCCCTTACTATGATTGTATTGTTGTCAATCTCTCCCTTAATATCTTCCAGGAGTTTTGTTATATATTTGGGTGCTCCTGCATTGGGTGCATATATGTTTATCAAGGTTATTATCCTGTTGTTGTAAATCCCTTTAGTATTAAAAAGTGGCCTTCCTACATAAAACCAATGGACACAAAACTCTGGGGAGGGAGTGTATGTATGGGAAAGGAGGGGCAATGTTAAAATATGTACACAGATAATAATTTAATTTAAAAAAATAAATTAATTAAAAATAAAATAAAATAAAAAGTGACCTTTCTTATCTCTTGTCATGGCCTTCACTTTGAGGACTATTTTGTCAGATACAAGTATTACTACCCCAGCTTTTATTTATTTATTTATTTATTTTCATTTCTATTTGCCTGAAAGATATTTTTTCATCCTTTCAATTTCAGTCTGTGTGAGTCCCTTGTTCTGACGTGGGTCTCTTGTAGACAGCATATAAATGGGTTGTATTTTTTTATCTGTTCACCCACTCGATGTCTTTTGATTGGAGTATTTAGTCCATTTATGTTTAAAGTTATTACTGAAAGGTACTTGTTTGTAGTCATATATATTTTTGTAACTGTGTTCCTTCTTCCCTTTTTATTTCTTCTTTTTACAGCATTCCCTTTAGCATTTCTTGCATAGCTGGTTTGGTGGTGTAAATTCCCTTACCGGTAGTCTTTTTTTGTCTGTGAAGTTCCTGATTTTGCCTTCAATTTTGATTGATAGTCCTGCTGGATAGAGCATTCATGTATTCAGTCCTTTGCTTCCATCACTTTGTATACCTCCTTCCATTCCCTTCTAGCTTGGTGTATTTCTGTTGAGAAATCATTTGATAATCTGATGGGGGGTCCTTTGTAGGTAACTCTCTGTCTCTCTCTTACCACCTTTAAGATTCTTTATTTGTTATTAATATTTGCCATTGAAATTATGAGGTGTCTTGGTGAGGGTCTTTTGGGATTGATCCTGCTTGAGACTCTCTGTACTTGAATAACTTTTTTCTTCCCCGTATTTGGGAAGTTATCTGTCATTATTTCTTCAAATAGATTTTCTAATCCTTGCTGCTCTTCTTATCCTTCTGGCAACCCTATTATATGTATGTTACTTCGTTTCATGTTGTCTCAAAGCTCCCTTAGGCTTTCTTCCTGCTTTTTAAGTTTTTTATCCAGTTGCTGTTCAGATTGAGCTTGCTTTTCTACCTTATCTTCTAACTCAGCGTTTTTCAACCGCTGTTCCGCGGCACACTAGTGTGCCGTGAGATGTTGCCTGGTGTGCCGTAGGTGCAGACAAGACAAGAATTTTATAATTTTTCACTATTTTGTTTACTTAATATTTCATAATAAAGTAATTATAAAATACTTTCTTTGTGTTTATTTGATTCCTATTCAAGAGAATTACTTTATATATAGTCAATATAGGCACAGAGTTAAATTTTTTAACATTTTCTAATGGTGGTGTGCCTCGTGATTTTTTTCATGAAACAAGTGTGCCTTTGCCCAAAAAAGGTTGAAAAACACTGTTCTAACTCACTAAACTGGTCCTCTGCTTCTTCTAGTCTACTGTTGAAACTTTCCATGGTGTTTTTGATTGAAGCTATGTCACTTTTCATTTCTTCCTGATTCTTGCATAGGTTGTTGATTTTCTCATCCATCCGATGTATGAACTGCATGACCATTACTCTGAATTCTTTTTCTGTCATGTTACATACTTCAATTTCACTAATTTTATTTCTTGTGGATTCCTAAGTTTCTTTCCTCTAGGGATTGTGAAGTCTCCTCATTCTGACTATCACCAGAAAGTTGACCTGTGCCATGTGCTGTGGGAGCTTCGCACCACCTAAGTGTCACTGAAGTGCTCTACACTAAGATGTGTGGCTGCCATGGATTGGTGGTAACCAGGCTCGCCCAGGGTCAGTGTTACTAGTGTTCAGTGTGATCTCGTGTGTGCACCTAGAATCAGGGACCCCACCTGTACCACACTGTTGGCATGTGCTGCAAATCAGAGTTTCCTAGCACATGCCAGGAGCCAGAGTTCCCCTGTGTCTGAACCAATAATTACGTATCAGAGTCTCTGTTGCCTTTTGTGGCTTCTCACTGAGAATCAGGGTCCCTGTGTGCACATGCACCAAGAATTGAAGTCACTGGCTCTTAGTGTGAATGAGCTGTGAGTCAGGGACCCCAGGAGCACACAATAAAAAAGAGTCAAGTCATTGGTGCTCAGTGCTGCCTCCCACCAGGAGAATCTGGGTCCTGGTCACCATGGGGGACTGGGTTGCACAATAGCTCTGTGGCTTGCCTGCACTGCGGGAAACAGACTTCTGAGTGTGCTTGCCCAGAATTGAAGTCAAGTGGCATTGCTTCCCTGTGTGGGCTTTGGGTTTAGTCGCCCAATTGCGTTGTGGGAAGCAGATTCCTTGGCTCAAATTCCTGTAGCAGTTCTGCTGCCTGTGTGCGCACTTCCAAACTAAAATTTCGGTAGGGATGCTGTGGCCTGTGTGAGGGTCGAGTCTATCAGTTACTATGGCACTCCGTGAGCCTTCGGGGATGGGTATAGGCTCTTTGACTCACAGAAATCTGCGGCCTGGAAGTCTGGATTCTTGTAGTCTTTTGGTCTGAAGCTGTGGTCACAGGTCTCTGTCCCCAGTGGCTGCAGGGTCCTGGTTTGCATCTGAGACAAGACTTGGTGGTGCTGAGGCCATGATGCTAGTCTCAAGCAGCTGTTTCTCAAGATAGTGTGGTCTCTGTGCCCACACTGGCCTCCCAGAAGTGTTTGCTTTGTGCATGGGGCTCCGCCATCTAAGACTGTCTGGTTCGGCAGCGCCTTGGAGGACCTGCAGAATCTAACCACACGTCTACACTCTCTATGGCTCCCTCACTCTCTCACACTCTCCCCCTCCCTACCTTCCTGCCGATCACCCAGAAGTTGTTCTTTGCCCTACACCAAGTTCCTTATATATTTTGGATATTAACCCTTTATCAGATGTGTCATTGCCAAATATGTCCTCCCATACAGTGGGCTCCCTTTTCATTTTGTTGATGGTTTCTTTTGCTGGGCAGAAGCTTTTTATTTTGATGTATTCCCATTTGTTTATTTTCTCCTTAGTTTCCTTTGCTGTAGAGGAGATGTATCCATAAACATATTGCTATGAGAGATGTCGGAGATTTTGCTCCCTATGTTTTCTTCTAGGGTTTTTATGGTTTCATGGCTTACATTTATGTCTTTTATCCATTTTGAATTTGTTCTTGTGTATGGTGTAAATTTGTGGTCTAGTTCCTCTCTCTTTCTCCCTCTCTCTCTCTCTCTCTCTCTCTCTCTCTCTCTCTCTCTCTCTCTCTCTCTCTTGCATGTACCTGTCCAATTTTCCCCACATCATGTATTGAAGAGACGGTCTTTACTCCGTTGTATGCTCTTGCTTCCTTTGTCAAGGATATTGGCCTGTAATTCTCTTTCTTTGTCTTGTCTTTATCTGGTTTTGGAATTAGGATAATGCTGGCCTCATAAAAAGAGCTTAGAAGTGTTCCGTGCTCTTGTATTTTTTGAATAGTTTGAGGAGGTTAGGAGGAGGTTAGTAAAACTTCCCTGTGAAACTGTCTAGACCAGGGCTTTTGTTTCCTGGGCGTGTTTTTTAATTACTGCTTCAATTTTGTCAGTTGTTATTGGCCTATTCAGGTTTTCTGACTCTTCCTGATTCAGCTTTGGAAGGTTGTATGTTTCTAGGAATTTGTCTATTTCATCTAGGTTATCCAGCTTGTTGGCATATAGTTGTTCATAGTATTTTCTTACACTTTATATATCTGTGGTGTCAGTTGTAACTTCACAGCTTTTGTTTCTGATTTTACTTATTTATGTCCTCTCTCTTTGTTTCTTGATGAGTCTGCCTAAAGGTTCCTCAATCTCATTTATCTTTTCAAAGAATCAGCTTTTGAGTTTATTGGTCTTTGGTATTGCTCGGTCTTTTTAGTCTCAATGTCATTTATTTCTGCTGTGATCTTTATTATTTTTTTCTCTCTACTTACTCTGGGCTTTTCTTGTTCTCTTTCTAATTCTTTTACTTGTAGGGTTAGATAGTTTATCAGAAGTTTTCTTGTTTTTTGAGGTAGGCCTGCAATGCTATGAACTTCCCTCTCAAGACTGCTTTTGCTGTGTCCCAGAGGTTTGAGGTTGTTGTGTACTCATTTTCATTTGTTTCCAGGAAGTTTTCTATTTCTTCATTGATTTCATTGGTAACCCATTCATTGTTTAATAACATGCTATTTAGCCTCCATGTGTTTGAATGTTTGAGTGTTTTTATTGTGACTGATTTCTAGTTTCATGCCATTGTGATCCAAGAAGATGCTTGATATAATTTCAATCCTTTGAACTGTAGAGTTATTTTTTGTGTCTATCTTTGAGAACATTCCATGTCAACTTGAGAAGAATGTTTATTCTGCAGTTTTGGGGTGGAATATTCTGAAAATGTCAATTAATTCCACCTGTCCTGTTGTATCATTTAGGCTCACTGTTTCCTTGTTAGGCTCACAGTGTTGATTTTTTGTCTTGAAGATCTATCCAGTGAAGGTGTTGAAGTCCCCGATTATGACTGTATTGCTATCAATCTCTCCCTTAACGTTCTCGGAGAATTTGCTATATATTTGGATGCTCTTATGTTTTGTGCATATATATTTACCAGGGTTATATCCTCTTGTTGTATTGATTTCTTTCATATTATGGAATAGCTATCTTTGTCTCTTTTTATGGACTTTGCTTTGAAGTTAATTTTGTCAGATATAAGTATGGCTACCCCAGCTTTTTTTTTTTTTTTTTTTTTTTTTTTTCATTTCTATTTGCACAGAATTTTTTTCCAACCCTTTGCTCTCATCCTGTGTGAATTTTTTGTTCTGGGGCGGGTCTCTTGTAGACAGCATATAAATGCATCATGTTTTCTTATACATTCAGCTACTCTGTCTTTTGATTGGAGCATTTAATCCATTTACATTATTGATAGATACTTACTTAATGCCATTTTTTTTCTTTATACCTATATCCTTCTCCCTTTCAGTTTCTTCTTATTCTTAGAGCAGCCCCTTTAACATTTCCTGCAATGCTGGTTTTGTGATCATGTGCTCCTTTAGCCTTTTCTGGTCTGGGAAGCTCTTTATTTCTCCTTCAATTAGAAATATTAGCCTTGCTGGATAGAGTAGTCTTGTATTCAGGTCCTTGTTTTTCAATATTTTGAGTACTTCACGTCAAGCCCTTCTGGCCTGAAGTATTTCTGTTGAGAAATCAGCTGACGTTCAATCTAAAGGGTACTTCCTTATAGGTAACTTTCTGACTTTCTCTTGCTGCCTTTAATATTCTTAGTCTTTAATGTTTGACATTTTGCTTATGATGTGTCTTGGATTGGGTCTCTTTAGGTTCATTTTTATTAGAATTCTCTGTGTTATCAGAACTTGTGTGACTTTTTACTTCATTGGGTTAAGGAAATTTTCTATCATTTTTAAAAATAGGTTCTTTATTCTTTGCTCACTTTCTTTTCCTACTGGCATCCTTATGATGTGAATGTTGTTATATTTCATGTTGTCCTAAAGTTCCTTTAAACTATTCTCTTGCTTTTTAATTCTTTTTTCTTTTTGCTGTATAATTGGGTATTTTTTTCTACATTGTCCTCCAAGTCACTGATTTGATCTTTTGTCTCATTTAATTTACTTTTGATTCCTTTCAGTGTATCATTTATGTCAGATATGTTATTCCTCATTTCCAATTAATTCTTAGTTGTGTTTTTTAATTCTTAGTTGTGTCTATTTCATGTTTCATGCTGTTGTAATTTCCACTGAGTTTCTTGAAATTCTAAGTTCCTTGAGAATCCTTATAACAATTACTTTGAACTCTATATCTGACAAATTGCTTGCCTCCATTTCGTTTAGCTCTCTTTCTGTAGTTTACTCCTTTTTCTTCATTTGGGGGTTGTTTCTTTGTCTCCCATTTTTGATGTCCCTTTATATTTGTTTTTGTATAATAGAGCAAATTGCTGTGTCTCCCAGTCTTCACGGAGAAAGTGTTTTGTCTGGCCCAGGGGTGTAGTTTCTTAGACACCATGAGCTGCGTACTCCAGGAATGACCCTTGTGTGAATTACTTGGGCTCTCACTTGTAACTGGGTCCTGAATGCTGTTGTCCCATTTGTGTGAGGAATCTCCTCTCAGGCTGGCTGATTGTGAGGCTCACCCTGACCACATCGTGAGAACTGTTGTGCTGGTGTTGGCAGAATAAAACAAAACACAACAAAATTGAAACAGAACAAGAACATATACAGGACCCCTACAACAACAACAAAAGCAACCACAAAAGAGGACAGATTAGGAAGGTGTAAATAGAATCATAATAGAATAATAGGAAAGATGAGGAGAAAAAAAAAAAGGAAGAAAGAGGAATATGAAAGGGCAAAGATAATAGAAAAAAAAATAGAAAAAAAAAGAATAGGTAAAGGATGCCCAGCCAACATGGCTCAGTGGCTGAGTGATGAACCAGGTCACAGTTTAATTCCCGGTCAAGACACATGCCTGGCTTGTGGGCTTGAGTCCCAAGGCAGTGTGCAGCTGTTGCAGAAGACCAAGAAGATCAAGGACACTTCTGAGGAAAAAGGAGGGACACTGTTTAATATACCAGCAAACTCAGGGAAAATTCCCAAATCTGAGTGAAGGAACATGCATAGGTCGTCCTCCCTTATATCTCCTTTCCTGAGGTCTTTGTACTGCAAATATGGATTATGCTTCCTATCCCTTTCGAGGGCCTTGCAAGAAGGCCCCAGGTGCTGGGGGTCTTCAGGCCATACCTAGTGGTCTGGCCTGGTGTCAGCATTAATAACGCTCTCTCTAGGCAGTGCACTGTCCACAGCCCAGTGGCCTCTGTAACAGGTTCTGCAAGCCCAGTGTCTGGGAAGGAGATAGGGATTTAATTATAGGTTATCAGGAATGTACACTGAGCTTGCTGGCATGGATTCAGATCACTAACCTCCAAATATGAGGGTTATATTGAAATTACCCCTTTTAGTCTCCTCATTCCCTATCCCTTCTTGTCCCACTAACTTCTCTTGGCCTTGTGGTACAATGACTACGGGATGTTATGGTGAACATGGACAATGACCACTCTTAACTGCTTCCAGCTGAAAAGGGGCTATAAAAAAGTGGTTACCATCCTGTGAGGGGTTTGTAGAGAATTCTGAAGTTTAAGGCATTCCTGTCCAATTTGCAGGCAGGCAGAGGTAAGCAGTGGTCCCACAGGCATAGAATGTTACTGCAGGGGGCTTCAGTGGTAGGTGGTATTTTCAGCCTTAAGGGTAGAGTTGTATAGTTCATCTGGGTGACTACCTGTTGGATGTTGGCCTTGGGTACTCCTGAAACAAATAGGAGCAACATTAATTAGTGCACATGCCCATGACAGATCCTATAGTTTTTTCCATCCAATACAATCCCCCCTCCCTCCAACGTGCATTTGGTGGTGAAGTCATAAAATGCCACAGGCTGATAAGAATAGCTAACAAACATCTGGCTTGATGGAGCTTTCCCATAGGCTACCCAATCTAGCATATTTGGGTACTGAGTTTCTAAGCAAGCATACGTGGCAGCGTATATTAGCTAGCACATACTTGCCTATAGGAGGCAAGTATGTGCTAGCTAATATTATTAGTGGGAGCATGTTATTCCCTCTATTCTGTTCAGTGGGGGTCCACAACAGTGAACTGCTAGGACAAAGAGCAGTATTATGGCTATTCCTGCAGGGCAGATGTAGCCAAGGATGGCATGACAAGGTGCAGTCCAGCAATCCATGTTGAGGTCTTTGTTTCCTTGCTGTGTGGGAAGCAGTAATTTTATGGTGCTTTTGTGTTCCAGCAAGAACAGATGAGTTCTCCACCTGGTGCTAGTCTTGGTTTCTGGTGGTACACTTTAGGAGGAGATAAGAAAGAGAGATTAGAGTTAGGGAGAATCTAGCAGGGCATTTCTGAATTCCTTGGGACAGGTTGTTGAGCCAGGTCCGCTGTCTTCTTGAGAGTGATCCTTGGGGGGTGTTTTTGATCAGAGGTCACCTTCCACTCAGACAGGATGTCACTTGGCTGGTGGGCTGCCTTCACCCAGGAGTGGTGGATCCAGGTGTTCAGTCCTGCAACCTTAAGAGCTGTGGGGTGGCTAGTATGACTGGATAGGGTCTCTTCCAGGTAGGCATGAGGGGCTCCCTTTTCCAGGCCTTTACCCAGACCTGGTCTCCAGGGCTATAAGGATGAATGGCTGTTCCTAGAGAGATGGGTGGTCTTTCAGTAACCCACCTGTGGACCTCAAAGACAGTTTTTCCAAGTCTTTGTAGTTGTCTCTGGATTTCTAAGTTCCCTATTTCCCCCAAATCTCCCTTTGGCTGAATTAAGGGAGGGGGTCTACCATATAGAATTTCAAAGGGAGGGAAACCTTCCCTGGCCCTTGGGGCACAGCGTACCAGCAGGAGTGCAAGAGGCAAGATATCTGTCCAGGTTAGGGTTGTCTCTCGGCATAGCTTAGCCATAGCCTGCTTTAGAGTCCAGTTCATGCGCTCTACCTTCCCTGAACTCTGAGGCCTGTAAGCTGTATGTAGGTTCCATCTAATTCCTAAAGCCTTAGCTACCTGTTGTACTATTTCTGCTACAAAGGCTGGGCCATTATCAGACCCTATGGTCAGAGGCATTCTATACCTTGGAATTATGTCCTTCAGCTATGCCTTAGTGACTTCTCTCACCTTTTAGTGTGAGTGGGATAAGCCTCGACCCAGCCTGAAAAGATGCAAACAAAGACTACAGGTATTTATTCCCTCTGCTAGGCCCTATTTCTGTAAAATCTACTTCTAAATCCTCAAAAGGAGCTTGCCCACAGCACTGAGCTCTTATTGGTCCCACAGGTCCCTGTTTGGCATTATTCTGTGCACAGAGGAGGCAACACTGAGAAACTGAGGCACACAAAGAGGGAAGACAGGCAATCAGGTAGTACCTGCCTAACAAAGCTTCTAGGGCATCTTTCCTAAATGAGTGAATTCATGCTGCTGGAGGACTACCTTATGGGATAACTGTTCGGGGACATGGACCCTATGATCTGGAGTATCCACCAACCTTCCTCATCCTCTTACCCGCTTCTTGCTTAGCCCATTCCTCTTCCTGGAGACTGTATTTCGGAGGTTCAAGTAATTTGGGGGCCAACATGATCCGTGCCGGTGCTATTTGTTCTTTAGCAGCCAGCTGGGCTGCGGCATCAGCACGCTGGTTTCCTTCTGACACTGAGTCTTTCCCTTTCTGGTGACCTTTGCAATGGATGACGGCTATTTCCTTGGGCTCCCAGACTGCTTCTAGTAACTTTAAGATCTCATTCTGATATTTGATTCCTTTCCCTCTGGCCGTCAAGAGCCCCCTTTCCTTATATATGACTCTATGGACATGCAGGGTAGCAAAGGCATAGCGTGAGTCAGTGTAGATGTAGGCACGCTTATCCTAGGGCTCTGGCAAGGGTCCAAAGTTCTGCCCTCTGTGCTGACCATCCTTCAGGCAGGGCCTGTGCCTCAGTTGTCTCAAAGTTTGATACCACTGCATACCTGGCTTGTCTTTTTGCTTCATCTAAGAAGCTGCTGCTGTCTGTGAACAATACCAAGTCCGGGTTTGGCAGAGGCCTTTCGGTTAGATCTGGCCTGCTGGGGTAAATCTCCTCTAGGTCTTCCAGGCCATCATGTTCAGGGCCCCCTCAGCGATGGATAGAAAGGTGGCAGGATTAAGTGTTCTTACTGGTTCTCACTTAAGAAGCCTTGATTCCAGCATGAGTCAGCCAGTGCTGCCCCTTTGTGGGACCCCAGTTGATGGGTGCCTTCTCTTCCCCTTTTAAAGCTTCATAGAGAGGTTTACCCAGGTCTGAAAACCCTGGGATCCAAATTCGACAGAACCCTGCCATTCCCAGGAATTCCCGAATCTGCCGCCAGTTGTTAGGGACTGGGATGGCACATACTGCCTGCTTCCTTTCAGTCCCTAGTCTTCACTTCCCCTGGATGATCCAAAAGCCTAGATACTTGACTTCTTTCTGAGAAATCTATGCCCTTTTCTTAGACACCCGATAACCTGTTTCAGTTGGCAGTCTCAGAAGGGCTCGTGTTCCCTCCCAGCACTGAGCTCATGTGGAACTGGCGTGTAGGAGGTCGTCTACAAACTGGAGTAGAACACACCCCACGTCCTGTCCTGGAACCTAGATCAGATGCTAGTGCTTCACTAAAGAGAATAGGGGAGTTCTTGAACTCTTGTGGCAGTCTGGTCCAGGTGAACTGCTCCTTGGCCCCTGTAGTTGGGTTTTCCCTCTCAAAAGTGAAAAGAGGCTGGCTGGAAGGAGCTAATCTAAGGCAGAAAAAGGCATCTTTCAGATCTAGGCATGTAAACCATTCCGCCTCTGATGGGATGTAGTGTAGGGGTTCAGAAGAGTGTAGGGGTTCAGCAGTGCTAAATGCAGGGTTATAACAGCCTCATTAACAGCCCATAGATCCTGTAGTCATTAGCCCCAGGCTTTTTGACAGGCACGAGAGGTGTGTTCCATGGAGACCTGCATCGTTTAACAAGTCCCCACTGAAGCAGCCGGTCTAAGTGGACCTGGATACCTAGGCGTGCTTCTCTTGGAATTGGAGATTGGCAGATTTTAACAGGCTGTGCCCCAGGCTTTAACTCGACTAACACTGGGCATGGTCCTTAGCCAGGCCTGGAGGATTCCCTTCTGCCCAGACCAGTGGGAATTCCTTCTCTAATTCAGGCTCTAAAGGTGAGGCCTTTGAGTGGGGGGTATAAAGTCTCCATTCTTCCTCCCGGGGCACTGCTAAGGACTGGATCATTGGGAGGTTTGCTCACTTAGGTGAAGCTGTGCTGAACCATCTGGAGCAAAAGTGATTTCTGCCCCCATTTTGGCTAAAAGGTCTCTACCTATTAGAGGCCCTGGGCAGTCTGGCAAGTACAGGATTTCATGAATTAGTTGATGACCTCCAATTTGGCATTGACGGGGGCAGCAGAATGTTCTACGGTTCTGGTCCCCAGTATCTCCAATAATGGTGACCTCCTTTCCTGAGAGAGGCACTACTTTCTGAGTGACCACTGAGTGCTCCGCTCCCATATCAACCATAAAGTCCACAGTCTGGCCTTCGATTTTCATTCTGACCATGGGCTCGTGGGGGCCCAGCTGAAAAGAGCCCGGTCTGTCCTAGTCGGAATCAGCCATCGCTAGCCCAATGAGATCTGCTTCAGGTGGCTCTGGTTGAGAGCACCTGGGCAGAAAAGGAGGCCCAGCTTTCTTACCTTGCTGCTTGGGACATTCATTCTTCCAGTGCCCTGTCTCCTTACAATAGGCACTCTGGTCTGTCTCAGGTTCGCTCTTCCTCTCCCATCTGTATTCTTGCTTCCCTTTTTGATCTGTCTGGGAGCTGAGACTCTAAAAGCTGCTGCTGTTATATTGACCCTTCTTTGTATTTTTTTTTCTTCCTCCCTCCTTGCCACGCTGTCTCTGTTGATGAAAACCTTGTTGGCTATCTCCAGCAGTTCAGTGGCATTCGTTCCTGGAAACCCTTCCAGCTTCTGTAATTTTCTCCTGATATCTGGCTGGGCTTGGCCTACAAAAGCGGCATTTACCATGGTCTGATTTTCCAGGGCCTTAAGGTTAAAGGGAGTGTAGGTTCGGTATGCTTCACATTCTCTCTTAGAAAGCTGCTGGGCTTTCGTCAGGCTTTGGGAAAACCTCAGAGATTTTAGCCATGTTGGTGGGCTTCTTGGCTCCGGCCCTGACCCCCTGGAGGAAGGCCAGCCGATATCTTTCTAGCCCGGTCCTTCCATCTTCTGAGTTTGGGTTCCAATTGGGTTCATCATCTGGGAAGGCCCATCTGTCTAAATCTAACATTCTTGCTGGGCCCTGGGTCTGGAGCCACTTCTGCGCCTCTGATACTACTCTCATGCACACCTCAGTGTTAAAGAATGTGAAAAGGAGCTGCTTGCAGTCCACCCAGGTGGGTTTCTGGGTCTGGAAAGTTGTTTCTAGGAGGTCTATCATGGCCTGAGGTTTTTTAGAATAAACTGGGGTATGATTGTTGTGGAGCGAAGGCGAGTGAATGACCACTAGAGCCCAGACCAAATTAAAATTTAGGGAACCTTTATTAGCCGGCCGGCCAGCCACTGGGCAACTACTCTGCCTTTCTCCACTCTGGGAGTCCAGAGAGCAGCAGTGACCCTTTGTGTAGGACCACTCTTAAGCCCATTAACCACACCCTGTTTTTGCAGAACAAGTAACCCAAGACAAAACAGTTTTTCCCAAGCAACGTCAGAGTCGTGCTATTGACAACCATGTTGTTCACAGGGTCATCCTGTTCTTCAGAAAGCTGGCAGTGTTCTATGAAAGAAGGACTATGTGCTGGGAGGGGCCCATGAGACCGTATCTCAAGGCCTGGCCTGGTGTCAGCACTGACAACTCTGTCTGGGGCATAGTCCACGGCCTCTCTGGAAGCATGCTCAAAAATTCCCACTCTCTAGCAATGATGTTTCCAATTCAGGATGTCACTTGTGGTAAAAGGCTGATAATAATAGACTGGCCTTCCCTCCTGCAAGGTCCCATCTTCACCAAGCACTTGGGCACATTGAATCTCCCTGAAAGGCATCTGTCATGCCGGTTGTGGTTTGGGCCCTTGATCGGCTGAACACAAGAGGGGAGATGGAGGGGGCCGTGTTTCCAGACTTTCCTGACCTTCCCGACCAGCGGGGGAGCACTTGGTGTGCCTGTGGCTCATATGGAGGTGGTAACACTGGTGGGACTTCCTCAGGGGTCCTGGCAGAACGGGGTTGGGTTCCCTTCTGAGGGACCTGTTTATTTTCTCCTGCCTGCTTCTCTTCTGACTTCTCCTCTCCTGCCTGCTTTTCCTTAGCCTGCACCTGCCCTGCCCGCCTCTTCACTCCTGCTGTTAAAAGCTTACTCTGTCCCTTGTTACCCACGCAGAACCGGACCCAAGGCGGCAAGGTTTGAGCAAGTGCTAACCAGCTGTCCATGTAGGGAAACTGATCTGAGTGTCCAGGATCTTTCGTGACTACATTCCAGACCGCCCTGACCAGTCCCTTTTCTAAGGAGCCTTCCGAAGGCCAGCCGACCATGGAGGCTGGCCATTCCACTTCACAGAATTTCCTCAGTGTTTTGGGGTTCATTTTAATACCATAGCTTTCATTGAAACCCTTTTCAAATTTTTCAATGTGCAATTGAGAACCATGATTATTGGTGGCAAGAGACAGACAAGGAAAGGGGTGACCTGTTTTCACAGATCCTCACTCAGATGCCCACCTGGCCGAGTCCCTTAGGAGGTTAGATTCGTCTTAGCCAAGGTGCACCCGTATAAACCCGGGCCTGGTCACTCCACGTGGGGGTGAGTCACCGTTATGCCATATGACGAATCGTGGAACCGCAGGTTGGGGCCCACTTGGACTCCGTAACCAAGGTCGTGGAGCCACACAAAGGATAAGAGAGGGCAGGTCCTCTCCCTCCACACTCACACGCTTTCACCAAAAAGTCACTCGGAGTTTAAAAACACAGTCCACCCACCCGATTCCTTATTCCTGACCAGTTTACCTGATGAAGTCCTATGACTTCCGGGGAGGTGATCAAGCTCCCCCTTCCACTCACTGGAGTGGGCCTGACTGACTGGGGCCCCTACGTCACCGATTCTGTCGACAGGCCCAGAAGTGGCCGTCCACTTTCTCCAGATGCTGGCCGGGTCCCAGACTGAGGTCTGGGAGTGCCAGGAGTCCCCCTGTTCAATTCTGCTAAAATCAGCAGGGCAGGCCTTCCGGAGGCTTATCCCGCACCCCAGCCCCAAGCCCTGTCCCCTCACTGGAGGCCAAAAAAGCCAAGTGCAGTTGGTTTCCTGGTATCAGGGAACCAGCTGTTGCAAAAGACCAAAGAAAATCAAGACGCTTCATTCAAAGAAATGGAGGGACACTGTTTAATACGCCGGCAGACTCAGGGAACAGCCTCCAAATCTGAGCGAAGGATGGGCCCTCCCTTATACCTCCCTCCCTGTGGTCTGTCCTGCAAACATGGATTATGCTTCCAGTCCTTTTAGAGGGCCTTGCAAGAAAGCCCCCAGGTGCTGGGGGTCTCCAGGCCATATCTGGGAGTCTGGTCTGGTGCCCGCATTAATAACCCCCCTCCGGGCAGTGCACTGTCCACAGCCCAATGGCCTCTGTAACAGGTTCTGCAAGACCAGTGTCTGGGAAGGAGATAGTGACTTAATTATAGGTTATCAGGAATGTACACTGAGCTTGCTGGTGTGGATTCAGATCACTATTCCCCAAATATGAGGGTTACATTGGAATTACCCCTTTTAGCCTCCTCACAGGAGGCAGCCAATCAATGATTCTCTCTCATTATTGATATTGTTCTCTTTCCCTCTCCCTTCTTTTCTGAAATCAATAAAAAAATATATTTTAAAAAAAGAATAGGGGAATAAAATGCTATAAAAGAAAAGAGGTAGAAAATGTTCTATGTAATAAAAGCCTAGGTGGTGTCACACACACACATGACATCATCCCAAGATGGCCACCACAAGATGGCTGGCAGTGGAGGGCAGTTGGGAGCAACAGAGACAGAAGGGGAGGGCAGTTGGGGGCAACCAGACCAGCAGGGATGGGAAGTTGGGGGTGAGCAGGCTAGCAGGGAAGGGCAGTTGGGGGCAATCAGGTTGGCAGGGGAGCAGTCAGTAATCAATCAGGCAGGCGAGCAGTTAGGAGCCAGCAGTTTAGGCCCAATTCCTGTGGGATCATGCCTAAATCAGAATTTGGACATCCCCCAAGGGGTCCCAGATTGGAGAGGGTGCAGGCTGTGCTGAGGGACACACACTCCTGTGCACAGATTTCATGCACTGGGCCTCTCGCCCTATCTAACAAAGAGTGAATATGCAAATTGACAATCAGTCTGCAACAAAGATGGTGGCTGCTGGGCTGGGATGCTTACATCGTCACCATGGCAACGACACAAGCTTTCCACCCCACCCCACCCACAAAGGGCTGCTTTGTCGCCGCTGCCATGGGGACCAGAGGAGCAGAGAGACAGCCTGCAGGGGGGCCCGGCACCCAGCTGCCCCTAGCCCAGAGGCCACAGCAGCACTGGGGTTGGAGGTGCAGAGACACAGCCAACGGGGGGTCCAGAACCCAGAAGCCCAAAGCCTTGTGGCCACAGTGGCACTGGGGCCACCGGGGCTGCAGCAAGACACACCCCACAGAAACCTGTGGAAAGGGAGATAAACTACCATAACTTTATCTCCCTTTTCTCAAGATGAGAAAATGACCCTGATTTACTTAGTGATGTGGCCCACACCTTCTACAAGTGCAGGGTATGTTATGACCAGTCCCAGGAAGGCCTGGCCAAAATACTGTGTCCAGGGAGTAACATTACTGTGGCAAATCATCTAAGAGAAGAAACAAGCTTTTGTTGGGCTTTTTCTGAAGGTCAGAGAACATGCCACCCCAATATTGCCATGTTGTTATATTGAAGATCTTAAGCTGCAAATGCTTGAAAAACAGCAAATGCATGCAGAGGATTTCACTGAAGTCTCCTGATCTGCCTAAAATTGGACCCCTCAAAAGGAGCTTAAAAGTCTTAGGTCTCGCCGAAACAGGTTTGGCTCAGTGGTAGAGCATCGGTCTGCAAACTGAAAGGTCCCGGGTTCGATTCCGGTCAGGGGCATGTACATTGGTTGCGGGCACATCCCCAGTAGGGGGTGTGCAAGAGGCAGCTGGTCAATGTTTCTCTCGCATCAACGTTTCTAGCTCTCTATCTCTTTCCCTTCCTCTCTGTAAAAAAAATCAATAAAATATATTAAAAAAAAAAAAGTCTTAGGTCTCCTTGACAGAGAAGTGTCATCAGGAAGAGAAGACTGACTCCTGTCACAGGACAGGAGAGTAGAAGTTGACACACACCCAAACTTTTTTACAAACTATTTCTCCACACCCCCATTCATCTTTCCTAAAAATCACCTATTCTCCTCTAAGAGGCCACATCCTCCCTCCCTTTCCCTAGGAAGAAGGTATTTAAATCTGCACTCTAAGCCACCTTGGGGAGTTACTCATTTTTCCCTGGGATCTCCCACATATACATGAGGTACACATGTTAGTGGACTTTTGTTTTTCTCTTGGTGATCTGTCTTTCATTACAAGGGCCTCCACTAAGAACTCAGAAAGGTAGAGGAAAACTATTTTCCTCCTCCATAATTCTATCTCAGGAAATAAAGTCCCCAGCTGAATAGTGAGGTTGGCTCAAGTGCCAATCAGTCCCGGCTGATGGGAGGGAAACTTCTAGGGGGAAATCAATGATATTGGCATCAAAGTTAGGACAGAGGGCACACACATGCATGGTTGCTGGTAGGAGTTTAAAGTGATTCAACATTTTTGGAGGATGATTTGGCAAAATTGATAGAAATGGTCAAGGTACACCCAAGAGTCTTCTTCTAGGAATCTCATCTGCTGAGATAAAGCACAAGTGCATAAACCCTGGTCAGAACCCAGGATGCTACTGAGGGCTCCCCTTCCATGATAGAAATATCTGGGAACAACCAGCATTTTTAGGACAAGGTGGCATCCTACCTAATAAAAAAGTAATATGAAAATTAACCATCATTCCACTACACCCACAAGCCAAGCCCACCAGCCAATCAGAGCGAGTATTCAAATTAAACCCAACCAAGATGGCTGTGGCCACAGATAGCAGGGGAGAGGCTAGGGTTGCCCCCAGTGATAGAGGAAGCCAAGCTTCTGCAGCCCTGACCCACCTAGGCCTCCACTCCAGGGTACAAAGTTTTAATTATAGAAGGTAAACAAATCTAAACAGAAATGGCGGCAGTCATGGAGCCAGCAGGAGGCTTGGCTCTGCTCTAGGCTACAAAGTTTCAATTGTAGAAGGTAAATAGATTCCAGCTACAAAGTTTCAATTGTAGAAGGTAAATAAATTCTCTGCTTAGGTTGCCAGGGAGCATGGCTGGTCTGCAAACCAGCACAAGCCCCTCCCCCAGGCCGTCCCATACCCCAAGGCAGGGGTCCTCAAACTTTTTAAAGTGGGGGCCAGATCACGGTCCCTCAGAGAGCTGGAGGGCCGGACTATATGAACTACTAATTCCTACTGTAACACCTCGGTTGCACTCACTGCCCAAAAAACCTGGCGGGCCGGATCAGACTCCTCTGCGGGCCGCATGTGGCCCGCGGGCCGTAGTTTGAAGACCCCTGCCCCAAGGGAACCCCCACCCTGCCTGATCTGGGACACCCTTCAGGGCAAACCAGCTGGTCCCCACCCATGTACCAGGCCTCTATCCTATCTAATAAAAGAGCTATATGCAGATTGACCATCACTCCAACACGCAAGATGGCTGCCCCCATGTGGTCAAAGATCCTGCCCCCATGTGGACACAAGATGGCCACCACAAGATGGCCAGCAGGTGGGGGCAGTTGTGAGGGGCCAGGCCTGCAAGGGAAGGCAGTTGTGGGTGATCAGGCAAGCAAGGGAGGGCAGTTGTGAGGCACCAACCCTGTAGGAGAGGGCAGTTAGGGGTGTCCAAGCCAGCAGAGGAGGGAAGTTGGGGGGAAACAGGCTTGCAAGGAGGAAGTTAGACATCAATCAGGCTGGCATGGGAGTGGTTAGGGGGTGATCAGGCTGGCAGGCAGAAGTGGTTAGGGGCAATCAGGAAGGCAGGCAGGCAAGCAGTTAGGAGCCAGCAGTCCTGGATTGTGAAAGGGATGTCAGATTGGGCCTAAACTGGCAGTTGGACATCCCTCGAGGGGTCCCAGATTGGAAAGGGTGCAGGATGGGCTGAGGGACCGCTTCATCTCCCCCCCAACACCCCGTGCATAAATTTTCATACACTGGGCCTCTAGTCTATACTAATAAAAGGGTAATATACTAATTAGACTGTACATCTTCCAAACGACCTTCCAGACGTTCTTCTGGACAAAGCCATGGTGGCAGGGCTGAGGCAGAGTCAGTTAGAGGCAACCAGGCAGGCAGGGGAGAGCAGTTAGGGGGATCAGACCATCAGGGGAGAGCAGTTAGGGGGGATCAGGACAGCAGGGAAGAGCAGTTAAAAGGATCAGGCTGGCAGGGAGGTGAGTGGTTAGGAGCCAGAAGTCTGGAGGGGTCCCAGGATTGGAGAGAGTGAAGGCCAAGCTGAAGGACCCCCCCTCCCATGCACAAATTTCATGCACCAGGCCTCTAGTATAAGTATAAAAGGCTAATTTGCTAAGTGTTTATCCAACCGGTAGCTATGACACACACTGACCACCAGGGGGCAGATGCTCAATGAAGGACCTGCTGAGCTGCAGTGATGGATGGTTCTTGAATGACACATCCAGAAACCAGAGAGGAGGGAGTCGGGTTCCTCGTGGGGCTGTATGATTCCACCTTGGGCTGTAGGTATGTCATTGGTGGGATGCTGTCACCCCGAACCTGGTTTACCGCACACTTGTGTTTGCATTCCACATCCTGTACGACAGCACTTGGCAGAGTGCCCTCTCGAACTCCGGGACCCCTCGGGGGATGTCGGAGAGCCAGTTTTGGTTCAATCCCTGAAGGGCCAGGCCCCGGGACCCCACCTGCGGGAGGGACCCCACTCACTCCGCAGATGCCCTTGGAGCCACGGCGCCACCCGGGGTGCGGCTGGCGGGGGACCGAGGGAGGTGGGCTCCAGGTCATGCCCCACCCGACCCGCCCAGTCCTGCCCCGCTGACCACCTTCTAATAATTTCCTTTCAGTGTGCATGAATCCGTGCACTGGGTCACTAGTGATTATATAAAGGAAAATAGAGGAGAAAGCAGATAGACAAAAAATAAAAGGAAAAATTAAGAGAAAGCAGAACTAATAAAAATAGGAAAAGAAAAGGAAATGAGGAAGTCCGTCTATGAAAGAGACTGAAGCAATAACAAACCGATCGGTAAGAGAGACGGGAGGTCAGGAGGGGAAGTGGCGTGGTATCGGCAGAGCTCATGCCTCCTGGGTGCGCTCTGTGGACCCTGCTCTGCCGAGGGGCCATGGCAGCTGCTGCCTGCTCCCCCGGGCTCCCAGGCACCCAGAATGCCCCAGTCAGCACTGCCCTCCTGGCTCTCAGCACCGCTCCCTGGCACGGCTCCTCAGGAAGTGGCACCTGCGGAGGGGCCACGCCGCACTCAGGGTCAGCACCCTTCCCGACCCCAGGCTCCGCCTCTGCCTGCGGCCGGTCAGGGTGAGGCTCAGGGTCAGGGTCAGGGTCAGACTCAGGGTCAGGGGTCGGCCTCAATCACTCAAAGCCTGGCTCTGAGAGGGCGCTGGGCAGAGCTGGGCATCCAGGCCTTGGTCTCGGTGGGGGGGGACACTGCTCAGATTCGGGAGAGTGAGGGGTGTTCACTGTCCCAGAGACATGCCCTGAGAGTGCCCTGACGCGGCTCTGCCTTGGCGGGCGGGCAGAACCCCCAGGCAGCCCGGGGGGCCAGCTGGGACTGAGCTCCATGGCTCTGCTCCTGAGGCCGCTCTGCCAGGCCACCTCCTCGGCGAAGCTCCAGACAGGCAGCTCCTGAGAATGAGTGGGGGCTGGCCGACGGGGTCCTCTGCGGAGCGGTGACTGCCGGGAGGGCCGGGCCGCTCAGGGAAAACGGCCATTTTGGTTTGGGGGGCCAATTGAAGGCCCCCTCCTGCCCCTTTTCCACTCTGCCCCAGTGCTTCCAGCTGGGAGGGGGGGGCGGTCGCTGTAAATGAAAATCCTGGGCTTCAAACCGAGCCCTGCAGCTTCAGGTCTGACCAGCTCCAGGCTCCACAGCCAGCAGCCCGCCGCCTTCCCCGCTGCATGCAACACTGCCTTGGTCTCGGCTCTGTGGTACCACCATGTATATTCGGTTCCTCGATGACTTCAATGTCACTAGGTAGTAAATGCCTGTATTTAGACAATTTCTGAATTTCCTCATTTAGAAATCAGAAAATGGAGCAGGTCACACAGCTGGTAAGTAATCAAGTCAGCATTGAACCTGGGACCCTCCGCACCACAGCCTTTCCTCACAGCTCTGCGCTCTATGCTCAACCCCAGGTCCCGCCCAGACTGGCTGCATGACAGAACCCAGTCCCCGCACGCCCCCTGGGAGGCTCAGCAGCAAGGCAGCGGGCCAGGCCAGTCATGTGACTGAGAGCCCAATGCCGCGGCTGAGGACACCTCTGTCCCCTCTTCATCGTAGGGGCAGGCAAGTGTGATTTCAAACAGCGGGCGACCTTCCCCTCAGTGTCAGGGAGACAGCGGGCAGGAGGCCGGGACGGAGGGACAAGGGCCGGGGGCCCGGGCAGCAGGCGGCACGGGGGAGGCGTTTTGAATCGGACTCCATGGACTCTGCTGTCAGACAGGACTTTTCAAATGCAGCCCGAGATCTGGGCTTCCGTGTGAAATCTTGGGCTTTTAAATATTGGTGATGGATTTATTGTTTAAGTGTGTGGGTTGAGGACCTCGGTGTAAATCACAGGAAATGTGTAGTTTTCCTTTTGCTGACCTGGGACCAGACAAATCGGATAAGAGGAAAGGAAAGACAGGAGGGCGGGTGTGCAAAGAAGGGACGAAAGAAAGAGAGCTCGCTGGGCCACCTTTTTAAATCACTTTGGAGGCTCTCTTCCCTTTGTTCAGCTATAATCTTTACTAATTAGATAATTGAAATAATCATCCAATTAAGTGGGTTCAAACCTCCCCCACCTCAGCCTTGCTTGAGGAGTCGCTCAGTCCAGCTGGCTTCTCGTTCTGCAGACTCCCCTCCTCGCCTCGGGCAGGGTCTGAGCAGGTTCCACGCTGTTTTTGTTCCTTTTCCATTCGCCATTTCAGGTCATAGGACCTGCAACGAAGGTTCGGTTCCAGCTGATGTCAAAATAGACTCCAGGGCAACTGAAAGCTGAGAGCTGGAACTGGTGCCCACAGAGGCGCGGCTGAGGCCAGCCCACAGGGCGTGCACTTCTCCCGTGGCCGGAGCGTGTGCACGGCCGTCAGACAGCAGTCTCCTCTGACACGGGTGAACGGGACTCCTGCCGGGCTGTGGGACCCCGTGGAGACCCCAGGAGCCCGTGCTGGCCCAGAGGAGCATCCCCGATGGGGGTTAACACGGAAAACGGTGTGTTCTCATTGCCTCAATAGTTGGCATTGTATATCTGTCATAAACATGGGAAAAGAAAGAGGACATAGGAGATATAAGATGTAAAGTGATTCTGGCTCCGGGCATGCGCCTACGGCATTTATGTGCTGGTCTGACGTGGGATCGGTCTTCCTCCAGGCCAGTTCTGAGGCACCGGGATGCCGACAGTCTGCAGTGACTCCAGCAGCAGTGAGCTCTGACTTTCCGTCACTGGCATGTTCTTGGCAGCTGACTGAACAAAACAGCGGATAAGGAGCCAACTGCACTGTAGCCTGCTGGAGATAGACAAGAGTTAAGTTCCTGTCATATTTCTGATCACAAAAACACGACCAAACCTTAATGAAACCACAAGTACTTCTAATATTTGACACTGGAATAAATGTGAGCTATACACACATTTCAGGAAAATGAATAAACACAAGGGAGAGACTTCTTTGCCTGTCCCGACCTGCGGGGCAACAACGGGGGCATGCAGGAACCACCTAAGAGAATGAACAAACAAGGAACGCAAAAGAATGGAGGGCAAGACAAGGTTCTGATTAAGCCCCGAACTTTATTCTCTGAAATGGCTGTATTTATACAGCAGAAACAAAGGGGGGCAGGGTTGCCTATGCAGGGGGGTCTTTGGTATCTGGCAACACAGGATTGGCTAACTGCCAGGGGTGGTGTGACATTCCAAGGTGCAACATTCCAAGGCTGGGCTATCTAGGGGGGGAGGATCAGGAAGGGGAAGTGGCAGGAAGATGCTAAACTGCAGGTTAATCTTTATCTTCTGGCCAAGCCCTCAGGGCACCGCATAACTTCTGCTAGAAGGAACTTAATTCTATTTTCTTAAGACTGAGTTGCTTGCCTCAACTCTGCTGGCTCCCAACATTTGCCAACCACTTACTCCTGCTCGGGCACCAGGCGGGACCCCAGGAAAGGGCACCCCCAGGGCAGCCTCACCCGGGCCTGGGAGACAGGCCTCACAGGGATTAGGGGAGCCGGAGGCGGAGAAAACCGCAGACGGGGCAAATGCACGCCCCGCAGGAAGGGAATCATTGTGCTCCCAGTAGAGGGCCCCTGGGAATGCACATGATGACCTTTCATTGTCACCAGCTGAACTCAAGGCATAGGCAGAGCCACGCCCATGGAACATGTTTCCCCAAGATGTGGGAGACTGTTATCAGCATCGTTCTCCTATCTTTATCCTTGTGCTGGGAATGAGGAATGAATAGGACCTTGACTTACCCAGGTCTTGATATGCTAAATCCCAGGAATGAGGGAATGAATGGGACCTGGGCACACCCAAAACTCCTTTGACCTTAAACCCCCCTCTGGAAATCAATAAATGCGCTGTGCTGTCTGTGGTGGGTGTGACTGTCTCTCCATCAGAGTGACAGCCCCCCACCTGGGTACCAGCTTGAATCTATTTCTATGTCTTGGTCTCTTTTTTTTCTTTAATTTCTTAATCCCCAGCTCCTCCACTCAGGAACCTGTCATTTTCTGTGCAGGTCATGGAAAACAGAGAAACAGACCCCCACACGCCCCGGCAGGGTTACAGGGTTGCAGTGAGATGACCACATGGACCTGCTGCGCCCCCCACCGTCCACAGGCCGTCCTGGGGGAGTCCCAGCAATGACGTGGAGCCTGGAGGAGCTTTCCTTAAAGGGACATGCACGCCCTTTCCATCAGGAAGCTTTAAAACCAGGGCAGCAGTGCCTGCCACACTCGCTAAGAGTGGAGGAAAATCTAGAACAAGGTGAGTGTTTCTAGGTGAGAGGGCAGGGCGGGGCGAGGATAAAACTCCTGACTCCACTGTGGGGCAGGGCGGAGTTATCCTCCATTAACTGGACCCTAGCCCAATCAGGGTCAGCCAAAGCAGTGACATCACCACTGGAGTAAAACCCCAGGGCTTGGTGAAATTCGCTCTCTTCCACCATGCTGTCAGCGTGAGTGGGACAGAGCCCATGCTAGCATGGAAAAGGCTCTTTTGTTTTTGCATCGGACTCGGCTCCCTGGTGATCCTTGGGGATCACAAAGTCTGGGCATAACACTAGGGTCTCAGAGTAAAACCTAAGTCGGCTGTGACTCCAAAACCCACACAGCCACGCCTCCCCTGAACCAGCTTTCAGTTCCCAACACGGCAGTGGGCACAGCGGGCAGCGGGCAGCAGGCACAGCAGCCCGGGCCCTGGTGGCAGATAGCACCTGCGGGACAGACTCCTGGGCACACGTGGCGGAGAGCTGGTGCCGGGGAGCTCTGAGAGTGTATCATTAGATGCTCTCCGATCTTTTAAAAATTATATGTGGTGCTTCGTTCTTTAAATGAGAAGAATGTCCTTAAGTAGGAAGGAGAATGACTTTCAGACTGTTTGGTGTTTTTCCCTGGATGTACTTTTGGAAAGTGGTGACCATCAGCCCAGGTGAGGCACAGCCATCACAGACGGCGCTTCTTCTGCCACAAGAGCAAGTGCTCCCGCGTTGCTTATCTTAAAGGTATTCACTTCGGAGAGAGAGGCATCCACTGTTGTCCCGCTTATTTCTGCATTTTCCATCATTCTTGGATGTGCCCTAACCCTGGCCAGGCCTCAAACCCGCAACCTTGGTGCACTAGGATGATGCCTGACCAACTGCGCCAGCTTTGCTCGCGCGTTCAGCAATGGGCAGGGCTGAAGTGTCCCGGTCCTCAGATCCATGCCCTGCGTTCTGGGCAGCGGCTGGCGGGGACCTCCAGCTGGGATGGTGGGTGGCAGTACACCTCCTGGACAGCTGCCCATTCGCTGGTGCGCCCAGCGTGCTCCGCCCGGCCTCGGTGCCGCATGCCCGCTGGTAGCAGCCTCCCAGGGGGCCCCACTCCCCTTACCTCTTGGTGTTCACATGTTTCCAGAGGGCTGGCTCATGGAACCAGTAAAATATTGCAGGGGCGATGCAGTGGGACTTTCTGGCTAAGTCATTAGAATCACTGGAGTTTCTACTCTCCCCTGTTGCATCACCTGTGTGAGGACCCCACGCGGGCCTGGGCCTGGGCTGTGTAAGGAGCGCCTGCAGATGGGCGAGTGCATGGCCATCACGGCAGCAGATCGGCCACGCCAGGAAAGCCTTCTGGGTGGCAGCCAGCCTGTCACTGCTCCCTGACAGGACCGCCAGCAAGGCCACACTCAGGTCCTGCCCCGTGGACGCGGTGAAATGCATTTATTTTTGTGTAAAGTGCTAGGGTTTGCAGTCAATGGTTATGCCACAGAAGGTGATGGGTGCAGAGCCAGCCTTCCTGTCTAGAAGGCTAATTCTTCCCTCTCCCTCATTCCTCTTCCTGCCGGAGTCCCCAGTCCAGAGGGGCTATCGGCCCTTGAAGGCCTAGCACCACAATAACCACCCTCAGGGAGGGAGGCACCCTGAGTAGACAGAGTGCTACTAATAATGACGGGGCATCAGCCAAACCAGGCCATTCTGCAACTCCAGCCACCCTCGCAGCCTCCTTCTGTGGGAGGCCTGCACCTCTTGAAAATGCAAAACGAATACAATAAAATAAAAACATAGCTTCCTAATAGATCCTTTTACTTTCAAATCTCAGCCCAGCTAGGTAGTAAAGGGGAAGGCGATTTCATGCAACCTGGGTCATTTAAACAGCCTCCCAGTTTGCTCAGTTGTTACAAGAATGAACAGAGGGACAGTGGCTGAGTTCTGAGCCCTGTCTCCCTGGCTCATCACTGCAGACCCCTCTCACCTCTGAGTAGGGAACTGTGGCCTGTGGGGGACAAGTAAGCAGTGGAAGGGGATCAAGGGCTGTTGGCCCACCCTCTAAGGAATGATTGGTCTTAACTGCTACCTGGATTAGAAAACAGCTATAGGGCGATTGGCCCACCCAAATTTTCCTAGCATCTCTAACAGGCCGTGATTTGCTCAGAGGAGCGGAAATCTAGCCAATGCTCTGCTAGCTGAGCCATGAACCGTGGGGTTGTGTGTGTCAGAAGCTTTTCCTCTGCACAAAGGTATCCTGGGGCTGATACAGACCCTGGTGGCACCCAGAGTCCAAGTTCTTTGCTCTTGGCTTGTCTTCTTTGCCTGTGGAAGCTTGTGAGGCCTGATCCTAGCCAGAGCCTCATCACACTCCTGCTGCCACCTGCAAGCCACCTCCCCGGCCGGAGGGACACTGGGCTTTAAGCAAAAGGCAGTCCCCAGGGCTGACACCTCCTCGCACTGGGCTTAGGTGTGGCCCATGTCCTCTGATGTGTGAGAACTTGCCATCATTTTCTTGATGTTTCTGAACCTTTTCTCCAAAGATATCTGACTTTATAATGGCCTTCAGGTTTTTCTTCTCTTCCCATCATTCAGGGAGGCATAAGCAGGTTGGGGTGCTCCTGAGAATGAAGAATCAGTGACCAGAGCACTCCGCACACCCCGCCCCCACTGTTCTTATGGTAGCACACAGAGAA
The DNA here is from genome assembly GCF_964339955.1 of Pipistrellus hanaki. Lineage (NCBI taxonomy): Eukaryota > Metazoa > Chordata > Mammalia > Chiroptera > Vespertilionidae > Pipistrellus > Pipistrellus hanaki. Next base: position 6,856,892 of record NC_140515.1, read on the forward strand.
AAGGCTCCCAGATCCTGCCAGCCAGAGGGGACCGAGTCTCCTGGGGGTTGTAGAGGCCTCGGTTGGGATGCCCTCCTGGAGCATTCAGCCTGCACTTGTAGGAAGGGCATCGCTGGGAGATACCTGCCCCTTCATCGTCTGCCTTTCAAGGCCATTGTCTCTGCAGAGGTCAAGACCTTCCCCTTGGAGACAATGCTGGCAGTGGCCTCCTCAGCTGAAAGGACCTTTCTCTTCCCTGGACAGTGAACTGAGGCTCAGCTCTAAATCAGGAAGCAGCAAGGCCACACACTCTCCCCTTCCCCCCGCGTGTCCTGATGTGAATGGCCTGATCCCAATGTCCCTCAGGGCTGCTCTGCGAGGGGCCAGCACAGGAGGGAGGCCAGCCAGCTCTCTGTGCCTCTCCCAGGCAGCCGCAGCCCACACACTCACTCTGCTGGCTTTGAGCTTCACATTGAATGCACCTCAGCACGAGGTCCTTTGTCCGCCACTTTCCCTGGCTGCCTGTCACTGTGTCCACCTATCACTGGTGTTTGCCTGTCACTGTGTCCGCCTGTCACTGTTTCCACCTGTCACTGTGTCCACCTGTCACTGTGTCTGCCTGTCACTGGCGTCCACCTGTCACTGTGTCCACCTGTCACTGTGTCCACCTGTCACTGTGTCCGCCTGTCACTGGTGTCCGCCTGTCACTGGTGTCCGCCTGTCACTGGTGTACGCCTGTCACTGTGTCCACCTGTCACTGGTGTCCACCTGTCACTGTGTCCACCTGTCACTGGTGTCCACCTGTCACTGTGTCCACCTGTCACTGGTGTCCGCCTGTCACTGTGTCTGCTTCTCACTGGTATCTGCCTGTCACTGATGTCCGCCTGTCACTGTGTCCGCCTGTCACTGGTGTCCACCTGTCACTGTGTCCGCCTGTCACTGGTGTCCACCTGTCACTGTGTCCACCTGTCACTGGTGTCCGCCTGTCACTGTGTCCGCCTGTCACTGGTGTCCGCCTGTCACTGTGTCCGCCTGTCACTGGTGTCCGTGGCTGCAGGCCGCCTGCTCCTCCTCTCTGCTCGCAGAATTTGTTGTCCTAGCCAATGCCTGTCTGCCCTGCAGGGAACCGTTTCCCATGTAGCCAGCTCTCGCTCAGGAGCCACTCTGGCTAGCGAGCAGCCTGGCTGGATGTCCTCCTGTGCACCCGGAGGTTGCGGTTCGTCTGGGCCAGGGCACATGCCCAGGTTTCAGGCAACATGTTTCCCTCTCCCTCTCCCTTCCTCTCTCTCTAAAATCGATAAAGGCCTGTTTTGTAAAAAAAAAAAAAAAACTGCTGTGAGCCTCTTGCTCACGCCTCCCAGCAGACATCCATCCCACCTGTATGTGGGAATTAGAAACATTCCTGTTACAGGAACCTTGCTTGTTCCTGAGAAAAGACACATGGTCACTGGAAGGAACATCCAAATGCAGTTTTTAAAAGTCGTCACCAATGTAGTTTTATACTTGGCTTTTCCACTCCAAGCATCAGGAGCATTTTTTCATCACAGTCCTTATGAAGGAGTCTCCTTCTCTTTTTATTTTTTTATTTTACTTTATTTTTTTAATTTAGTAAATCTTTATTATTAAGATTATTACAGTTGTTTCTCTTTTTCCCCCCATAGCTCCCCTTCAACTGGTTCCCATCCCACCCTCTTCCCTTACCCCCACTGTCCTCATCCATAGTGAACAATTTTTGTTCCGTCTCTTCCCATACCCCCCACACCCCTTCCCCCCAGAGAGTTGTCAGTCCACTCCCTTTCTATGCCCCTGATTCTATTATATTCACCTGTTTATTCTGTGCCTCAGATTTTTTATTCACTTGATTTTTAGATTCATGTGTTGATAGATATGTATTTGTTGTTCATAATTTTTATCTTTACCTTTTTCTTCTTTTTCCTCTTCTTAGAGAATAGCTTTCAGCATTTCATTTAATACTGGTTTGGTGGTGATGAACTCCTTTAGCTTTTTCTTATCTGTGAATCTCTTTATCTGACCTTCAATTCTGAATGATAGCTTTGCTGGGTAGAGAAATCTTGGTTGTAGGTTCTTGCTATTCATCACTTTGACTATTTCTTGCCACTCCCGTCTGGCCTGCATAGTTTTGTTGAGAAATCACCTGACAATCATATGGGTGCTCCCTTGTAGGTAATTAACTGTTTTTCTCCTGCTGCTTTTAATATTCTCTCTTTGTCTTTTGCCCTTGCCATTTTAATTATGATGTGTCTTGGTGTGATCCTCTTTGGATTCCTTTTGCCTGGGGTTCTGTGTGCTTCCTGGACTTGTAAGTCTATTTCTTTCACCAGGTGGGGGAAGTTTTCAGTCATTATTTCTTCAAGTAAGTTTTCAGTATCTTGCTCTCTCTCTTCTTCTGGCACCCCCATAATTCAGATGTTGGCATGCTTGAGGTTGTCCCAGAGGTTTCTTACACTGTCTTCAAATTTTTGGATTCTTTTTTCATTTAGCTTTCCCAGTTGAGTTATTTTTGCTTCTTTGCATTTCAAATCTTTGACTTGATTCTGTGGTCCTCTAGTTTGCTCTTGGGTATCTGGATAATATTTTTTATTTCAGTCAGTGTGTGTTTAATTTCTAGTTGGTTCTTTTCCATATCCTCGATGGTCTCTCTCATATCCTCAAAGGTTTCGCTAAATTTACCGGCCTTTTCTAGGAAGTTATTGAAAAAACCTTATAAGTGTGGTTTTGAATTCTATATCCAGTCACTTGTTCTCCTCCATTTCTTTCATTTGTGATCTGTTTCCTTGTCTCCTCATTTTTGCTGCTTCCCTGAGTTGGTAGGGGGGCTTTGTGTGCTAAGGTGTCCTATATGGTTCAGTGGGTCAGCCTCCCAGTTACCTGAGGTGGACATTTGGTGCACCCCTTTGTGGACTGTGTGAACAGCCTTGTTGTAGTTAAGTCTTTTTTTTTTTTTTTCCCACCAGCAAGTGAGAGCTTTATGTAAAGGAACAGGTGACATTTAACTGGTCCTAACAGAACAACGAATGCATGTTTTCCCTGTTGCTTAGCAAACCTCCAAAAGGACCTATTTAAATCCATCCATTGAGAATTTGTTCAAAATCTTTTACAGCAATTGGGTCACGTTATTTGTGGACACTTGTTCAAAGTCACGTGAAGAAGAAGACTTTGAAGAAGACTTTGTACAGATGCCCAGGATATAGCCATGTTAGAACCAGTGTCTGCGTATTTGAGGCTGTGCCGCCTGGACTTCAGCCCCTTCAATGCCTTTCCCCAAGTAACCCTCAGAAACCGGGCCCGCCACAGCCCGTGACTCTCAACAAGCACCCACAGCGCGGGGTCAGAGGTTAGTCAACAATGAGCTCATCGTAGTCTTAAATGACTACCCCCACAGACCAAATGGCGGTCAGGTACTCGTTCACACAGTTGGGGCTGATGTAATTAAGGTAGTCGGGGGACTACGGGTCCCCACTGGAGCTGGTGAAGTCCGCCCCCATGGTGAAGTTCAGCTGGCACCTGCCCATGATGTAGTCCAGGAAGGTGCACTTCACCGTGACCTCTCACTGCTTCATGCTGACGATGCCAGAGTTCTTGTAACTTTTCTTCTTCTGCCTCTTCTTCTCGTTGATGCACTCAAACTCCACGGGCGAGCTCTGGGAGGCCGCCTTCAGCTGCGTCATGGTGGTCTGGAATGCCCCGATGAGGTCGTGGGAGCCGTCGCTGTCATAGTCTAGCACTCCACCTTAATAGTTTTATCCATATCTCCATAGCACAGGGAGTTCAGAGAGATTTTAAAAGGCCTCCACACAGGATTCAGGTTTTTTTTAAATGACCTCTATTAGGTGCACCAGCAGCCAGGTTCTGTCCGACGTCTGCTTGTGGAACTCCAAGTACGGGTCGGACTTGTCAAACAGGTCCTTTTTGTCCAGTTTTCTTGCTTCCATTTCAAACAAGACCACTCTGTTATCCTTTCTTTCTTCAGCGGAAATAGTGATGCTGCTCTTCCCGCCGGCTTGCTGTTCCTCAGCGTCAGCGGGCAGCAGCTTCTTACTGGACACGATCTGTCCCAGGGTGCACTCACATTCTCCCAGGAAGTCATCGTCGCCCAGCTCGATGGTCTTGTCGTCGATGTCATAGATCCTGAACTTCAGTTTCTGCACCACCTCGAAGTGGTAGTCAGTGGTGAAGGTCTTAGAGAACGTGGGGTTCAGGCAGTTCTTAATCCTCTCCTGCGATCGCCTCAGACCACTGCTGTCTGCTCAAGTTCAGAAACAGCACGCACAGAGGGTTTGACTTGGACCCAATGTCTGTGTCAAGAAGGTTGTTACGGGACACGTTCAGCTCCACCTTCATCACACACTGGGCGGCCATCTCTGGAGTGGGACGGAAATGCGTTTCTAAGGCGGCACTGAGACTTATTAATCCGGGGGGGCTCAGTGATTGAGTGTCAACCTACAGTCCAGCCAACATCAGGAAGCAAGTCTGCAGTCTGCGGCCCATGGCATCACCTGTAGTTAAGTCTTGATTGTTGTTGGTATCACTGGGAGGAACTGACCTTCAGGCCAATTGGCTGTGAGGATCAGCTGTGTCTGGGAGACAAGCTGGGAGATAACCTTATTCGACTAGACTTGGAAAATTGCAAAAAGCCTCTGTGCTCAGCTTGGATGGGATGGAGTTTCAAGGTGGAGCCTACAGCCTTGGCTTCCTGTCAGCCCCACCCTATGAGGTTCCTGAGTCTCAGTGTCCCTAAGTGTCCCCTCAGTACTTGCTGCAAGCACCTCTGAGGGAACAGTGCCCTGGAGTTTTGCCCGCTACCAGACAGTCTAGTCTCTCCCTCAATGAATCGGGATTCCCAGATTCTCGCCTGGAACTGGGGTTCAGTGCAGTTGGAACTGGGGTTGGAAGTGGGGTTAAGTGCAGTCCAGAGCTTTTGTCTCCTTCCTGCTAGGGCAATCCAGCAGCACAGTCAACAGTCTGTCCTCTGTGTGCATTCATGTGCGCACCTCCAGAGCTCTGCCTTTCACTGCTCCCCTGAGTTTCCGCCTTATAGCCCAGATTCCCTCCGTATGAGCCTGGGTCCCCAGGGTCTGGCCCGGAACTGGGGTTCAGCCAGTCCAGAGCTTTCATCTCCTTCCTGCTAGAGAATGCCAGCCAGGCACTCAGCTGCCCCTTCCTCTCCAACTCCATCCTCCCCACACACATGACATTGTTTCCATACCTCAGGCTTTTACAGCTCCTCTGGTATTCTCTTTCCTTCTAGATGTAGAATTTCCAGTCAGTCAGCCTTCCTGTGGTTCTGGATGATGTCCGTTTTGTATTTTAGTTGTAGTTTTGAAATTGTTGTGCCAGGATGCAGTTAGGTGTTTACTGTGCCGCCATCTAGGTTTCTCCCCCTGAGTGTTTCCTCCTTCCCTCTTTAATTCCATTGGCCTGGTTGCTACTCCAGGCGGTTCACCAGCATTTGCGATGGTTCTGAGGTTTGCCCAGAGAGACAATCTCTTATGCCCCAGACCGCCCAAAGGCCAAAGGGCATTTTCTCCTGCAGGAGGAGACAGACACTGTGGAGCGCAGGGGAATGAGGAACAGAGGGGAGCGAGGAGCAGGGAGAGCAGGGGAAGCAGGGGGAGCAGGGGGAGCAGGAGGGTGAGGAGCAAGGGGAGCAGGAGGATCAGGGGGAGCAGGGGGGGCAGAGGGAGCAGGAGGAGCAGGGGGAGCAGGAGGAGTAGGAGGAGTAGGAGGAGCAGGAGGAGCAGGGGGAGCAGGAGGAGCAGGGGGAGTAGGAGGAGCAGGGGGAGCAGGAGGAGCAGGGGGAGTAGGAGGAGCAGGGGGAGCAGGAGGAGCAGGGGGAGCAGGAGGAGCAGGAGGAGCAGGGGGAGTAGGAGGAGTAGGAGGAGCAGTGGGAGCAGGAGGAGCAGGGGGAGCAGGAGGAGTAGGGGGAGCAGGAGGAGTAGGAGGAGCAGGGGGAGCAAGGGGAGCAGGGGGAGCAGGAGGAGCAGGGGGAGCAGGAGGAGCAGGAGGAGCAGGAGGAGCAGAGGGAGCAGGAGGAACAGGGGGAGCAGGAGGAGCAGGAGGAGCAGGGGGAGGAGGGGGAGCAGGAGGAGCAGGGGGAGCAGGAGGAGCAGGGGTAGCAGGAGGAGCAGGGGGAGCAGGAGGAGCAGGGGGAGCAGGAGGAGTAGGAGGAGCAGGGGGAGCAAGGGGAGCAGGGGGAGCAGGAGGAGCAGGGGGAGCAGGAGGAGCAGGGGGAGCAGGGGGAGCAGGAGGAGCAGGGGGAGCAGGAGGAGCAGAGGGAGCAGGAGGAGCAGGGGGAGCAGGAGGAGCAGGAGGAGCAGGGGGAGCAGGAGGAACAGGGGGAGCAGGAGGAGCAGGAGGAGCAGGAGGAGCTGGGGGAGTAGGAGGAGCAGGGGGAGCAGGAGGAGCAGGAGGAGCAGGGGGAGCAGGAGGAGCAGGGGGAGCAGGAGGAGCAGGAGGAGCTGGGGGAGTAGGAGGAGCAGGGGAGCAGGGGGAGCAGGAAGAGCAGGAGTAGCAGGAGGAGCAGGAGGAGCTGGGGGAGCAGGGGGAGTAGGAGGAGCAGTGGGAGTAGGAGGAGCAGGAGGAATAGGGGGAGCAGGGGGAGCAGGAGGAGCAGGAGGAGCAGGGGGAGCAGGAGGAGCTGGGGGAGTAGGAGGAGCAGGGGGAGCAGGAGGAGCAGGAGGAGCTGGGGGAGTAGGAGGAGCAGGGGAGCAGGGGGAGCAGGAGGAGCAGGAGTAGCAGGAGGAGCAGGAGGAGCTGGGGGAGCAGGGGGAGCAGGAGGAGCATGGGGAGCAGGAGGAGCAGGAGGAGCTGGGGGAGTAGGAGGAGCAGGGGAGCAGGGGGAGCAGGAGGAGCAGGAGTAGCAGGAGGAGCAGGAGGAGCTGGGGGAGCAGGGGGAGTAGGAGGAGCAGTGGGAGTAGGAGGAGCAGGAGGAATAGGGGGAGCAGGGGGAGCAGGAGGAGCAGGGGGAGCAGGGGGAGCAGGAGGATCGGGGGAGCAGGAGGAGTAGGAGGAGCAAGGGGAGCAGGGGGAGCAGGAGGAGCAGAGGGAGCAGGAGGAGCAGGGGGAGCAGGAGGAGCAGGAGGAGCAGGGGGAGCAGGAGGAGCAGGGGGAGCAGGGGGAGTAGGAGGAGCAGGGGGAGCAGGAGGATCAGGGGGAGCAGGAGGAGCAGGAGGAGCAGGGGGAGCAGGAGGAGCAGGGGGAGCAGGAGGAGTAGGAGGAGCAGGGGGAGCAGGACGAGCAGGACGAGCAGGAGGAGCAGGACGAGCAGGAGGAGCAGGAGGAGCAGGGGGAGTAGGAGGAGCAGGGGGAGTAGGAGGAGCAGGAGGAGCAGGAGGAGCAGGAGGAGCAGGGGGAGCAGGGGGAGTAGGAGGAGCAGGAGGATTTGGAGGAGCAGGGGGAGCATGGGGAGCAGGAGGAGCAGGACGAGCAGGACGAGCAGGACGAGCAGGGGGAGTAGGGGGAGCAGGAGGAGTAGGAGGAGCAGGGGGAGAAGGGGGAGCAGGAGGAGTAGGGGGAGCAGGGGGAGCAGGGGAGCAGGGGGAGCAGGGGAGCAGGGAGAGAAGGAAGAGCAGGAGGAGTAGGAGGAGCAGGGGGAGCAGAGGGAGCAGTGGGAGCAGGGGGAGCCGGGGGAGCAGTGGGAGCAGGGGGGGCAGGAGGAGCAGGCGAAGTAGGAGGAGGAGTGGGAGAAGGGGGGTTAGGGGGGCGGGGAGCAGGGGGAGAAGGGGGAGCAGGTGGAGAAGGGGGAGCATGGGGTGAGGATCAGGGAGAGCAGGGGGAGCAGGGGGAGTAGGAGGAACAGGTGGAGGAGGAGGAGGAGTGGGAGAAGGGGGAGCAGGGGGAACGGGAGGAGTAGGAGGAGAAGGGGGGTGAGGAGAAGGGGAGCAGGAGGAGTAGGGGGTGAGGAGCAGGAGGAGCAGGGGGAGCAGGAGGAGCAGGAGGCGCAGTGGAGCAGGGGGAGCAGGGGGAGCAGGATGAGTAGGAGGAGCAGGTGGAGAAGGAGGAGCAGGGGGAGCAGGGAGAGCAGGGGGAGTAGGAGGAGCATGGGTGTGAGGAGTAGGTGGAGCAGGGGGAGCAGGAGGAGTATGAGGAGCAGGGGGATCAGGGGGAGCAGGAGGAGCAGGGGGAGCAGGGGGAGTAGGAGGAGCAGGGGGAGCAGGAGGAGCAGGGGGAGCAGGGGGAGCAGGGGGAGCAGGAGGAGTAGGAGGAGCAGGGGGAGCAGGAGGAGCAGGGGGAGCAGGGGGAGCAGGAGGAGCTGGGGGAGTAGGAGGAGCAGGGGGAGCAGGAGGAGCAGGAGGAGCTGGGGGAGTAGGAGGAGCAGGGGAGCAGGGGGAGCAGGAGGAGCAGGAGTAGCAGGAGGAGCAGGAGGAGCTGGGGGAGCAGGGGGAGCAGGAGGAGCAGGGAAAGCAGGAGGAGCAGGAGGAGCTGGGGGAGTAGGAGGAGCAGGGGAGCAGGGGGAGCAGGAGGAGCAGGAGTAGCAGGAGGAGCAGGAGGAGCTGGGGGAGCAGGGGGAGTAGGAGGAGCAGTGGGAGTAGGAGGAGCAGGAGGAATAGGGGGAGCAGGGGGAGCAGGAGGAGCAGGGGGAGCAGGGGGAGCAGGAGGAGCTGGGGGAGTAGGAGGAGCAGGGGGAGCAGGAGGAGCAGGAGGAGCTGGGGGAGCAGGGGGAGCAGGGGGAGTAGAAGGAGCAGGGGGAGCAGGAGGAGCAGGGGGAGCAGGAGGAGGAGGAGGAGTAGGAGGAGCAGGGGGAGTAGGGGGAGCAGGGGGAGTAGGAGGAGCAGGAGGAGCAGGAGGAGCAGGGGGAGCAGGAGGAGCAGGGGGAGCAGGAGGAGCAGGGGGAGCAGGGGGAGTAGGAGGAGCAGGGGGAGCAGAAGGAGCAGGGGGAGCAGGGGGAGCCGGGGGAGCAGTGGGAGCAGGGGGGGCAGGAGGAGCAGGCGAAGTAGGAGGAGGAGTGGGAGAAGGGGAGTTAGGGGGGCGGGGAGCAGGGGGAGAAGGGGGAGCAGGTGGAGAAGGGGAAGCATGGGGTGAGGATCAGGGAGAGCAGGGGGAGCAGGGGGAGTAGGAGGAACAGGTGGAGGAGGAGGAGGAGTGGGAGAAGGGGGAGCAGGGGGAACGGGAGGAGTAGGAGGAGCAGGGGGGTGAGGAGAAGGGGAGCAGGAGGAGTAGGGGGTGAGGAGCAGGAGGAGCAGGGGGAGAAGGAGGAGCAGGAGGCGCAGTGGAGCAGGGGGAGCAGGGGGAGCAGGATGAGTAGGAGGAGCAGGTGGAGAAGGAGGAGCAGGGGGAGCAGGGAGAGCAGGGGGAGTAGGAGGAGCATGGGTGTGAGGAGTAGGTGGAGCAGGGGGAGCAGGAGGAGTATGAGGAACAGGGGGATCAGGGGGAGCAGGAGGAGCAGGGGGAGCATGGGGAGCAGGATTAGCAGGGGGAGCAGGAGGAGTAGGAGGAGCAGGGGGAGCAAGGGGAGCAGGGGGAGCAGGAGGAGTAGGAGGAGCAGGGGGAGCAGGAGGAGCAGGGGGAGCAGGAGGAGCAGGAGGAGCTGGGGGAGTAGGAGGAGCAGGGGGAGCAGGAGGAGCAGGAGAGGCTAGGGGAGTAGGAGGAGCAGGGGAGCAGGGGGAGCAGGAGGAGCAGGAGTAGCAGGAGGAGCAGGAGGAGCTGGGGGAGCAGGGGGAGTAGGAGGAGCAGGGGGAGTAGGAGGAGCAGGAGGAATAGGGTGAGCAGGGGGAGCAGGAGGAGCAGGGGGAGCAGGGGGAGCAGGAGGAGCTGGGGGAGTAGGAGGAGCAGGGGAGCAGGAGGAGCAGGAGTAGTAGGAGGAGCAGGAGGAGCTGGGGGAGCAGGGGGAGCAGGGGGAGTAGGAGGAGCAGGAGGAGTAGGAGGAGCAGGGGGAGCAGGGGGAGCAGGAGGAGCAGGGGGAGCAGGGGGAGTAGGAGGAGCAGGAGGAATAGGAGGAGCAGGGGGAGCATGGGGAGCAGGAGGAGCAGCGGGAGCAGGAGGACCAGGGGGAGCAGGAGGACCAGGAGGATTTGGAGGAGCAGGGGGAGCCCGGGGGAGCATGGGGAGCAGGAGGAGCAGGGGGAGCAGGGAGACCAGGGGGAGCAGGAGGAGCAGGAGGAGTTGGGGGAGTAGGAGTAGCAGGGGTGCAGGGGGAGTAGGAGGAGCAGGAGGAGCAGGAGGAGCAGGGGGAGTAGGAGGAGCAGGAGGAGCAGGAGGAGCAGGGGAGCAGGGAGAGCAGGGGGAGCAGGGGGAGTAGGAGGAGTAGGAGGAGCAGGGGGAGCAGGACGAGCAGGACGAGCAGGAGGAGCAGGAGGAGCAGGAGGAGCAGGAGGAGCAGGGGGAGTAGGAGGAGCAGGGGGAGTAGGAGGAGCAGGAGGAGCAGGAGGAGCAGAAGGAGCAGGGGGAGTAGGAGGAGCAGGAGGAGTAGGAGGAGCATTGGAGCAGGGAGAGCAGGGGGAGCAGGAGGAGCAGGGGGAGCAGGGGGAGTAGGAGGAGCAGGAGGATTTGGAGGAGCAGGGGGAGCATGGGGAGCAGGAGGAGCAGGACGAGCAGGGGGAGTAGGGGGAGCAGGAGGAGTAGGAGGAGCAGGGGGGGCAGGTTGAGCAGGAGGAGTAGGGGGAGCAGGGGGAGCAGGGGAGCAGGGAGAGAAGGAAGAGCAGGAGGAGTAGGAGGAGCAGGGGGAGCAGAGGGAGCAGTGGGAGCAGGGGGAGCCGGGGGAGCAGTGGGAGCAGGGGGGGCAGGAGGAGCAGGCGAAGTAGGAGGAGGAGTGGGAGAAGGGGGGTTAGGGGGGCGGGGAGCAGGGGGAGAAGGGGGAGCAGGTGGAGAAGGGGGAGCATGGGGTGAGGATCAGGGAGAGCAGGGGGAGCAGGGGGAGTAGGAGGAGCAGGTGGAGAAGGAGGAGGAGTGGGAGAAGGGGGAGCGGGGGAACGGGAGGAGTAGGAGGAGCAGGGGGGTGAGGAGAAGGGGAGCAGGAGGAGTAGGGGGTGAGGAGCAGGAGGAGCAGGGGGAGCAGGAGGAGCAGGAGGCGCAGTGGAGCAGGGGGAGCAGGGGGAGCAGGATGAGTAGGAGGAGCAGGTGGGGAAGGAGGAGCAGGGGGAGCAGGGAGAGCAGGGGGAGTAGGAGGAGCATGGGTGTGAGGAGTAGGTGGAGCAGGGGAGCAGGAGGAGTATGAGGAGCAGGGGGATCAGGGGGAGCAGGGGGAGCAGGAGGAGCAGGGGGAGTAGGAGGAGCAGGAGGAGTAGGAGGAGCAGGGGGAGTAGGAGGAGCAGGGGGAGTAGGAGGAGCAGGGGGAGCAGGAGCAGCAGGGGGAGTAGGAGGAGCAGGAGGAGCAGGGGGAGTAGGAGGAGCAGGGGGAGCAGGAGGAGCAGGGGGAGTAGGAGGAGCAGGGGGAGCAGGAGGAGCAGGGGGAGTAGGAGGAGCAGGGGGAGCAGGAGGAGCAGGGGGAGCAGGAGGAGCAGGGGGAGTAGGAGGAGCAGGGGGAGCAGGGAGACCAGGGGGAGCAGGAGGAGCAGGAGCAGCTGGGGGAGTAGGAGTAGCAGGGGTGCAGGGGGAGTAGGAGGAGCAGGAGGAGCAGGGGAGCAGGGAGAGCAGGGGGAGCAGGGGGAGTAGGAGGAGTAGGAGGAGCAGGGGGAGCAGGACGAGCAGGAGGAGCAGGAGGAGCAGGGGGAGTAGGAGGAGCAGGGGGAGTAGGAGGAGCAGGAGGAGCAGGAGGAGCAGGAGGAGCAGGGGGAGTAGGAGGAGCAGGAGGAGTAGGAGGAGCAGGGGAGCAGGGAGAGGCAGTGGGAGCAGGAGGAGCAGGGGGAGCAGGGGGAGTAGCAGGAGCAGGAGGATTTGGAGGAGCAGGGGGAGCATGGGGAGCAGGAGGAGCAGGACGAGCAGGACGAGCAGGGAGTAGGGGGAGCAGGAGGAGTAGGAGGAGCAGGGGGAGCAGGGGGAGCAGGAGGAGTAGGGGGAGCAGGGGGAGCAGGAGGAGCTGGGGGAGCAGGGGGAGTAGGAGGAGCAGGGGGAGTAGGAGGAGCAGGAGGAATAGGGGGAGCAGGGGGAGCAGGAGGAGCAGGGGAGCAGGGGGAGCAGGAGGAGCTGGGGGAGTAGGAGGAGCAGGGGGAGCAGGAGGAGCAGGAGGAGCTGGGGGAGTAGGAGGAGCAGGGGAGCAGGGGGAGCAGGAGGAGCAGGAGGAGCAGGAGGAGCAGGAGGAGCTGGGGGAGCAGGGGGAGTAGGAGGAGCCGGAGGAGTAGGAGGAGCAGGGGGAGCAGGGGAGCAGGAGGAGCAGGGGGAACAGGGGGAGTAGGAGGAGCAGGAGTAATAGGAGGAGCATGGGGAGCATGGGGAGCAGGAGGAGCAGCGGGAGCAGGAGGACCAGGGGGAGCAGGAGGAGCAGGAGGATTTGGAGAAGCTGGGGGAGCCGGGGGAGCATGGGGAGCAGGAGGAGCAGGGGGAGCAGGGAGACCAGGGGGAGCAGGAGGAGCAGGAGGAGCTGGGGGAGTAGGAGTAGCAGGGGTGCAGGGGGAGTAGGAGGAGCATGAGGAGCAGGAGGAGCAGGGGGAGTAGGAGGACCAGGAGGAGCAGGAGGAGCAGGGGGAGCAGGACGAGCAGGACGAGCAGGAGGAGCAGGAGGAGCAGGAGGAGCAGGGGCAGTAGGAGGAGCAGGGGGAGTAGGAGGCGCAGGAGGAGCAGGAGGAGCAGGAAGAGCAGGGGGAGTAGGAGGAGCAGGAGGAGTAGGAGGAGCAGGGGAGCAGGGAGAGCAGGGGGAGCAGGAGGAGCAGGGGGAGCAGGGGGAGCAGGAGGACCAGGAGGATTTGGAGGAGCAGAAGGAGCTTGGGGAGCAGGAGGAGCAGGACGAGCAGGACGAGCAGGGGGAGTAGGGGGAGCAGGAGGAGTAGGAGGAGCAGGGGGAGCAGGGGGAGCAGGAGGAGTAGGGGGAGCAGGGGGAGCAGGGGAGCAGGGAGAGAAGGAAGAGCAGGAGGAGTAGGAGGAGCAGGGGGAGCAGAGGGAGCAGTGGGAGCAGGGGGAGCCGGGGGAGCAGTGGGAGCAGGGGGGGCAGGAGGAGCAGGCGAAGTAGGAGGAGGAGTGGGAGAAGGGGGGTTAGGGGGGCGGGGAGCAGGGGGAGAAGGGGGAGCAGGTGGAGAAGGGGGAGCAGGGGGTGAGGATCAGGGAGGGCAGGGGGAGCAGGGGGAGTAGGAGGAACAGGTGGAGGAGGAGGAGGAGTGGGAGAAGGGGGAGCAGGGGGAACGGGAGGAGTAGGAGGTGCAGGGGGGTGAGGAGAAGGGGAGCAGGAGGAGTAGGGGGTGAGGAGCTGGAGGAGCAGGGGGAGCAGGAGGAGCAGGAGGCGCAGTGGAGCAGGGGGAGCAGGGGGAGCAGGATGAGTAGGAGGAGCAGGTGGAGAAGGAGGAGCAGGGGGAGCAGGGGGAGTAGGAGGAGCAGGGGGAGTAGGAGGAGCAGGGGGAGCAGGAGGAGCAGGGGGAGCAGGAGGAGCAGGGGGAGTAGGAGGAGCAGGGGGAGCAGGGAGACCAGGGGGAGCAGGAGGAGCAGGAGCAGCTGGGGGAGTAGGAGTAGCAGGGGTGCAGGGGGAGTAGGAGGAGCAGGAGGAGCAGGAGGAGCAGGGGAGCAGGGAGAGCAGGGGGAGCAGGGGGAGTAGGAGGAGTAGGAGGAGCAGGGGGAGCAGGACGAGCAGGACGAGCAGGAGGAGCAGGAGGAGCAAGAGGAGCAGGAGGAGCAGGGGGAGTAGGAGGAGCAGGGGGAGTAGGAGGAGCAGGAGGAGCAGGAGGAGCAGGAGGAGCAGGGGGAGTAGGAGGAGCAGGAGGAGTAGGAGGAGCAGGGGAGCAGGAAGAGCAGTGGGAGCAGGAGGAGCAGGGGGAGCAGGGGGAGTAGGAGGAGCAGGAGGATTTGGAGGAGCAGGGGGAGCATGGGGAGCAGGAGGAGCAGGACGAGCAGGACGAGCAGGGAGTAGGGGGAGCAGGAGGAGTAGGAGGAGCAGGGGGAGCAGGGGGAGCAGGAGGAGTAGGGGGAGCAGGTGGAGCAGAGGGAGCAGTGGGAGCAGGGGGAGCCGGGGGAGCAGTGGGAGCCGGGGGGGCAGGAGGAGCAGGCGAAGTAGGAGGAGGAGTGGGAGAAGGGGGGTTAGGGGGGCGGGGAGCAGGGGGAGAAGGGGGAGCAGGTGGAGAAGGGGGAGCATGGGGTGAGGATCAGGGAGAGCAGGGGGAGCAGGGGGAGTAGGAGGAGCAGGTGGAGGAGGAGGAGGAGTGGGAGAATGGGGAGCAGGGGGAACGGGAGGAGTAGGAGGAGCAGGGGGGTGAGGAGAAGGGGAGCAGGAGGAGTAGGGGGTGAGGAGCAGGAGGAGCAGGGGGAGCAGGAGGAACAGGAGGCGCAGTGGAGCAGGGGGAGCAGGGGGAGCAGGATGAGTAGGAGGAGCAGGTGGAGAAGGAGGAGCAGGGGGAGCAGGGAGAGCAGGGGGAGTAGGAGGAGCATGGGTGTGAGGAGTAGGTGGAGCAGGGGGAGCAGGAGGAGTATGAGGAGCAGGGGGATCAGGGGGAGCAGGGGGAGCAGGAGGAGCAGGGGGAGTAGGAGGAGCAGGAGGAGTAGGAGGAGCAGGGGGAGTAGGAGGAGCAGGGGGAGCAGGAGGAGCAGGGGGAGTAGGAGGAGCAGGAGGAGCAGGGGGAGTAGGAGGAGCAGGGGGAGCAGGAGGAGCAGGGGGAGTAGGAGGAGCAGGGGGAGCAGGAGGAGCAGGGGGAGCAGGAGGAGCAGGGGGAGCAGGAGGAGCAGGGGGAGTAGGAGGAGCAGGGGGAGTAGGAGGAGCAGGGGGAGTAGGAGGAGCAGGAGGAGCAGGGGGAGCAGGAGGAGCAGGGGGAGTAGGAGGAGCAGGGGGAGCAGGAGGAGCAGGGGGAGCAGGAGGAGCAGGGGGAGCAGGAGGAGCAGGAGGAGCAGGCGGAGCAGGAGGAGCAGGAGGAGCAGGGGGAGTAGGAGGAGCAGTGGGAGCAGGAGGAGCAGGGGGAGCAGGAGGAGCAGGGGGAGCAGGGGGAGAAGGAGGAGCAGGAGGAGTAGGGGGAGCAGGGGGAGAAGGAGGATCAGGGGGAGTAGGAGGAGCAGGGGGAATAGGAGGAGCAGGGGGAATAGGGAGAGTAGAAGGAGCAGGGGGAGCAGGAGGAGCAGGAGGAGCAGGAGGAGTAGGAGGAGCAGGGGGAGAAGGAGGAGCAGGAGGAGTAGGGGGAGCAGGGGGAGAAGGAGGAGTAGGGGGAGCAGGGGGAGAAGGAGGAGCAGGGGGAGTAGGAGGAACAGGGGGAATAGGAGGAGCAGGGGGAATAGGGGGAGTAGAAGGAGCAGGGGGAGCAGGAGGAGCAGGAGGAGTAGGAGGAGCAGGGGAGAAGGAGGAGCAGGAGGAGTAGGGGGAGCAGAGGGAGAAGGAGGAGCAGGAGGAGTAGGGGGAGTAGGAGGAGCAGGAGGAGCAGGGGGAGAAGGAGGAGCAGGAGGATTAGGGGGAGCTGGAGGAGCAGGAGGAGTAGGAGGAGCAGGGGGAGCAGGGGGAGCAGGAGGAGCAGGAGGAGCAGGAGGAGCAGGGGGAGTAGGAGGAGCAGGGGGAATAGGAGGAGCAGTGGGAGCAGGAGGAGCAGGAGGAGCAGGGGGAGCAGGGGGACCAGGAGGAGCAGGGGGAATAGGGGGAGTAGAAGGAGCAGGGGGAGCAGGGGGGCTAGGAGCAGTGGCAGAGGTTAGGGGGAGTAGGGGGCGGGGAGCAGGGAGCAGGGGGAGCAGGAGTAGCAGGGGAGCAGTGGGTGCAGGGGAAGCAGTCGACAGGGGGTGGAGCAGGAGCTGTGCTCCCAGGCTTAGCTGAGGGCTATGGGGGCACAGACTGCACAGAAACTGTCTCATTGTGTCCTGAATGGGAAGATTATGGAGACACAAATGTCTTCCCTTTGCCTTCCTTCAGCTCATTTCAGACTGGCCAAGTCTTCTGTTTCCACTCATGCTGTTGGCTGTGCTTGATCACCAACCACAGAGTCTCTGAAAGTGTTTCCTCCCCTGTGCAATGAGGTGAGCGGTCGTCCCCAAGACCTGGGGCAGGGTTCTACCTGACAGAGGATGGACGCGCTGTGGGCACAGGATTGTCTCAGGAGTTGAGCCACATCTCCGACCTCACCCACTCGGTGCCCTCAGACCCGCCCACCAGCGGGACAGCCATCCTCTGCGGACACTGCCAGCTCAGGCCGCTGGGCAGTGCTCTCGGTGCCATGGCGGGAGGGGGGGAGAGGGGGAAGATGCTGTGCTGGCGGGAGGACGGGAGGCGGCTGGCCGGGCCACTTCACCCCCTCTCATCCATTCCTCACTGGCTTCCTGCATGGCAGTGCTCCTTCCGGAAGCCCATGGCTTCAAAGCTTTCTTTGTGAGACGTGCCGTGCCTTCTTTTGTAGGTACAAGTATCAGGAATAAAACTCAGGAGTACTGGCATTTGCAAATGGCTTTTGAAACTGGAAAATGTCAAAGAAATATAAATCCTACTCTTCCGTGAGTATCTGTTAAGGGCTTCCCAAGGCCGGGGCCCAGCGGAGCAGGTCTGAGCCCTGCTGGGAGGGCTGGGCTGGGAGCCTGGGGTGGGGAGGGGAGCACATGCTGAGGCTGAGTCCTGAGGAGGCCCAGGAGGAAGGGGTGGCCGTGCAGCCTCAGCAGCCGGAGGCCCGGGAGCTGGTCGGGTGTCCTGACATCACAGCCCTCTGCCATTGGCACTGGCAGCCGGAGTGTGGAACTGAGAACCTCCATACTGCCGGGGCCAAAGGGCGTGGGGTCCCCGCACAGCGGACCGCGGCACCACAGAGCATGGGACGGCCTCTCCCACGGTGTTTTCCCAGGCCCAGGGCCCACCCCCTCTTTGGCTGTGCTTCTCCCCGGACACCCTCAGGCCAGCCCCGGAGTCTCCCTGTGGTCAGGGCCGGTCAGGGCCTCCGGTAGCTGCCCTGCCCGGAGGCAGACAGTGCCCGTCTGCCCGTCTCCACGGCAGCCGCCTCAGCGGCCACCCTGCAGTCACGGCTGTGCCCACCGCTGCCGCCTTCCTCCCAGGCTGCTCGGCCTGAGTGTCTGAGGAATGGCCCCGGCCCGCTGCCGGGAGCCCCGCCCACTTCCCCGAGGAAGACCATATAGAGAGGCCAGCGGGCGGACCTGGACGCTGGGGCTTTCAAAACTCTGCATCCAGAGCTCCTACTGCATGCATCCCCCTGCTCTCCCCATTGGGCCTGCACCCCATCCCCCTGCACCTCCATTCCCCTGCACCCCCATCCCCCTGCTCTCCACATTGGGCCTGCACCCCATCCTTCTGTACCCCCATCCCCCTGCACTCCACCCCCTGCACCCCATCTCCCTGCACCCCTATTCCCCTGCACCCCCATCCCCTTGTACCCCCATCTCCCTGCACCCCCATCCCCTGCACCCCACCCCCCTTCATCCCCATCCTCCTGCACCCCATCTCCCTGCACCCCCACCCTCATGTACCCCCATCCCCCTGCACTCCACCCCCCTACACCCCCATCCCCCTGCACTCCCATCCCCCTGCACTCCCATCCCCCTGCACTCCCATCCCCCTGCACCTCCATCTCCCTGCACCCCCATCCCCCTTCACCCCCATCCCCCTGCACTCCCATCCCCCTGCACCTCCATCTCCCTGCACCCCCATCCCCCTTCACCCCCATCCCCCTGCACTCCCATCCCCCTGCACCCCCATCCCTCTGTACCCCATTCTCATCCCCCACACTCCCCGTCCCCCCACCCCGCATTCTCCTCCCCTCCCCCTGCCCTCCCTGCTGCCCTCCCCTCCACCTCTGGTGTTTTCTGTGAGTAGAAGGCCGGTGCTCAGAAGCTCCTGGACTGTTATACCCTCTCCCTCTGCGTGGCCTCCCAGTGCCCCTGCCCCCCAAAGGCATGTGCAGCCAGTGCTTGTGACTTCCCCTGCCCTGCCTCTGGGTCCTCACCATGCAGGCTGTGCCAGCTCAGCCCTGAGCAGGCCACACCGGGGCAGCCCTCCAGCTCTGCCCCCTGCCCCTGCCCCTGCCCCTGCCCCTGCCCGGGGGGCTGTGTCTGCTGAGCCCAGAGCTCGCCCTGGGGGGCGGGGGCTGTGTCTGCTGAGCCCGATGAGCAGCAGCCCGCAGCCTGTGAGTGTGTCCTCTTCTCTCCTCCCACCTGGGCACCTGGTAGGTGGCAGCCTGTCCTGGTCTGGCCGAGGAGCCGTTCGCTCAGGTTGGTGAGGTAGATACCTGTGTCATACAGAAATGGAAGCCCTGGCTGGTGTGGCACAGTGGATAGATCATCATCAGTCTCTGGACTGAAGGGTCCCAGGTTCAATTCCCGGTCAGGGCACATGCCTGGGTTGCGGGCTCCAACCCCAGGAGTGTTTCTATCTCTCTCCCTTCCTCTCTGAAATCAATATTTATATTGTCTCTCCCCCTCTCCTCCACTCTCTCTAAAAAAATCGATGGGAAAATATCCCCAGGTGAAGATTGACAACAAATATAAATAAATAAAAAATAAAATATTCCCCACTAAATGAGAAGGATGCTAGTGTATCTATCCATGGTGGCATTTCCAGCTGTGTGGCTGTTGCTAGAAGGCAAGCTCTGAATGCACTGAGAGGCTCATAGGCCACTGTATGGACATAAACATCTTTGTCGAAATCCACCCAGCGCACCGTGAGCTCCCTGTCCTGGGCATGCTGCTGGAGTTCTGAGCCTCCTCCCACCCCCCCCACTCTCCTCACCCCCATCCCCCCAGGCACAGGGCGGCCCTCCTGGGGCTGCACGAGGATTCAGTAAGGCAATGCCAGTAAGACACTGTCAGGATTCAGTAAGTATAAGTTATCAAGACTCACACTACAGTTTTTAATTTTTTTATGGGTGTGTCACTATGTGTAATTTTTATTTTCCTCTTTCAGATTTCTAAGTTTTCCTGATTCTTTTGCAATGAGCATGCACATTACTTTTATGACCAGAGAAACGACCTGACAAATATTCTCTTTAAAAGAGAAGAAAATGATTGCAGTGAAATGCAACATGGTTTTGTGACTCCTCACCCCGCAAAGAAATCCCAGTCAGGCCGAGAGATGGGTGTTTGCTGGTCAAGCACTCACAGGAGGGAAATGATGTCAATCTGGGTTCACAGCGGACAAGTGGCAAAATCTCATGGGAAGGGAGTGCACGCAGGGAGCATCAGCCAGAACCGACTGGAGGCTGTGCCCTGCCCTCCCTGGCCTCCAGGTCAGAGCGACCGAGGGGAGCCTTCTGGGAAGTAGCCACAGCACTCCCTCCTCCGGGCTCCCTCCTCCTGGCTCCCTCCTCCTCAGCTCTGCAGGCCCCGGGCCGCCTGCTCCGCCCAGGGCAGCCCCCTCACAGGCCCAGGCTGCCCCCTCCCACCTCCTCTCTGGAAGAGGCCAGGGGCTGCCCAGGTCTCTCCTACTCACCCTGATCCTTGTCCAACACCCCCCTCCACTTCCCAAACTCGGCTTTGTCACCGGGGAGCAGGGATAGGAAGGGAGAGCTGGGGTTCGATGTGGGCGTATAGCCGGGACAGTGCCCACTGTGAAGCCACGTCTGTGCTGCTCTGTGGGGAGGTGCCAGGCAGACAGGCAAGTAGACTGGGTGCAAAGCTGACAAGTATCTGGCTGGGATGCCAGGCTGAGAGGAAGTGAGGGCCTGGGAACTCGAAGCAAGGACAGAGGGAGAGGAGAGGTGGCGAGAACAGCAGGGGCCGTGCTCAGCAGAGCAGTCCTGGGGTCAAGGGGAAGCAGGAGGCGCCCTGCAGGCCGAAGAGAGCTCTGCTCGCTGCGGAGGCTTCTGTCCCGGAGACAGGGAGCCCCTCCTGTCTCCACAGCCGCGGGCCAGCCTGTGCCCAGGCCCCTCAGCCGCCCAGGCGGCCCTGAGCGGTCTCCGAGCAGACAGGGCGTTAGGACCGGGGCAGCAGTGGCCATGGCTGCAGCCACCCTGACCGCAGAGGGGGGTCTTCTGGAAGCCGGAGGCGTTGGCGAGGGCGGGTTTTCAGAGGCTGCAGGACAGCCTGAGAGCTGTCCTGTTATTGGAGGAAAGGGCCTCCTGACCCCACAGCCTGGGCGAGTGGGTGCGAGTCGGGGAGTAGCCAGGAGTAGCCGGGAGTAGCTGTGGAGCATTACCGGGATTGCTGTGCGTTTGTCCTCCCCTCCTTCCAGGCTTGGATGAGCTCCCAGACCCATTCCCCAGAGACCGAGTCCACGAACCCCTGCCAGGCTGGGCCTCCGCACGCTGATGAGCGGCCTGTGGTGTTCAGTCAGAGGCCTCCTGAGGTTGGAGAGGCCGCTTCCTGCTCACCCCGCCTCCACCTCAGGCCTGTGCCCTCATCGGACAGGAAAGGGAATTGGCTGGGAATGAGTGGCTCTCCCCAGAGCCTGTGCACCCCTTCCTCCCCCCGCTGCGGCTGCAGGCCTGCCAGTCTCGTGCTGCATGGAGAGCTCTCAACTGAGAAACTGGAGGTGACCGAACGCTGTGCTCCTGGTCTGTGGGTCTGGAGGCAGGGAGTGGCCCAGGGGCTGCGCCTGGGTTTGTGTCAGATGTGGTGGCCGAGGACGTAAATATTTTGGAAGATGGGCGGAGACTGCATCCAGGTGCTCAGATGGCTGGTGGGCTGTGCCCCTTGAGGTCACGGAGCCCGTGGTGTGGTCACTGGCTTCCGCAGACTGCGTGGTCCCAGAGATCGAGGCAGTATGTCCTTCTGGCCCAGCCTCAGAAGTCTACGCTGTCATTTCTGCAGCACCTGCAGGTTACAGAGGTCAGCTGGGAGGCCACCCACAGGCGTGACTCTCAAAACGTGAGTTGCACGGGGCCGTGCGAGCCTGGCTGCACCCCAGGCTCCAGCGAGGCTGACCATGTGCGAGCCCCAGAGCTACTGTCCTCTTCTTTCTATGTGGACATGAAGTTGCCACTTCCTTTCTTTTTTGTTTATCCTCACCTGAGGATATTTTTCCATTGATTTCTAGAGAGAGGGTGAAAGGAAGGGGGGGGGGGAGAGAGAGAGAAAGAGAGAGAGAGAGAGAGAGAGAGAGAGAGAGAGAGAGAGAGAGAGGAGCATTGACGTGAGAGAGACACATAGATTGGTTGCTGCCCGCATGAGCCCTGACTAGGGCTGGGAACTGCAACTGAAGTACATGCCCTTGCCCAGGAATTGAACCCAAGACCCATTAGTGTGTGGGCCAACACTAACCACTGAGCTCCGGCCAGGGCAAAGGACAATTTTCAGTTGTGAATTACAATGATGATCCCACTTGACATTTGTGCCTCAGTTTCATCATCTTCCAGGTGCTATTGCTGTGTCGTGCTGCAGACGAAGAAGGGAAGGCTCAGCGAGAGCAGACTACTTGTCCAATGTCCCCACAGTAGAAAGTTCTGGAAGGCTGGGATCTAAACTTGGGTGCAGTAGCTCCCAGGCTAGTGCCCTTGCCATCAGACCATCCTGCCACCACGCCTCCAAGACAACACATGCCTCCTTCTGTTCTAGGGTAAGTGAGAATTGGAAACAGTTGTAGCATGAAAAAGGCAGTCTCATCTTCGTGTTAAAAAAATAACTTACTACACAGGTGGCTCGTGCTCAGTATGGAAAAGCTACTAAATAAAAATACGTTTTAAAAAAGAAGGAAAGACATAGCCCACAGTCCTGCCACCCAGATCCACCTGCTGATCTGAAAGCAATTCCCCTAAGAACAAGGACTGGTTTTAAACCCACGATGTCAGCGGCATCTCCAGAGCCAGCCCTGAAGGAACCCCAGCCCCGGTCTTGGCCTGGGGGAGGGTGTGGGGCAGGAGCTGTGTGTGCGCAGGCTGTGCATGTGCTCCTGTGCACACACGTGTGCGTGCCTGTGGCTTTTCTGCCCAGACCTAAGGCCAGCCCGTGAGCAGGTAGCAAGTGCAGGGAGCTCATGACAAGCCAATGAGCATGTTTCTTTAAGGGGCAGAACTGTCAGCTTCGGGGCGGGCTCTGGGGAGGGAAGGTTGATGAGTTTCACCCAATCCGGGGCCCTCTTCATCGTTCCCCTTGAATATGGAAGAGCTTGCTCATGAAGGCTCCCTGGCCCCTTCCCAACCAGGCCAGCCCTGAGCCAGGGCCTGCCCTGCTGCCTGCAGGGGTAACAGCCCACCTGCCTGGAACTGACGACAGGGCTGGTGCACGCGGGGGCTGCAGGGCCTCTGCATTGTATCCAGAGGGAACCAGCCCCACGCGAGGGGTCCGTGTCCGAGCCGCAGCACCTTCCGTGTGACTGGCCTGTAACTCAGGCCCCGCGGTCAGCGTGCCACCTGGGAGCAGGGCCAGGCCCGGCTTCTTTCCAGGAACCTGAGGTGCTCCCTGTGCCCTCACAGGGCTGGAGGGCGAGCGCTCCTCTCCGGAGGGGCCCGGAGGGGCGCGGCGTCCCTGGACCCAAATGTCAGGTCCTCTGACTTCAGCAGTGAGTGTTGTTGGCCCCCATCCTCACCTGTGAAGTGAGACCGATAGAACAATAGTTGCAGTGCTGTGCTGCTTAACTGAGGGCCTAGCACACCTTCCGCGCCTAAGAACACACTTTTCCCTCTGGGAATGTCTGTCTTACCCTGGACCGTCTGGAAGCTCTGCCCGCCACACAGCAGCCAGAGGAGCTCACCGGTGAGTCCTGCCCACAGGGCCTCCTGCCGGCAGCCCCTGTGTGCCTCACCCAGACCTCTCCCACGCGAGCAGGGCCGTGGTCAGCAAACTATGGCTCTCGAGCCACATGCGGCTCTTTGGCCCCTTGAGTGTCGCTCTTCCACAAAATACCACGGCCTGGGAGAGTCTGTTTTGAAGAAGTGGCGTGAGAAGAAATTTAAGTTTAAAAAATGTGGCTCTCCAAAGAAATTTCAATCGTTGTGCTGTTGATGTTTGGCTCTGTTGACTGGTGAGTTTGCTGACCACTGGCCTAGGAGAGCTGAAGGACACCTGTAGGTGCTGAGACCAGTGGTCCACCCAGAAGACCTGAGAGCTCACACCCAGCCCTCCCCCCCCCCCTTCCCCCCGCGGGGTCAGGGCTCAGAGGAGGCTGCCTGAGGGAGAACAGCAGCCTTTCTCCTGCTGGTGGCGGCAGACAGCACTCTCCGCTGTGGACCCGGGACTGAAGCTGAACCCAAGAAGACCAAGGCCTCAGAGACCACCCAAGGGTCTGGCAGGGTGGGTCAAGGGGGCCTCTGGGGCTGCTGGCCAGTCTCTTGCTGGACCCTTGTCGCCCTCTGGGCATCTTTCTGTGGACCTGGCGCTTCTGTCACTATGGCAACCTCTGGGGCTGCTGGCCAGTCTCTTGCTGGACCCTTGTCGCCCTCTGGGCATCTTTCTGTGGACCTGGCCTCTTTCACTATGACAACTTCTTTCTTCATTAAAACTTACCGATTCCCAGAGGGATTCTAAAACTAATTGCTTTGGCCGAAACCTGTTTGGCTCAGTGGATAGAGCGTCGGCCTGTGGACTAAAAGGTCCCAGGTTTGATTCTGGTCAAGGGCATGTACCTTGATTTTCGAAAGACTGTGGCTTCCATCTAAAGAACAGACTACACAGATGGCTAATAGCCCTGTGAGAAACGCTCAGCATCCCTCATCATTAGTGATGCAGACAAACACGGGGAGATATGCCCTCACCCCACCACATCGCACCATCAGAGGAAAAAGAAGACAGAAAGTAACAGCGGTGGTGACAGTGCAGAGCATCTGCAGGCCCGCGCTGGCACCATTGGTGGGAATGTAAAATGGTGCAGCGGCTGTGGGAACAGTATGGCGGGTCCCCCAAAATAAAAATAGAACTTACAGCAGCCCCAGGCCTGGGTATGTATTCAAAAGCATTAGAAGCAGGATCTTGCAAAGATATTTGCACATCTGTGCCCACAGCAGCATTATTCACAACACCCAAGGGATGGAAGCACCCAGATGCCAGGTAGCAGATGGACGGGGGAAGGAGGTGGTCCACACACCACGGGGCGTCATTCAGCTTTAACGGCTGCGGAAACCCCACCTGCACTGTGGATGAGCCTGAAGACATCACATGGTGTGAAATAATCCAGGAATAAAACAAGAATAGATAATGTCAGACTCCACTTATGTGACATTACTAGAGCAGTTAGATAAAAAGAGTAGGTGGTGGCTGCCAGGGGCTGGGGGAGGGTGCAGAGGTGCTCAGTGAGAGTGGAGTACTGGCTTGCAAGTTGAACGCTCTGTGAGTGCACACACCACGGGCACGTGCACGGAGACCTGGGAGGAAGTTAAAAGGAGGAAGCTGGGCTCCACACAGGCCCCTCTCCTGCACTCACTCCGCTGCTCGCGGGTCTGGCTCTTCCCGGACGCTCACTCAACATGAAGGCAGACTTTCTAAGGCTGCCAGCAGGTGACAAACTTGGAAGTAGATCTTCAGCCCCAAAATCAACCAAGCCCCATCAGTTCAGCTGCAGCTGGGTGGCCTCATGAGAGACCTTGGACTAGAGGACTCAGCTAGCTGCATTTGACTGCTGACTCCTGGAAGGCTGTCGTTTTAAGCTGCTACATTTGGGGTAATTTGTTATGCAGCAATAGGTAACTGGTAAACATTAATTAAATTTTACTCTGTCAGTCAGATTGCAATGCAGACCCACCAGGGCTCAGCTACAATGCTTTTCAGGACATAAAAGTATAAGGGCATTGTGGTATGCCACCTAAAGACTCCCCAAAATGTCCATATCCTAATCCCTGCAACCTGTGAATATGTTCTGTCACCTGGGAAAAGGGACTTTGCAGATGTAGTTAAGATTACAAACTTTAAAGAAGAGAGATTAGCTGGGTGATGCATCTGGGCCAAAACCCAATCACATGAACCCTAAAAGCACAGGACAGGAGAGATGCCAAGGGTGAGAGGAACCCCATCACTGTGGGTGGGTGTGTGAGCGTGAGGAGGATGCAGGTGCCTTGGGAGGGGAGAGCAGCAGCAGCAGCTGGGGAGGAGCCTGGGACTAGGTCTACATCTGTGAGGAACTGAATTCAGCCCAAACTGGACTGAGCTTGGAAACTCAACCCAGAAGTCTCTAGAAAGGAACACAGCCTGGTGACTCCTTGATTTTGGCCTTATGGAAACCAGAGCAGCAAAGCCAGTCCAGCCACCAGGACTTGAGTTCTAAAGGGTGAGCTAATGTGTGGGCTACTTCAGGACACCATGCTTGGGGTCATTTGTCACATAGCAACAGAAAACACGTATTTCTCT
Organism: Pipistrellus hanaki; assembly: GCF_964339955.1. NCBI lineage: Eukaryota > Metazoa > Chordata > Mammalia > Chiroptera > Vespertilionidae > Pipistrellus > Pipistrellus hanaki. The sequence goes on from NC_140515.1 coordinate 6,882,080, forward strand.
GATGATACCTGTTGGCTTCCAGTCCTGTCCTCCCAGGTATCATGGCTGCACACCGGGGGCACTGGCAGGGATAGTGATGCCTTGATCACTTCCCACTGACACAATCGCCAAGGTCTCCGTGCCTCCCTGTGCTGCGGGCTGAGTTCCAGGCCGTGTTTCCCAGACTCCCCGAAAGGCCTCCTGCCTGGGCTAGGGACCCGGAGTGCGTGGGCGGGTGGGCTGGCCTGAGGCTGCTAGCCAGTGCTCCCCATGAGGCCCACTCCGTGCCTCACCACACACGGCTCCGTGCCCCAGAGAAGGCCCACCATGTCAACTCCTGTACAGGCAACATGCACATTCCTCAAATGCAAGACCCAAATCACAGTCATAACTTTGCTGAGTTCAGCTTAGAGCTTTGCCAATGGCAGCATAATGTTGCTAACAAAGTACAGCCAGCACAGGGCATGCACGCGGGGGTTGGGTGGAAGTAGTGGTGTTTATGGTTTTTTAAGATATTTTGAATGGACACTGTGTTTGGGTTGTTAACCACCTTCTGCACAACTGGGCGAAGCTTCCGTCTGTGTTCCCACGCTGGGCGAAGTGCGTGCCCCAAGTGCCCACGGCTTGGGCAGGCAGCTGCCTTCCCCACAAAGAAGCTTGTGGAAAGCTCCCTGGTGAAGAGCCTGGAGAGCCTAAAGAACCCAACCTGCACTTCTGTCTTATCGACAAGTTTAGACATTTCATTTCCCAAAGTGTGTTTTTTAGGGGACGCGCCATAAAGCCTGCCGTCACGCAGCATGGCGGTGCTCTGAGAAAAGGCAGGCACCCCTATGTTCCTGGGTGTGTTTAAATGACCACCACTGCCAAGCAATTGTTTGGATTAAAAACCAAAATAGTTAACAGGAGGAACCAAGATGGTGGCATAGGTAAACATATAAACTGCTACCTTGCGCAACAATATCAAAACTACAACTAAAAGACAAAATGGACACCATCCAGAAACACAGAAAGATGGCTGAGTGGAAATTCTACAACTAGAAGGAAAGAAAAAAGCACATTGAGACTCAAAGGAGCTGCAAAAAGCTGAGGTACGGAGACGCGAGAGCAGAGAGCGTGGGTGGCTGAGTACGCGGCTGGCCTTCTAAAGTGGGAGGGAGACAGAAGCTCCCAACTGTGCTGAACTTCCAGTTTGGGGTGAATTTCTGGGAACCCAGATTCATTTGGAGAGAAACTGGACTGTCTAGCAGTGGGCGAAACTCGAGGGCAGCTTTCTCTCAGAGGCGTTTACAGTGATTACCACGGGACACTGAGACATAGGGACCTCATAGGACAGGGCTGACGGGAAGCCAAGGATGTCTGCTCTGCTCTGGGATGTTGCTGCATCCAAGCTGAGCACAGAAGCTTTTTAAATTTTGCAAATCTTGTCTCAAAAGGGTGTCTCCAGCACAAAAGGTCTCCTGGAATAGACACAGCTGATCCTCACAGCCAATTGGCCTGGAGGTCAATTCCTCCCAGTGATACCAACAACAATCAAAACTTAACTACAACAAAGCTGTGCACACAGTCCACAAAGGGGTGCACCAAGACTGTCCACCTCAGGTAACTGGGGAGGCTGAGCCATTGGGCCCTATAGGACACCTAGCAGACAAAGCTATCTACCAACTCAGGAAAGCAGCGAAAATGCGGAGACAAAGAAACAGATCCCAAATGAAAAAAAAATGGAGGAAAGCAAATGACTGGATATAGAGTTCAAAACCACAATTATAAGAATTTCCCAGAAAAGGCCGATAAATTTAACGAGACCCTTGAGGATATGAAAAAGGACCAACTAGAAATTAAACATACACTGAATGAAATAAAAAATATTATACAGAGACCTAATAGCAGACTAGAGGACCGCAAGAATCAAGTCAAAGATTTGAAATACAAAGAAGCAAAAGCACCCAATGGGGAAAGCAAAAAGAAAAAAAGACCATGATGACTGGTACCATGGATCTGTCTCTTACCCAGAGCTGGGCCCACCCTGGAGAAGAAACCCAGGTTCCCGAAGATATGTGATCAGTGCTGGGGCCCCGCCAGCAGGCGAGGGGATCCTAAGGCTGGAGCTGGACGTGGAGGACACGGGGGCATAGGATACCAAGGAGACAGAACTGAATCACATATCACCCTTCTTGGCCCCAGAGGATGGCTGGTTAGCCAGAGACGGGTAAGATTCCTCAGGGAAGGAACAACCTAAGACAGGCACAGTCGCAGAGGGGCCATCAGGAGAGAACTTGGGGGTCAACTGAAGTGGGGCACAGACCCTCACTCCCCCAACTTTGCAAGGGCCTAAACCCTCACCCTTGCTGAGGGAGTCTCCTGCCCCCCATGGCTGCTTAACTTACCATGCCCAGCTCAAATCAGGACCCAGGTAACAGAGACTTGGCCGACAGCAGCTGCTCTCTCACTACAATAAGATTTGTCTGAGATATCTTATACCCATGGTATGGGGAAGTGGGTTTTTAATATCTAAATCCAACCTACCACCAGGAATGCTCAGGGCCTACTCAAGAAGGCAAATAATCCTTTCCACTAATATTTACTCAGTAAAATACGATTGTTTTAGAGTAATAAATTTGACAGTAAAATAGTAGACAAGTTTTCAGGTTAATTTAAATTGGCTAATTGAAATAAGCGAATATTCTAGAAAAATTAATTGCACTGGGCAAAAAGCGGTTCCTAAAGTATTAACTAAAATGTTTATTGGTAGTTCATCTCATGATAAAATCTCACAACAGTAAATGAACCTAAAGCAATCATATTATAGTGCAAAAAATTAAAATTTAGAAGCTATCAAGACTTCATTATAAAATTTTCAAAAGCCTCCTAATATTTAAATCAAAAAAAGGGAAAAGTAGAAAAATATCATGTAGGGAAAAATATCCTGTAAGTAAATTACATCTAGAAAGTTTGTAATTTAGAAAATTAATTGTAATACTAACAGAAAGACACCTATGAAAAACACACATGGTGTCAAAACAAGCCAGAGGAAAATCATTTGGGCAAAAAATGAAAAAGGATCCCAAGTCAAATTTATAGAAAATATTCCTTTATTAACTTTTGTTCAATAATATGTTTGTATATTTTCAGAAAACAACCCTGAGACCATGTGGATTCTGGCAACAGAGAGGAATTGACAGGACTACTCTTACAGAAGAGAAGCAGTCCAGAGATGGAAGACGCTGATGTCACCTTGCCATAATAGCCGTCAGCAGCTGTGTATCACTGCAGGTTACCCAGGACCAAACCAGAGAGGGACGACCTGCAGTACCACCATTTGTCCACCATCCAGAACTGAAATATCATTGCTAACATATACACATAAAGAACTGTTTGACATTGAAATTGGGTCTCAAGCCGAAACCGGTTTGGCTCAGTGGATAGAGCGTCGATCTGCGGACTGAAGAGTCCCAGGTTCGATTCCAGTCAAGGGCTTGTACGTTGGTTGGGGTAGGAGGTGTGCAGGAGGCAGCTGGTCAATGTTTCTCTCTCATCAATGTTTCTGACTCTCTATCCCTCTCCCTTCCTCTCTGTAAAAAAAAAAATCAATAAAATATATATTTTTTAAAAATTGGGTCTCAAAAGAACTGTTGGCCCAGAAAGAAACTCACTACAGATTGATTTATATGCCTTTCAGCATAACCATTATTGATTGTCTCATTTTCTATTCTTATAAGTATATTTCCAGTAGGACATAATTTCACTCATCTAGGGAAAATGGTGAACAACCTAGACTGATGAACAAGAACAAACCCAGAGATAAGGAGACATGGGTCAGACTGTTGGATCTCAAAGGGAGGGTGGGGATAAAGGGAGAGATCAACCAAAGGACTTGTGTGCATATATATGAGCCTAACCAGTGGCCAAGGACAATAGGGGGTGGGGGCATGAGTAGGGAAGGGTAGGGGATTAGAATGGGGGGTTGAGGACAAATGTGTGATACCCTAATAAAAATAAAAATGCTCAATTAAAAAAAAAGAAAAGAGGCCAAAACCAGTTTGGCTCAATGGATAGAGCGTCGGCTTGGGGACTGATTCTGGTCAGGGGAATGTACCTTGGTTGCGGGCATATCCCCAGTAGGGGGTGTGCAAGAGGCAGCTGATTGATGACTCTCTCTCATCGATGTTTCTAACTCTCTATCTCTCTCCCTTCCTCTCTGTAAAAAATCAATAAAATACATTTAAAAAAAATAAAACATAAAAATTTAAAAAATTTAAAAAAAGAAAAGAGGAGAATCCAAGATGGCGGCATAGGTAACACCTAACTGTAGCCTCACACAACAATTTCAATAAAATACAACTAAAATACAAAATGGACATTACCCAGAACTACAGAAAAGTCGACTGACTGGAAATTCTACAACGAGAAGGAAAGAGAAAACCAGAAGGAAAAGCAGAGGAGCTGTAAAAGCCTAAGGTACAGAGTCCCGGTGCACGCACAGAGAGGACAGAGCCGGAGAGGAGGGGGAGGCTGAGTGCCTGGCTGGCGTTCCCTAGCGGGAGGAGACAAAAGCTCCGGAGTGTGCTGAACCCCAGATCCGACAGCAATGAACCCCAGTTCTAGGCCAGACCCTGGAGACCCAGGCTCATACAGAGGGAGCCGGGGCTGTTAGGTAGAATCTCAGGGGAGTGGCGACAGACAGAGCCCCAGGAGGCACACACATTATGCGCAGAGAACGGACTGTTGATTGTGCTGCTAGATTGCCCTAGTGGGAAGGAGACAAAAGCTCTGGACTGTGCTGAGCCCCAGTTCCGACTGCACTGAACCCCAGTTCTAGGCCAGACCCTGGGGACCCAGGCTCATACAGAGGGAGCCGGGGGTGTAACGTGGAAACCCAGCGGAACGGCGAAAGGAAGTCCCAGAGGCACGCACATTGTGCGCAGAGAACGGGCGGTTGACTGTGCTGCTGGATTGCCCTAGTGAGGAGACAAAAGCTCCAGACTGCTCTGACCCCACTTCCAACTGAACTGAACCCCAGTTCTGGGCTCATTGGGGGAAAGCCTAGACTGTTTGCTAGCAGGCGAAACTCGAGGGCACCTTTCTCTCAGAGGTGCTTGCAATGAGTACTGAAGGACCCTGAGGAATACTGAGACTCAGGAGCCTCATAGGGTGTGGCTGACGGAAACCAAGGATGTAGGCTCCACCCTGAAACTCTGCCCCATCCAAGCTAAACACAGAGACCCTTTTAAAAAATAAATCTTTATTGTTCATATTATTACAAATGTTCCTCATTCCCCCACCACCACTCCATTGCTCCACTCCACCAGGTTCCTACCCCACCCTCTGCCTTTTCCCCACCCCCCATTATCCTCATACATAGGTGCACAGTTTATGTTCAGTCTCTTCCCACACCCCCCTCTCCCCTTTTCCCCAAGAATCGTCAGTTCACTCCCCTTCCATATCTATGATTCTATTATATTCATCAGTTAATAATGTTCATCAGATTTTTTTTTTAATTCCCTTGGTTTTTAGATTCACTTGTTGATAGTTATGTATTTGTTGTTCATAGTTTTATCTTTATTTTCTTTCTCTTCTTCAGCAATTCATATAATTCTGGTTTGGTGGTGATGAACTCCTTTAGCTTTTTTTTAATTAGTGAAGTTCTTTATCTGGCCTTCGATTCTGAGTGATAGCTTTGCTGGGTAGATTATTTTTGGCTGTAGGTTCTTGCTATTCATCACCTTGAATATTTCTTGTCATTCCCGTCTGGCCTGCATGGTTTCTGTTGAGAAATCAGATGACAGTCGTATGGGTGCTCATTTATAGGTAACTACCTGTTTCTCTCTTGCTGCTTTTAATATTCTCTCTTTGTCTTTTGCTCTTGGAATTTTAATTATGATTTGTCTTGGTGTGGTCCTCTTTGGATTCCTTTTGTTTGGGGTGCTGTGTGCTTCCGGGACTTGTAAGTCTAATTCTTTCAGCAGGTGGGGGAAGTTTTCTGTCACTATTTCTTTCAGCATGTTTTCGGTACCTTGCTCTCTCTCTTCGTCTGGGACCCCCATAATTCTGATGTTGGTTCGCTTGAAGTTGTCACAGAGGTTTCTTACATTATCTTCAACTTTCTGGATTCTCTTATCTTCTTGCTTCTGCAGAGGAGTGTCTTCTGGCTCTTTATGTTCCAAATCTATGACTTGATTCTTGCGTTCTTCCATTCTGTTTCTAGGACTCTGTATAATATTTTTTATTTCAGACAATGTATTCTTTATTTCTAGTTGATCCCTTATTATTTCTTGTTGTCCCCTTATTATTTCTATTTAGTTGATCCCTTTTCATATCCTCTTATGTCTTATGGACCTTTTCTAGGAAATTCTTGAAAAACCTTATAAGTGTGGTTTTGAACTCTATATCCAGTCACTTCTTTTCCTCCATTTCTTTTGTTTCTGATCTGTTTCCTTGTCTCAGCATTTTCACAGCTTCCCTGAGTTGGTAGGGTGGCTTTGTGTGCTAAGGTGTCCTATATGGTTCAGTGGGTCAGCCTCCCAGTTACCTGAGGTGGACAGTCTTGGTGTAGCCCTTTGTAGGCTGTGTGTGCAGTCTTGTTGTTAAGCCTTGCTCGTTGTTGGTGTCACTGAGAAGCACTGATCTCCAAGCCAATTGGCTATGAGGATCAGAAGTGTCTCAGCTAGGAGGGTTTCCATATTCCACTTGGATGGGGCAGAGTCTTGGGGTGGCACAGCCAAGCTTTGGTGAATCCCCCAAGATTGGTTGCAGATGCGGACACCTCTTTGGTATAGGTGCAGACAAGCTTTGGATTCCTGTCTGTCACCTCCTAGGAGAGTCCTATTCGTGGCGAACGAGATAGCTAGCCACTGGAAGGGCTTCTGTGCTCTGCTTGGATGGGGCGGAGTCTTGGGTGGTGCAGACAAGCTTTATTCAGCCCCTCCCTATGAGGGTCTGGTTTCTGAGTCCCGCAGTAATGGCCGCTGGCTTCACACACCTCAGAGAGATCTCTGCCCACTGCCTGACAGTCTGGCCTCTCCCTGTCTGGGGCCGTCTATCAGCACAATAGGGTGGTTCTGTTTTCCTCCCGAACAAGAAAGCCAGCTGCACATTAGCTGTCCGCCCTCTCTGCGCCCCAGAAGTAAACCAGTAGTGAACTCAGCCCGCCCTCTCCGTGCTCCGCAAGCAAGCCAGCAGCGAAGTCGGGTGGCCGCCTTTTCGTGCGCGCAGTTCTCAGTACCTTCACAGTTCCTGAGGTTCAGAGTGCCTTCTTTCTCCTTCCCAGATGGTAGAGCCTCATCTCAGCCAGCCGTCCGGCACTTCAGGGTGATGTTTCCCCTGTTTTTCAGTTTTAAATTCAAATTTGGAATTTAGAATTTAGAACTGAATTGTGGTAGGCTGCATTCAGGTGTCTACCCTATGCCGCCATCTTGGTTTCTCCTCAAATCTTTATTGTCCCTGAACACAGAGACTTTTAAGGCTACCAACTCAGGGCAGCTGCAAAAATGCCAAGACAAGGAAACAGATCACAAACGAAAGAAATGAAGGATAAAAAGTGACTGTATATAGAGTTCAAAACCACGCTTATAAGGTTTTTCAAAGAATTTTCTAGAAAAGGTCAATAAGACCTATGAGGATATGAAAAGGGAACAACTAGAAATAAGGGATCAACAAGAAATAATAAGGGGTCAACAAGAAATAAAGAATACATTGTCTGAAATAAAAAATATTATACAGAGTCCTAGAAACAGAATGGAAGAACGTAAGAATCAAGTCAAAGATTTGGAACATAAAGAGCCAGATGACACTCCTCTGCAGAAGCAAGAAGATAAGAGAGTCCAGAAAGTTGAAGATAATGTAAGAAACCTCTGTGACAACTTCAAGCGAACCAACATCAGAATTATGGGGGTCCCAGACGAAGAGAGAGAGCAAGGTACCGAAAACATACTGAAAGAAATAGTGACAGAAAACTTCCCCCACCTGCTGAAAGAATTAGACTTACAAGTCCCGGAAGCACACAGCACCCCAAACAAAAGGAATCCAAAGAGGACCACACCAAGACAAATCATAATTAAAATTCCAAGAGCAAAAGACAAAGAGAGAATATTAAAAGCAGCAAGAGAGAAACAGGTAGTTACCTATAAATGAGCACCCATACGACTGTCATCTGATTTCTCAACAGAAACCATGCAGGCCAGACGGGAATGACAAGAAATATTCAAGGTGATGAATAGCAAGAACCTACAGCCAAAAATAATCTACCCAGCAAAGCTATCACTCAGAATCGAAGGCCAGATAAAGAGCTTCATTAATAAAAAAAAAACAAAAAACTAAAGGAGCTCATCATCACCAAACCAGAATTATTTGAATTGCTGAAGGGGGTTCTTTTGGAAGAGAAAGAAAATACAGATAAAAATTATGAACAACAGCCGAGACCGGTTTGGCTCAATGCATAGAGCGTCGGCTTGGGGACTGAAGGGTCCCAGGTTCGATTCCGGTCAAGGGCATGTACCTTGGTTGCGGGCATATCCCCAGTAGGGGGTGTGCAAGAGGCAGCTGATCGATGACTCTCTCTCATCGATGTTTCTAACTCTCTATCTCTCTTCCTTCCTCTCTGTACAAAATCAATAAAATATATTTTTAAAAAAATTATGAACAACAAATACATAACTATCAACAAGTGAATCTAAAAACCAAGGGAATTAAAAAAAAATCTGATGAACATTATTAACTGATGAATATAATAGAATCATAGGTATGGAAGAGGAGTGAACTGATGATTCTCAGGGAAAAGAGGTGCAAGTGTGGGAAGAGACTGAACATAAACTGTGCACCTATGGATGAGGACAATGCGGGGTGGGGAAAGGGCAGAGGGTGGGGTAGGAACCTGGTGGAGGGAGGAAAAAATGAGGAACTTTTGTAATAATATGAACAATAAAGGTTTATTTAAAAAAAAAAAAAAAAGAAAAGAAAAGAAAAAAGAATCCAAAAAATTGAAGACAGTGTATGGAGCCTCTGGTACAACCACAAGCATACCAACATCTGAATTATGGGGGTGCCAGAAAAAGAGAGCAAGATACTGAAAACTTATTTGAAGAAATAATGACTGAAAATTTCCCCCACCTGGTGAAAGAAATAGACTCAAGTCCAGGAAACACACAGAACCCTAAACAAAAGGAATCCAAAGAGGCCCACACCAAGACACATCATAATCAAATTGCCAAGAGCAAAAGACAAAGAGAGAATATTAAAAGCAGCAGGAGAAAAGCAGTTTTCTCTACAAGGGAGCACCCATACAACTGTCAGCTGATTTCTCAACAAAAACTATGCAGGCCAGACGGGCGTGGCAAGAAATAGTCAAAGTGATGAATAGCAAGAACCAACAACCAAGATTACTCTATTCAGCAAATCTATCATTCATAATTGAAGGTCAGCTAAAGAGCTTCACAGATAAGAAAAAGCTAAAGGAGTTCATCACCACCAAACCAGTATTAAATGAAATGCTGAAAGGTATTCTCTAAGAAGAGGAAAAAGAAGAAAAAGGTAAAGATAAAAATTATGAACAAATACATATTTATCAACACGTGAATCTAAAAATCAAGTGAATAGCCGAAACCGGTTTGGCTCAGTGGATAGAGCGTTGGCCTGCGGACTGAAAGGTCCCAGGTTTGATTCCGGTCAAGGGCATGTACCGTGGTTGTGGGCACATCCCCAGTAGAAGGTGTGCGAAAGGCAGCTGATTGATGATTCTCTCTCTCAATGTTTCTAACACTCCATCTCTCTCCCTTCCTCTCTGTAAAAAATCAATAAGAAATAAATAAAATAAAAAAAATAAAATAAAAATCAAGTGAATAAAAAATCTGAGGCACAGAATAAACAGGTGAATATAATAGAATCAGGGACATAGAAAGGGAGTGGACTGGCAGTTCTCAGGGGGGACCGGTTGTGGGGGGTACGGGAAGAGACTGGAGAAAAATTGTACACCTATGGATGAGGACAGTAGAGGGTGGGTGGGATCCGGGTGGAAGGGAGCTATGGGGGGAAAAAGGAGAAACAATTGTAATAATCTGAACACTATAGATTTATTAAATTTAAAAAAATAATTAACCCAATCAGGCTTTCTAGAGACAGTTATTTTTTTTATTATTTTTTTAAAATCAATCTTTATTGTTCATATTATTACAAAGGTTCCTCATTTCTTCCCTCTTCCACGAGGTTCCCACCCCACCCTCCGCCCCCTCCCCACTCCCCATTGTCCTCATCCATAGGTGCACAGTTTATGTTCAGTAGAGACAGTTATTTTGATTAAAGAAATCATGTCTGGAATGCACTTTGGCTACTTCTTAGATCCAGTCAGTGGGCCCCACACACTCAGTCCTTGAGAGGAGTGGGGCGCTGGTTGCTGAGGGAAAAGGGGTTCATGGGTAGTGAAGACGGGTGGACCTCGGTGCAACACATCGCTGGCCGCCAGGGGCTGGGAGGCCATAGGAACCCCTTATTCTGCTCCTCAGTCCTTCCCTCTTCTCTTTTTGAAGGTGGCTTTGGGCCTTTCTGTCGTGGTTCTGAAGTTTCCTTAAAACTCCTTTAATTGAGTCTTTCCAGGCTGAGCTGCAGGACTTAAGTCACCTGTAACACCTGGCGAGGAGTCCTCAGGGGCACTCTCCCGCCAGCGGGGAGACTCTCCACAGCTGCCTGCTTTGGGTCCAGGCCACCTTTCCCACCGAGTTCTGGAGGCTGGAATCAAGGCTGCCTCCACCCCACCCCCGCTGGGCCGTCCCAGGGCCCCGCGGGGCTGAGCTGGGGCTGGACAGACAGCCCATCGTTCTGGCCTCGCTTTAGGTTCTGGTTGTGATGTGTGACAATGCCAATTCTAACCTCCAAACGGGAGAAAGGAACCCTGAAGGGAGAGCGGGCTGACAGCGGGGGTTGGAACTGGGTCCCCACTCTGCCCCCTCCCCCTCTGCCCAAGCCCCAATCCACACCCCAGGGGCAAGGCCAGCAGCTTGGGGGATGGCGAGGAAAGAAACTGACCTTGGCAAGAGGGCTGTCTGAGACCAGCCTGGAGTAGCCCTCCGCCGCTCCCGCCCCTGGGACACGCTGGGTCAGCGCGGGGTTACCTGGCGCTTACAGCCGCTCAGCGCTTTACCGATGGTCACAGACGCCGCCCCGCCTGCCAGGTCTGGCTGCTCGCGTGCTCGCCTGAAATGTGCACGTCTGGGAATGTGTTTGGTGGGAATGTGTTTGGAAGAGAAATAGGATTTTAAAGAAACAAGGACTATGGGACTCAGGACCCTTTCTCTGCCCCTCTCCCTGGGCCCGGCTCTCTCTGTCAGGTGCTGGGCCGTGGGCACCGTAGTCCAGAGGCCACTGGCGTGGACTCATCACTACCTCTCAGGAGCAGCACAGCCTTAACTGAACTGCACAGACATTCCAGGCCTCATTTTCCGGCTGCAAAACCGGTAATGCAGGCGCCTCTCCGGGGAGCAGGGAGGCGGCAGGGGAGGCTGAGCACCGAGCTGCGCCAGAGGCTCGATGCCGCCTCTCCTCACCTCTGAGTCAGTGACCCGGTGGGCAGCCTGGGCCGTCCCACAGCTGTGTCATCCTAGTTGGCGGTCCCTTTCCTCCTCAAAATGTGACCCTCGAACCCAAGCGTCGCCCTTGTCACTGCTGTCCCCGGAAGGAGGCCTGGTCCAGGTGGGCCCTCAGCCCGTGCGCAGGCCTCACCGGGGGTTGTGCGGGCCCAGAGGGGCGGGAGACCGGTGGGCGAGGACAGGGTGAGGTGCAGGAGTGCTGCCTGCGGGATGTGCTTTAGTGGCAAAACCGTGTGGAACGTGGGACGCTGAAGACTCAGGGCATGGGGAGCAGGATGCTGGCAGCCCATGCCCACTCCAACAGGCACTGCCCCTCCGGCCTGGCAGAGCTGGCCAGCAGCTTCTTCTCACCTGCGGCGTGGAGTGGGGGGTGACCTCTGGGTGGCCCAGGGTGGCTGCTGCCAGCTGAGGGGCTCAGGCTAATGGCCCATCTGCACACATTCCGCTTCCTCCTTCTGAAGCAGCTATCCCAGCCTCCCTCTCCCTCCTGCTCCGAGGAGGAGCAAGGCCAGGCACAGCGGGCGCGGGGTGAGCAGCACCCTGCACCGGCTCCAGCACCAGAGCTGCGCACCGCTCTTGGTGGCTCAGGGTGAAAGTGGAGTCGGAAGGCAGGCAGCCTGCCCCCTGCCCCCTGCCCCCGTGGGCGCTCAGTAAGGACAGTTATCATGTCCGGACCCACATCATCTCTTAACATCTCACCTTCCTCCCTTCAGGGCTCCTCCCTTCGGTAAGGGCACTGCTCCTCCCCACCAGACAGGGCTACCCCAGGGTGAGCGACGCCCTTTCCTGTGGGAGACACCCCACCCCGCCCGCAGCCACCCCTTCCTCCTGGCTCAAAGGGGAGGATGGAGGGTGCCCCCTCTGCCCCCGCCCTGCCAGCCCCTACAGAGGCCTGTGCTGACTGCTCTGCCTTGCAGCCCTGCCTGCTCCTGCCCACAGGGAGCAGGGCGAGGGGAGCAGGGCGAGCCTGGAGCGGGAGCGGGGGGAGCGGGGGAGCGGGGGGAGCGGGGGGAGCGGGGGAGCGGGGGGCGGGGGAGCTGGGAGCGGGGGCGGGGGAGCGGGGAGCGGGGGAGGGGGAGTGGGGGAGCGGGGGGGAGAGCGGGGAGGGGGAGCGGGGGGGGGGGAGCGGGGAGGGGGAGGGGGGAGAGCGGGGAGGGGGAGCGGGGGGGAAGGGGGGGAGCGGGGGAGCGGGGAGGGGGAGCGGGGGGAACTGGGAGTGCAGGGAGCGGGGAGCGGGGGGAGGGGGGAGCGGGGAGGGGGGGAGCGGGGAGCGGGGAGGGGGGGCGGGGGGAGCGGGGAGGCGGGGGAGCGGGGAGGGGGAGCGGGGGAATTGGGAGTGCGGGGAGCGGGGAGCGGGGGAGGGGGGAGCGGGGAGGCGGGGAGCGGGGGGAGCGGGGGAGGGGGGAGCGGGGGAGGGGAGCGGGGGAATTGGGGAGTGCGGGGAGCGGGGGGGGGAGAGCGGGGAGGGGTAGCGGCGGGAGGGGTAGCGGGGAGGGGGAGCGGGGGGGGAGCGGGGAGGGGGAGCGGGGGGGGAGAGCGGGAGGGGGAGCGGGGGGGAGAGCGGGGAGGGGGAGCGGGGGGGGGGAGCGGGGAGGGGGAGCGGGGGGGGGAAGGGGGAGCGGGGGAGCGGGAGGGGAGGGGGAGCGGGGGGAACTGGGAGTGCAGGGAGCGGGGAGCGGGGAGGGGGGGAGCGGGGAGCGGGGCGGGGGGAGCGGGGAGCGGGGGGGAGGGGGAGCGGGGGGAGGGGGGAGCGGGGGGAGCGGGGGGAGCGGGGAGCGGGGGAGCGGGGAGCGGAGGGAGGGGGAGCGGGGGGAGCGGGGAGCGGGGAGCGGGGGGAGCGGGGGAGCGGGGGGGGGGGAGCGGGGAGCACGGGGAGGGGGAGCGGGGGGAGCGGGGAGCGGGGAGCGGGGGGAGCGGGGGGAGCGGGGGGGGGAGCGGGGAGCACGGGGAGGGGGAGCGGGGGGAGCGGGGGGGGGGAGCGGGGGGAGGGAGGAGCGGGGGGAGGGGGGAGCGGGGAGCGGGGAGCGGGGGGAGCGGGGGGGGAGTGGGGGGAGGGAGGAGCGGGGGGAGGGGGGAGCGGGGGGAGCGGGGAGCGGGGGGAGCGGGGAGCGGAGGGAGGGGGAGCGGGGGGAGCGGGGGGAGCGGGGAGCGGGAGGCCTTTGGGGCCAGGGGCCCCTCTGGCCGTGTGGCGGGGTTGGGGGGGGGCAGGAAGGGGAAGATGGCGAGTTTGTACTTACATTAGGCATCAGCTTCCCCCCAGCGGGTGGGGTGGGGTCTGAGGTGGCTCCCCTAGGGCGGCCAGGGCAGACACACGTGGTCCCGCGGACGCTGTGCAGCCCTGGCTCCCGCGCTCCTCCAGCCTCTCCGCAGGCGCTCTGCACCGGGAGGGCCAGGCCGCTCTCCGGGCCGGGCCGAGGCCAGAGCCGCCGCGGCAGCCTTGCTGCTGAGGGTCGCCCTGGG